>NW_028237654.1:0-320191 GCF_017979445.1 Akebia trifoliata | reverse complement strand
TTAGGATTAAGAAGGTAAAGGCGAAATAAAATTAAAGAGTATTATTAAAAAAAATATTAAGATTAAAGAGTAAGAGATGAAAAATAATAAAATAATTTAAAAAAGTAAAAGATGAAATATAGTAAAATCCTAGAGGTGAAAAGGAAAGGTAATAAAATGGACCCACAAAAATTATAATTGAATAGGATGTTTGTCCTAATTAGATGGAAGTTTGTTCCCCCTCAAAAGTAGGCCCTAAAGTTGTGTCTTATTATATAGAATCCTATTAAGATAGATTTTAGTTTTTGAAAGAAAAAAAATAAAAACTAATTCATATATTTGTAATCATGTTAATGATGCTTGTATAGATGATGTATTGTATTCTTGAAAGAAATTTATTTGCAATAGTTTACAAATGATATTTGTCATATTTTATGATTAAAAAATATTTGTATGTAATGAAAAATAAAATATTAACGTTCGTTGAGATTTGTTTACTTATCCATTTATTAAGAACCGTTGAACCGGAATAGACGAGTTACCTATGATTTTTAGTGATTCTAGTTCCACTGATTTAAAAATCGAAACTGACAAAAATTAGAATCGAAAATATATGAAGGTTTCGATTCTAAAAAACTTAGGAATCAATCCATTGACACCCCTAACATGAATTAGTGGGGAAAAAAATTAAAAAGGGGAGGGGGAGAATGCCTACTTTAAAAGTAATATAAAAACATTGGTCATTTGGTACAATACAATGTACTTTTTTTTATATACCAAAATACTCTTTTAAAGAGTTCTCTTTGAAAAACCTTCTTCAAACAATTGTTTTTTCGACTTCCTCCTTCCCTTTTTTTTTGTTCTTTCCTTTGCCTGTTTTTCAATGCCAATTGTGATTCACTTCGTCTATTTGTAATGATGAATTATAAGTAGAGAATGATACATCCAAATTTTCAAAGGTTTATGATAAAGGACGAATGAATACAAACATATTCATAATTTTGAAGATTTAATCATCATATTTGATTTGAGCGTCTGTTTTTCTAGAGTTGTGAAAATCTGACTATCCCATGTGGCAAACTCAATCGACTACCTGACGTGACAAGTTCAAGAATCATAGATTTGTACTTCTTGGAAAACATGATTCCCTTGAGATACACTCTTTTCTAACCTTTAGATTGAGTATCTTTAGAGTACTTGGATATAATCATTTTCCAATCACCAATGATTCATTCTCTAAATCCACCAAAATATGGACTAGATATCTTGGATCAATGGTCCAAACAATTGTCTACTTTGTAACATGGGATGTAACAATTATAAGGTTGATCCTAGCTTGATATACCGACATGATTAGTATGTAAGTTGTTACAACAAAAACAAATGATAGTCAAGGCACCTTCGAGGGTATTGTGAATATCCTCAATTTCAATCATTCATCTTTAATATTATAATGAGAGAAGGTAAAATAGAAGTGGTTCGAGATCAAAAATTGGATTCCAAAATTGCTCCCACTTTAACATTTAAACTGACTATAACCAGAGTCCTCTGGTAAAAAAATCATGAAAATTGTAATGTAATGGCATGTTCTTAAAATCATGTAGATTAGTTTTCAAAATAACATATATATATATATATATATATAATATATATATATATATATATATATATTCTTTGCCATGATATCTTCAAAACTACTCTTTAATTAATATTTTGAATTACCCTTCGGGTACATGTGCACTTGCACATAAAATGAATGAAATGCTATCACATTTTATCCTCAAAGATGCAATATCTTTAATTTCTTCAACCCCTATAATGAATATGGCTCTTGGGGAGATTGACAATGAATGAAATTTGGGGAAGTAAAATAAAGGATATTTTGCAAGAGGCCAAGGATGTTGACATGATGGATTGAAGACAATATTTAAGAGGCTTAAATAGATTAATAATGATAAATGTAGTGGTTTGTACACGGTTGATGTGGCAAGGGCACATAATTATAAATATTATTTCTTGTGTGTCCCAAAGAAAAAGAAAAAACATATATGGTTTTGTGCCCTTGCCACATCAACCGTGTGCATTTATCATGACTCTTAAACAAAACTTACCATAGAGGTGAAAGACATGGCATTGGAAAAAATAAGAAATTTTTGACAAAAGGATTGAAGATGATGGCAATTTAATCATTTCCACTTGATACCAAGACATGGCATTGATTTGAAATTTTTTAGGGGTTTGTCTAGTTTCCACCTTAAAGTAGAGCTTAAAATGGGTCGAGTTCGAGCCGGATCTAAGTATATCCATATTCATATCTGGATCCGAATTTGACTCGAATCATATCTAAACCATTTTACTTTCACTAAAATTGTATCCGGATCCGATCCAGCCGAATTATTTGATTTGGTCGGTCAAGTAAGATAATTTTGAGTTGTTCAATGTTTTTTTACTATAGATTATTTTTAATAGATATACTATTATATTTTACCAGTATAACTCTTTTTTATTTAATAAGAATTTATATTATTTTAATGTAGTAGAAGAAAGGTATTTTGAAAAACATAAGAATAAATTTATTTTAAACAATATATCATTCATATCTAGATGGGTATATGGATGGATCTGTATCCGACTCGGATCAAGGAACATCAACCCATATTTGACTCATTTTTTTTAATTTGGATATACTCTAAAAAACAAAGCTCACTAAATTTGGATTTCGGATAAAATTCAACCCATTATTATGCCCTACCTTGAAGCTAGTTGGGAGTGTTGATACCATCACGTTTTCATTAGACATTAAAATCTAAATTACCAAAATATTAGGGAAACAAAACAAGAATTGTTCTAAATTAACTTCATTGGACATTGCACTCAACATTACACTGATGTGGCAATGGCCAAATAACCTAGTTCTTTTTTCTCGAGATATACAAAAAAATTATATGGTTCTCTACCCACTGCCATGTCAGCACAGTGTCCAACGAAGTTAATTCAGTCTTTTTCATAAAATAAAATGTTGATTGATACAAATTCAATTGAATCATTTGATATTTTCAAAATATGGGACAACTCATAGTGATTTTCAAATGAGTCAATGTAAAGGATATCACACTTGTTCAACAATGACATTGAAATAGTTCCATGGTTTTAAATCTCATTTGAGTATTGTCCATCAACGAGACAAATAGACGAGGCATATCAGATGTGTAAAATATCGTGAGACGAACGATATGACTTGGATGATATTTTGAAAATCTCGATCGAGTCAATAAAGCTCGTATGAGTCAATTGGGATTTTGTATACTTTAATTAAAATATATATATATTTTTTAATTTAAATATTTATTATATAAATAATATATGATTTTATGATTAAATATTTTCTAATTTATCATATATATATATATGAATAAATAATTATAAATTGAATAAACGATTTATCTCGTTCGAGACAGCTTGGTCTCATTCCATGAACGAGATGAGATGCAAAATAGATGACTCTCTCAACTCATTTTTGTCTTAGATGACATTTTAAACCTTGAGTAATGTTAAAGGAACCCCCAATTATTATACAGGGCATCCCATTACAAACTTTTTTATTTTTTTTTGTGTCTCATATATGTTACAAGTTTCGAAATGAGCCGATTTTTGGCGAGGATGACCTATATGGTGAGTAGATCATACTCACAAAAAAACCAACTCATGAAAATTCAGCCTATTCCGAAACTTTAACCCGACAAAATAATTTGGTTATAGTGTGGGCTGTCCTTATTAATACGTGGAGTGCCTTTAACATTATGCCAAAACCTCTGAGTCACCCAACGCAATTAACTATCCAACAAACAAGAAGCTGTATGCTTTATTGCCTTTGCTCCCAAAGAGAGAGAAAGAGAGAGGTGCATCCATGGCCGATCACTCAGACGATTTAGACGAACTTCTCGACAGTAAGTTTGATAACCAAAACTAACCCTTTTTGAATCTCTTTCTCTCTTCTGTAAACAGAGTTCTAAATTCTCTTTAAAATTTTTCAGGCGCTTTGGACGATTTCGATAATCTCAATCTCACTACTTCCTCACATAGGTACCCTTACTTTTGATTCTCCTTTAATCTTTTGTTTTACAACATCTTTTCTGTTTGATTTTAGTTCTGGGTTTCTCGTTTTTTGTGTTTTAATAGGAGCGAAGATGGTGGAGACAAGAAAGAAGAGAAGCCTTCTTTGCCTTCTGGGGTTCAAGGATTGGTTGTTGGTTTGCCTGATTTGCGAAGTAAGAAGAAAGGGAAACAGAAGGCTTTGAAGGAAGATCATGTTTCTGAGACTCTCGAGAAGCTAAGGGAGCAGACTCGAGAGGCGGTTCGGGGTTTAGAGTCGACAACTGCCCAAGCAAAAGTAGGTGGAGATGGTTTGGGGAAGGATGAAATGATGGAGGATTGGGTTAAGCAGTTTGAAGAGCTTGCTGGGTCTCAGGTATATTTAAATTTCCAATTAGGGTTTGTTGGGTTCTTGGAACTTTGTATTTGTTTCTAAATTTCTACCATTCACGTTATGGTTTAGTTGTGAATTGTCTTTTTTAGATAATTATAGCAATATATGTACATCAGATAAATGGAAAGCAAAGATATAGGAATAGAAGGTCGAGGAGATCCCCTTTTTTATTTGATCCGCGAGTGAGATTAGTGTTTTGTAGTAATTAGCAGGTGAGGGCGGGTTTTGAAGCCATGTTGTATTCAAAAATTGACTCCCAAGTTGGTATGCATTGGAATGTATCGGCCAATACGGTATTCATTAACCGAAAAATTCAATTGATATGATATTTGAAACCTTGCATAGTAGTGCTTAAGAATGTTGTCATGATCTTTGTACCCTCAATAACTTGGATTGCCCAAGTTGGTGATTCATATGTTATCGGTGATAATTCTACTTGCTCAACGTATTGGATTTATAATCTTATTTTCATAGGTGAAGTATTAGCTTTATATGGAATGGTTAGTATCTTATTGTATAATATTATTTTATGTTCCATCCAAAAGGTGAACCATTGATTGAATGACCCACGTTGATTCAAGTTGCATTGATGAAGGCACCACGAACCATTGTGTTACTAGAAATCATATATTGTTAGTTGGCTCACTTTGTCTATGAGAGTGTTCTCACCCCAATCAGAATCTCTCAGTTTTTCAGTAGATGGAAGGTATTTCAACAATCACAAGGCATAAATGAAAGTTCGATTTCAACTCCAAACCTTGAAGAAGGGGACATCTACCATGGGTAATTAATTCCCTTAACATTTTAAGGTCATTACACACTCATTGTCTGCCATCCAACAATTGATCTCTTGCTAAGATCTCATTTCCATGGTAATCTCTCAGATAGCAAGGTATTTGTTGTGACAGTGGAATCCAACATTGATTCTTTAGCAAAAGAATTGGATTGTGAGGTGGGTAGTTTTCCATCTTGTAACCTTGGCCTTTTGTTTGGAGCTTGTTGCAGATTGAAGATAATCTTGAATGCAACAGTAGAGAGAGTTGGTAGTAGACTCGTAGTGAATACTAGGTTCTTATCAGAAGAGGCGGTATAGCAATCATTGTCCAAATTTTTCTCTAGCATCTCCTTTAATTTCATGTTTATCTTTGCCATCCCGAAGTTAGTAGTCAAGTTGATTGAGATATTGTTAGAGATTTCTAATGGAATGATAAGGAAGATACCCCTAAATAGTATTTAGTAGATTGGAACTCTAATTGTTCACCAAAGAAAGCTGGTAGTTTGGGTTTTAGGAATTTAATGCTTATGAACAAAGTCTTGTTAGGAAAGTGTCTTTGGAGATTTGGAGTTGAACCTAATTGTTTTCGGATGAGAGTAATCTAAGCTATTTATTTTACAAATTTGAAATTTCAACTTAGCCAAGTGGTAAGACATGTGGAGTGTTGTTCCCACGTCCTATGTTCAAACTCCTTTGAACCCAACTTCATTTGCTAAACACTAACCCTATACCCATTGAAGAAAAAAGAAAAAAAAGAGAGAGTAATCTAAGTCGAATATGGAGTAGGAATTTGGGTTGTGGAGTGGAGATAGGAGTTCGTTATTTGGGTGTAGGGTATGGAGAGGTATTTAGAATGGGTCAGAATTTAGCAAGATGTTGGTTTAGAAGTAGGTAAAAAGGTGGTATTGGGAAAGTTGGTGTGATATTTTCAATTGATGACTTAATTTCTCGATCTATATTCTATTTCTTTTAAATATAGTAATTCAAATTTTTTGGTGTTTAGATGATGAGAACTCTTGCAACCTTGGTTTTATAAGAAACTTCAATTATTGGGAGGTGAATTCCACAGCTTGTCTCAGACAATATATTTATAACATTCCCATTTCCCCTGAAGTCCTTGTCAAATGCATGTGGAAGAGGAGTTGTGATGTTACTTTTCAATTAGATCATTCCACTACAATTAAATCTTTTGAGATGTTCTAGCTTTCCTGCTTCTTTTATCTATGGTAATGACATATCCTCTAAAGTGTCTTTATTGGATCACCGCCCTAGATAAGATCTTAATGACCATCTCATATCTTGTAAGATCATCATAGTCAATTGCTCAACGTGCAAAGCTAGCTGTGAAACTATTAATTACCTAATCTATTGCAAGTTAGCCTTTATAATTTTGTGTTATTTTTTATGTATCTAGTGGACTACTATATGATATATCACCTCTTTAGTCCAAAATTGGAATTCCCAATCCCAGGTCTTTTCTTCTAAACTCTGCAATGTATTTGGGGTATACGGGTAGAGAGAAATGTAAGAACCTTCAACGGGAAGGATAATCAATGCAAGATATCATTAGTGTCAACACACTTTTATTCTTACGGTTTGAACTCTATAACGAGTTTACAGGTTTGTTTTCCGAGGATTTTGTATTTAGATGGAACCTTGTGCTATACGGAGGAAGTTAGATTGATAATTACTTTGATTTAGCTTTGTGTTATTTTCCTATGTGGGCTTATTTGCTTAGGTTCTTTAAAAGCAAATATGAGAGTCTTGGTAAGAGATGAAGAGAATAAGGAAGAGAATAAGGAAAGGTCGATTTTTTCTTCTTCCAGAAATTACTAAAAAGGACCAACAAGGAGACTTGGGGCTAGCAGGATATACATGGAAGATCCGAGTGCACATATACATCCATAGAATTATGGTACAAAAGTGGAAACAACTCTAGTAAAGATGAAAGCAAGTAGGCCCTTAAGATCAGATGATATTATTCTAATGTTAGTATGAAAATGAATGAGAAGTTTTGAATTGTCCTTGCTAACTAAGATATGGAATAATATTTTAGAGACTAATAAGATTTTGGATGACTGAAGAAAAAGCATTGTCGTACCTTTAAATAAGAATGTAGGAGCAGAGCTGTACCGACTATTGGGGTATTAAACTGATGAATCACACCATGAAACTGTGGGAAAGGGTGATCGAGTAAACGTTAAGACAAAATGAATTTATCATATAACCAATTTGTTTTATGCCAGGTAGATCAATCGTCAAGGGAATCTTTTTTACTTAAGGCAATGATAGAGAACTATTTAGAAACAAGGAATAATCTTTAAAAAGCGAATTTGGTAGGTATGGGAAAGAAAATAGTCCCAAGGACATGTATGAGAGGGTTTTGACTATTTGAGGGGAAGGATATGAGAAAAATGTGTTACCAATTACAATTGATTTATGTAGTTGAAGCTATTACAATTGCCTCTGTTTTTCTTCATTGAGAAGCCAAGGAACTGCACAAGGTACTATTGTAGCCACTATTCAAATAGATCTCTAACAACATCCTTTTTGGCTATGATAACACTTTTTTTTTTTTCCTTTTAGAAGCTTGCTCTCTCTCTCTCTCTCTCTGTCTCTCTCATGCGAGGTCCTTTTGTATTATAAAATATTCCTTATCACAACCTTTTGAAGGCTATTATTAATGCATTTTTTTATTTCTTTTGTGTAGGACATGGAGTCTATCGTGGAGACCATGATGCAACAACTTTTGTCCAGGGATATTCTTCAAGAACCCATGAAAGAAATTGGAGAAAGATATCCCAAGTGGCTGGAAGAGCACAAATCTGGATTGAACAAAGACGATTATGATCGCTACAAGCACCAATACGAGCTCATAAAAGATTTAAATGGAGTTTATGAAAATGATCCTGGTAACTTCACCAAAATTGTTGAACTCATGCAGAAAATGCAAGAATGTGGCCAACCCCCAAGTGATATCGTGCAAGAGCTTGCTCCTGATCTTGATCTAACCAACCTTGGCCAATTGTAAGTGTTCTATAATGTTTTGTATGACCATCTAAATTTGTTAAGCATGCATATATCGTGTTACGACTTGGACATATTATTAAGATATGAACTAGATTCATCAGCCTTTTAAATAATCGTTGTTAGAAGGTTTTTCAAAACCTTGCAACTTTGATGTTGGCATCATCCTTCATGCCAACATTCTCCAGCTTGTATGCTCTACCTATATGAATGTAAAATCATAGAAAACTTTTCAAACTTTATTCGGCATCATATAGATACCAAGGTTTAAAATCTTAGTTTTAATGCAATGTTTATGTTTGCCGAAAAACCATAACAATCTCAACTGAAACACTCCGAGACAATCCAAACAATCATGAAACAATGAATGTTCCAGAGTTGATATTTCGTTCCAGTCTTGGCCAAAACCAGAACCAGAATTTTCCATAAAAAAGTTTTTGGCCTGATTATGAGGTCCAGAAAAATTGGAAATTTCAGGCCATCAAGCAGTTTTTTATTTTTATTTTTCACAATTGATACTTTGAACTGATTTTGATTTTGATGCAATGACTGCCTTCTTTTTCTTTGATCTCCTTGTTCCACTCACATTATGATCACTCCTAGTCCTTGGATTAAGAGGAAAATCTGGATTGAAGAGAAAGGAAATCTAAAGAACACCGAGAGCCCGAGATACATAGGTTTCAAACTCAAGTAGCCCTTGAATCTCATCTTTATGAAACAACCATCTTTCACTTTTAATAATTAATGTCATTTTTCAATGGGATATTTTGGACCCCAGAATTTATGCAATGTAACTTTTGTTAGGGCAGTTCTAGGAATGAGGCGCTAGTTAAGCTTGATGGGCTGGAAATATCCCAAAGTGTTCGTTTATGTTATTTCAGTTCAATTACCCATAGTGATGGAGTTATTGTTGAGGATGTTGCGATATAATTAACTTTGCTTTAGGGAGCTGAATGTTGGCCAATCAAGAAACATGTCCATAGATAGAATGAGTGTGAGAGAGACAACGATGTTGAAATGGACAAGTGAAGACTAGGAAACACAAACCAGACATGAGAACATTAACGAAATCTAAAAATAGCTCCAATAGGAAACAAAGAAAATTGTTTGTAGTGGTTTGTACATGTAGAAAGAAGACTGATGACCGTATCAGTTGAAGAGCGCTTTGGTGCAAGTCAAGAGATCTTGAAGTGTGAGAGGGATGGTGAAAATGCCATGGATGGAGATAGTAAGAAAAAAAAAGTGAAGATACGTATACCTTGACTGAAGCTTTGGCCCGAGGTATAGATGAAAAGTGAAATAGAACAAACAATAACTAAATTCGTTTATGGGAGATGGTCATGTGAGAACAGAAAACGTCCAACATGACTTTTTTTTCTTTATAATTATAAGATTTCATGCAACCCAAAGAAGAGATGAAAACCTAAATAGGTCTAGAGGGCCATCCTTGAAACATACAAAGAAAATTACAGTAGAAAGCAGATTGATACCTACTACATCTCAGTCTTCAAAGAAGAAAACCTTAATTTCATGCAGTAGTACACCAGAAAACCAGGACCAATAATCACATTGTGCATCATTCTTCTTGATATTTTATAGAGAATGATATTGTAGCATTGTTACATTACTTGATGATTTGCACTTTGTCTCTAACATTATCTCTCTTGTTTTTCTTCTGTGTGCTACAGATCACCGGAGATGCTCGAATCTCAGTCCAATTGTTGTATAATGTGAGACAAATCCTCAGTTATATTTCTTTACTGCACTTTTCGCTTCCTTCTCTTGTGTACTCTTTTTAATTTCATTTCCATGATATGAAAAAATAAGGTAATTTGATTATATAACTTTATCATCTTTTATTTCAATTTCATTTATTGAGTCAGTGCTTCAAGTTTAATGTTGTGTTTATGGTAGCATGTGTATCTGTTGGAACTGCATTAAGAGAGGGTAGAAAAATTAGTCTTCACTAACACGATAGAAGATTACAACTTTTATGCAGCCACATTACCATAGCTTCACACATGTGCACACACAAACCCTTCTCATGGCCCGGCCAATTTTACAGCCACATTAATCACTATCTCCTTGTGTCTCTACTCTTACCCATTAAAGTGATAGGGAGGCTCACTTTTCTATATCAACGCAGTCCACCAAATTTTCAATGTTTTATAATCTTCTTATGTGTAGCTGTGGATCCATCCACAAAGAGAAGCTTTTGAATGATTCTCTCTTTAGGATCAATGATCGATAAATGTGTGGCCACACCCCTTGGTTGACCAACGTACCAACAACCAGTCCTGTCTGGTGGAAATGCAATTTTCCTCTCATACCTTGAGATATGTGCAATGAACCATCAAGATCTTTAATCTCCATTATCAGCTTGAATTCTATGTTAATGGGGTTATTGTGAATCTTCCATTGGACAATACATCGCAAAGGTAAGAGTGTTTGGAGGCGTTAAGATCATTGTTTAGAACAAGTTTTCATAAATGAAAACCTCAAGTCGTTGAAATTGCTAGTCTCATTGGAGCTCAAAGGTAATAATATTAAGAAAAGAAAAAAAAATGATTTGTTTTATATTAAACTTCGGCTATCTTTTTTAACGATTTAGTAGTTATCTCTTTATCCAACTGATGAGACAACGTGCAAGATGATTTACATTGAACACCCTGTTCATTAACGACGGTGAGATGACTCACTTGGTTCGAACGAGTTTTGAAACCACGTCTTTCTCTCTACATCTTCTACATCTTGAAGAAAAGATATCCATCACTGCTCCATTCCTTTCTAGTTGTAATATAAATTGGTGATTTAAACATATCCTCTATATTTTGGACAAAATTAAGAAAACCCTGTATTTTAAAAAAGCCATTGATTTTCCTCCCCAAGCAATCATCTTCCCTTGTAAGATTGTGATCTCCTTCGATCTTTAAACCTAAAAATACATGATAAAATATTTTAAGAGAGCTGTTATTGGCAACGGAAGTCTTACTTATTACACCCCACTTAAAATAAAAAATAAGTCAATGATTAAGAAACATGATTTAAAATATCATACCTGACTCATAGAATATAACGGGGAAGCCGGCCCCAAAAGCAAAAGAAGAAAGCTCAAGATACGGGTTCAAGCTAACGGGAAGTCGGTGGGAAAGAACTTCTCTTTCAATCGATCAATGAAAGAACCGTAATGTTGTGTTATAATGCTTTGTAATGTTTGAATGATGTGTTTTAATCTTTAATTAATATTTGATTAATCATTTAAGAAAGTGGATTGTAATAAGTAAAGTTGGGGTGCCAATAGGAGCTCTCAATTTAACCTATTGAAAAATGTAATTTTTTTAAAAAAAAAATAGAAAATTAAGGATTTTTGACTAGAAGTTGACGTGAAATAAGACGAATTTTTTAGAGAAAAAAAAACTAGGGGTTTGGGAACTTGGGTTAGAAGTTGAAGATGGGGGCATTTAGGTCATTTTTATTAGTCTCTTTTAGAAGACCAAAAACGTTGGGGTATCTCAAATAAAAATAAAATAAAAAAGATCGATCGTTTACTTTTCTGTCGCACTTGCATCCAATCCAACATTCGATTTTGCAATGGTTTTTTGGAAGAGGTAATTGTTGATTTCATCCTCTAATTTACCTCTCTATCAGTTTTTAAATTACTGAATAATGCAAATCTTCTGTTTTTTGTGCCCTAATATCTTGTTTTCTATTACTGATTCATCACTTTTTCCCTTAAACTTTTGATTGATTAATTAATATTTCATAGTGAGAGGAGAATCTAATCTTCTACCGAGATTTAGTCTAATATCATCGGTAGTATTTTCGTCATTTTCATTAGACATCATAAAGAACGAGAAACTAATGATTGATTGGGGAAAAAAGTTGGAAATTTGATTCTTTGGAATCACTCCCATTTGGTTCTCTGTGTTTTTGTTCATCAAAGAGACAAGGTTTTACCATAATTGTGCTATTTACAGATGATAATTTTGCTTCTTGTTGAGCCCTTTAAAGGTTTGTTAGAGAGGGCATCAGTGTTGTTCTGTTAAGGAGTTAGCAGTTTTTTAGTTTGTATTTGTGAGCTTGAGTTCGTTCTATAGTTGCTAAGAACAAGATTGTTTTGGTTGAAACAGTAACCATGGTTTTAAAACTTGTTTTGATGTCTCGTCTCAGATGTGTTTTCCGATATCGTTTGAGTTGCCTCGTTCAACAATGAGAAAAATGAACTATGGTTTTAAATCTCGTCCGATACGTTTGACTTGTCTATCCATCTCGTTGGTGGACGATACCAAAACATATCGGACAAGTTGTCTCGGTCTTGGATGAGATTTAAAATCATGACAGTAACATGTCGGTTATATACAGGCCAAAGTTGTGAAAATATGAACAAATGGTATGGAGGACAATATTGGGGTTTGTATTCTATTTGTGTAAGATTTTCAAAGAGTTTAGAACTGTTTTCTTTTAGGATTTATTTATTTATTTATTGATGTTCTATGTGGAATATATGTAGGTTGAATTTATTTCTACTTAGGTTGATAGCAGATATATTATACGATCTACTTATGCACACGCTGATTTAGGTATTGTTATGTCATTTAGTATGCTAACTGCTAATGATATGTCGTGGAATGAGTCTTATTGGAGTCAATATTTCAGACACCTTGCGTCTATCTCTGCCCTCTGATCTAAATCAGTGTTTTCAAAGGCGTTGAACGTGTATATATATCTTTAGGTTTGCCTCGGGCAGGGCTCTCAAAAAATTCCCTGAAACTTTAAGGATGCCTTATTCAAAGTTGTATTGAAAAAAAAAAATCTGAACTCCTTAGTGGAGGCACATGCCTTTTTGGCTCCCTTAGATTAAGTCGTATGCCTTATGAAGATGCGTTGTATTTCTTTTTTTCTCTATGTTTTTCTAGCATCATTACATAATCAGCCTTATAATTATAAATTGTTCCTTTTAAAACATTCAATTTACATAAAGATCCTTCTTTTGTCCCTAATCTCTAAAGCCCCCCCGACACTATGCAATTCCAATAATGTTTGATTTTTCTTCTCTTTTCCTTATTTTTGTGTTTCTTCCCTCTTAATGCCAAACCTACTACACTTCTTCTAGTTTGAGAGTGTTTTTTTTTTTTCGTTCTTTTTTCTCTCTTTTTATTTCAAGTTAGAGAGGGTTGTTACTCTTCAAGTGTGGATTTTTTTGCTTGATGGATTAAAAATTGGAAAGTTGGAAGTATGAAATTATGGTCATGTTATAGTTTTAATTTGATTTTGAGAAGTTTGGAAATTGAATTTAGATATTAAGCTTTGTAATGTGAAAATATTTATTGTCATGTTATTCTTTCTTGTTCTTATAATTTTCCTGATATTCTCTTTTATTTTGAAATTTGTTATTTATTTGTACATTTTGCCACCCTAAGTATGGGAAGCGTTTGGAGGCCCTAAAGAGAGCCAAACATTGTGCCAAACAATTTTCAAAATAGGGGTCAGTAGTTTAGGAATGGGCTGATTTTTGTGAGGATCTCTATGGTGAAGAGATCATCCTCACCAAAAATCAGCTCATTCTGAAACTTCTAATCCAGTTTACAAGTTGAAGAATCGTGGACCGTCCGATTTTTCTAAACCACTTTTGATGGGGTTAGAAGTTTCGGCATGGGCTGATTTTTGGTGAGGATGATCTTCTCATCATAGAGATCATCATCACACAAAATCAGCCCATTGCGAAACTTCTAACCCATACAATGAAAAAATGTTTGGCTCTCTTTAGGGCTTCCAAATGCCACCTTTTAAGTATTTGTCTAATGCCTACTCAAGGCTTTGGCTAGTGAAACCCCTCGCTTCATGTCTGTGAACTATGTATTTCTCATTAATTGTCCTATGAAGCAATTCATTTCATGTCCCAGATTATCAGGTTAGACTGACCAAGTTAAAAAGTCTCCATACTTATTGGTCAAAGCTATGAGTTATTTTGAAATTTTTAGTTAGTTGCTTCCTTTCCACTGTCTGATGTTTGGTTGTGAAGTGCCAACTTAGCTAAGTGGTAAGACGTGTAGAGTGTTGTTCCCACGTCCTAGGTTCAAACCCCCTTGAACCCAACTTTTTTTGCAACCACTAACCCTATACCTATCAAAAAAAGAAAAAAGATGTTTGGTTGCTACATCATAATATGTGCTAACATTACAGTTACTTCCATCCTGCTGCCAAATCCCCCTACCATTAAGTTACCCAATTTACAAACCTTTGGGGGCCTCTGAGCTCTGGCCCCATCTATTGTAAGAAATTGATTTCAAAATGGTGTTGAGGGGGTTGACAAAATCAGATCCATCTTTTGGCTTCTCCTGTCTCTCAATATCCTTCCCTGATTTGAAGAGGATCAATTCTTGATAGCACCCTTGCTGGAGAAGCTGGACCAGACCTACCATCAGCTTGCCTACTGTAAGAAATTGAAGTAGAAATGATATTGAGGTGGTTGGCAATCAGAGAACCACCTTTTGCTCTTTTTCAATATCCTTCTTGAATTGAGGAGGATCAATTCTGAATAGCACCCTTGCTGCAGTAGCTGGTCCTGATCTCCAACAGGAAGGGCTGGTTGGCTCGGGCTAGCTAGGATTGGACCCCTCTCATATATTTTAGGCCAATTTAGCAATTAAAACAAACTGGATTTCCTACATTTTAAGGTTGAAGGTTTTAGGAACACCAAGGGGCATGAGATTAGGGGTGGTAATTTTAACACGACCCGCAAACACACTCGAACACAACACGTGATGGGTTTAGGTTGAGCCTAATCGTGTTGACCCATCTAACACGTTTGTTAAACAAATCGTGTCTGGGTTGGGGATGTCAACCTGTCTAACCTGTTTTGACACGTTTGGTTATCGTATCACTAACGTGTTGTGTTGACCCGTATACAAACACATTTAATAGCTTTTTTTTGTGTGTGTGTGTGTGTGTGCAGTGAAACTTGATTTATGTTTTACAATACTTATGTTAATGGTAGGTTGGTAGATGTGGGTTATAATCATGTTTGGGTTGTAGTTAAGTTTATGTTCAGCTGTAATTGTGTGTGTGTTTGAGTCACAATCATGTTGTGTTTCACGAGATATATGTGCCAACCCAAATATGACACATCCCAACATGTTTATTAAATGGATTACACAGGCCGTGTCGTGTTTCCTATAAAATAAAGGGGCTAGGTTTGGCTTTAAGGTTTTGACATGGTTATTAAATGGGCCAGTTTCGGGTTAAATTTTCAGAATACCCTTACCTCAAAACGACAAGAAGACAATACAAAACCCGACCCATTGCCATCCCTACCTGAGATAATAGTTTCCAAGCCAGTTGGTTTTTGGTGGACATAAAATGGGTGATGGGACCAATTAAATGTTGGAATGGGGCCAGATCCATGCTTGTAGTGGCAAAAGATTCATTTTTAGAGTTCATCACAATTGTTTGACCTATGCAAAAGGATGATCCATAATGGTAAATGGATCTGTATTCATTGTTTAGTTTCTCAAAGGGAACTTGATTGTTTGAAAAAGGATCAAGTAGCATTTTGGCTATCATATCTTGTTATTGTCAATTTGGAGCATTGGTTCCCTTTTTTACTCTTTTCTGCCATATAAAAATTTCCCTAATAAACTTCTCAAGGTTTCGATTTTAATTTCAGATAACGATAAAACAACTAGTCAACAAATGAACCAGGCAATGTCATCCCTATCATGGCCACCAACTGTAGTTACTACAGCTATTCCCCAGGTCCAGTTAAGAAGCCTTGTACCGTGGAAAGCACCAAGGCTCCTACATGGAATCACTTTTCCCCATCTTCACCTCAAACACTCCCCTATTCGCTGCACCAAACTAACCCCTTGGGAACCTTCGCCCTTCACATACGTTCCCACCGAGGAAAGTGAAGGAAGCTTCTTAAAGGATAGTGGCAACATTTTTGAATCCATGAATGCAGAAGAAACGGTTGAATCTCAAGTTAGTACCGAGGATGCTGTTGGAGAAAAGCAATCATCCCAGCCTCTTAAATGGCCTATGTGGCTTTTGGGTCCTTCCGTGCTACTTGTTACAGGAATGGTACCCACATTATGGTTACCTTTGTCCTCCGTATTTCTTGGTGCCAACATAGCCGGCTTGCTTTCCTTGGTAGGACTCGATTGTATTTTTAACATTGGTGCAACTTTATTTCTCCTTATGGCCGATACTTGTGCTCGACCAAAGAACCCAATCCAAGCCTGTAAAAGCCGGGCTCCTCTCAGTTACCGGATCTGGAATATAATTGCTAATGTAATGGGCTTCGTCATTCCCTTGACGTTGCTCTTCGCTTCTCACAAAGGCTTTCTTCAACCACAACTATCTTTCATCTCATTTGCAGTGCTTCTGGGCCCCTACCTTTTACTTTTATCCATACAGATGTTGACTGAGATGCTGGTGTGGCATTGGCAGTCATCAGTGTGGCTAGTAACACCGGTCATTTATGAAGCTTATCGGGTGTTGCAGCTTATGAGGGGTTTGAGGTTGAGTGCTGATATTGGTGCACCCATTTGGATTGTGGAGACCATTAGAGGATTGGTGTCATGGTGGGTGTTGATACTTGGGGTGCAGCTTATGAGGGTAGCTTGGTTTGCTGGATTCACTGCGCGAGCTCACCGTCAAACTTGAATCTAAACTACCATCGACTTACAATTTTTTTTTGTTGCTGGAGGACAGGTCGAGAGACATGTTTGCAAAAGGTATACTACATGGCCATCAAAGAACATGTATGTTTTATGATAAAATGTAAATAAGAAATAGTAATGTGTAATTCTCTCTTTTCTAATTGTATTTATTGTGATTTATACAGAACTTATGCTTCTGAGATATATTCATTTAATGCGTATGGTCTTTTTCATCTTTTTTTATTTATTATTATTTTTGTGATCTGATCTAAGTAGGCAAGTACAGAGCGGCAGTTTGAGATTTTTTTTTCTTCAGTATGAGCTGGCCGATCAGATTCTCACTTAGCTGAGAGAAACCCTCCCCAACTGGTTCGAACCGATCGACATGAATTGATATCATGGTTTTCAAACATGTATCCATTTCTTCTCGGTCATGAACAAAGAAAAAGGAATAAAACTTGTGGAAGAAGATTGCGGTGGTTTCATCACATCTCGTTCATGAACTACAAGAATTGTCTGACCATGTAGTGATTGTACCGAGCTCCTCATTTCAGCATGTAGACTGCCAAGTTGGTCCAAATGGCACCCCAGCCCTCTAGATTTTGTGGTCTCGATTGGGATTATAAAAAGAATAATGATTTTCTAACATATTCCCCCATACTCTCTCGATGTGGCATGTGCTAGAACCAAAGATCTTTTTTCTCGGGATACACAACTGTACAGAGAGTATGGGGGAGTATGTCAGAGGGAGGGAGGGAGGGAGGGAGGGAGGGACTTTTGTAAGCAATTTCATACAAAAGGAACCCAAAATTAAAAGTAGTGAACTCCACTTATTTGCAAATAATGCTAGTAATTCTTCAATTATTAGTGGTCGTGGGAAAGTTAGGAAGGTGATTGAAGTTCACTTAGATGGGTTTGTGCATATTTGCTATATAATTTGTAAGTAACGTCCACCGATGATTGTATATTTAAAATTACGAATGATAAAGTATGATTCGTGATAATCTAACGCCCCCATCATAAAACCGTAAATCATTTACCTCGGAATACACAAGAAAAAGATTTATGGTTCTGCATATCCCGAGCCAAATGATCTAGGGCTCTGTGATGGGGGGATGTGTATGTCAGAGGGAGTCGTCATAAAATCATTTTTCATAAAATATAACTGTTGGATTTTAATTCAATTCAAGTGAGAATATAATGGCATACATATATACCAATGGTATATATAAATAAACTATTTAGTAATGTTAGTATATTAATATAAAAATTATTTAATTTTTATTTTTACATACATAAGAAATCTTTTTATTTTTATAAATATGCATTAATATACACATCTTTACCATTATAATGAGAGAAAGCCAAGCCTAATAGGTGATTGTTCACACCAAAATTTGTCCCACTTTTATATTATCCAAACTGTTATTAATCTTCCTAAAAAAAAAGTATTTGAACAATCCCACAACTCCATAACCATCTTAATTGGTTTTGGAAAATATTATCTATGAAATCAACTTATTTAATATTTTAAATTACAAAAAATTCTTATACCATATTAAACTAGAAGGTGGCATATGCCAACACACATGTATCAAAACGGTTTATTTGTCATTTAAAATATTGATTATAGGGGTTTTGAAGTATATATAGTAAAAAAACCCTGAGGGGTTGGCTCAATGATAATTTTAGATTGATAAGTGATTAATTCCCATAGGTCATGAGTTCGATACCTAGCATGAACATTAATTTCTTAGGAACCACCCACAAAGGTGCACCCTCACTTACCCAGTGCATTATAAAAAAATAAAATAAAAGATTAAAAAATAAAAATGTTACATTTATAATTTTGAAAACTAAGTAACGTTAGGGTTACAATTTTCTTGTTTTTTTATAATTAAATTTATCAAAAAGACCTTGATTATAGTAAATTAAATTATAAAAGTGGAATCCTTCGTGGCCACTCAAATTTTATTATGATCACTTATAAAAATCTTTTCTCATTATAATAATAAATATGATAAAATTAGATTATCTATTTAAAGTAATTGAAAAAAATTATATTATACATAAATAATAATTTTTATAATACATGTGTGTTTGTACATGCCACCGTTTACTATATAATATTAAGATAGTTATTTTAATAAGGTCAGGTTTCGACAAGTCTTCACAAAACAAAAAATCCAAGTATCAAGATTTATAAGTACTCCCATAACACAATCTTAGAGATTCTTATCTTAAGGATAAATTTCAACCATTGAATTATGTGTTTAAATAGTTGAGATCATATATTTTTTTCATTAGTCATTTTTTACGTATCCCCGTGAGATCGACTCTTTCAAATATTTAAAAAAATAAACGTCAGCAATACTTATTAAAATGTGTTTTTTTATGAGTCATTCTTCACGGATCATCATATGTATTCCGACTATTTTAAATATTTTTAAAATATAAACGTCATCAACCTTCTTTAAGAAACATATTATTCTTCTAAATATAAGGAAGGATACATGAACCTTCCCAAGAAATCGACTAACCACTATTATAATATTTTTTTTATTTACACGTGTCATGAAAAAAACATAGTTGTTTCTAACCTGTGACGAACTAGGTACGACTAGTCGTAATCAAAAGTTGTGGGCGTGGAGGGAATTACATATACTTAAAGAAAGGGTATAATTGTAATTTCAAAACATTCATTTAAGTGTAATAATATATATATATGGGTATAATTGTAATTTCAAAACATTCATTTAAGTGTAATAATATATATAAGACATTAAATGAAACCGAGGTGAAACTTCCTGCTTGGCCCCCACGTGTCGGGAACTCTTACGATGCGGACAAGCTATGGGAAGTCGGCCAAGAGCCTAAAAGAAATTATGCCACATGGACACATACGACAACAAAGCCTTTATTTGGCAAAGCTCCTCCGTAACTTTTGCCAAATCATCTGCCACGTGTCAAGTAAGTTGTAAGAAATAGGCGGCGGCCCTTTATCTATAAATTATCCGTTTAGAGGATATTCGAATCTTTCGTAAACGGATAAACAGAAGTTGGAAATTTTAATATGAGGCCTACTAAACTAAAATATATGACGGCAACTAGTTAATTACTTAATAAAATTATTTCAATTAAACACCTCTTGATTTAAAAAAGAATATCGATAATATGATTCGTTAGGTGGCATACTCAATCGACTTCCTAACATGAATAAGTTCACGGGGAATCATGTATCCCGAGCCGTGTAGATCTGCAATTCATGAATTTGTCAGGTCAAGAAATTGATTGAGTATGCCACTTGACGAGTCATATTATCACGAATAAAATGTAATATATAGAAAATACTTTTCATATCTTTATTATTATAATGAGAGAAAATAAGAAATTGTTGGACACCAATTTTTGAAATCCACTAATGCCTCCACTTTTGCATTTGAATATAATATATTCAAGGTCATTTTGATAAAAAAAACCTAAAAGTTTTTATCGTGCAACCCTAAGAATTTAGTTGGTAGTTTTCAAAATTACAAAAAAAAAAATCCCTTTTATTTTATAATACTCAAAAACCTTCAATCAGTAATTTAATTACATATAAGCCCTTTTAATACATGTGCATTTACACGTGGCCTTTTAGTATATATATAATGGGAGATAGAAAAATGTAGATGGTATTGTAAGTGAGAATCGAGCCAGAAAGTATAGGGAGATGGGATCTCATGGTGATATCAAGAAAATGGATCCACACAAAAATATTTGAGACTTAAAAATATATCACACAATGTAAGGGAGGATCCGAGGTAGCGTTTCGTAAAAATATTATGTGCTAATTAGACCAAGAAACCAAATCATCCCACACGTGTACTGTTTCCTTGATATCATACACCTAGCCTTCGTTGGTTGACAAGATATTGGACAACTTACCATCTTAGGCATTTTGGACAAGATCGTAGGCAGTCTGGAATATCGTAACCGATGCAACAATGGAGCTTATATATTGCCATGTGCCATCATCCTACCACCTATACAACCAAGGTTTCCTAAGCTGTCGCAATGTATTCGTTGCTCCTTTTACTTTCTCCATGGTCTCTTTCAACAATTGAATTCTCCACAAAATCCATCTTAGTATTTTAATAGAATCCTACCAAGATTATGTGACTACTTTTATATGAGATTTTTTCTAATAATGAAGCACATAGTCTTTCCCTTCCACAAGATGTATCAACACATAGGCATTGCTTTCCTCATAATAATCCCTTTTTTGTGAGTCGAAAAACAAATTGATTCAATAATGCTTGATGAATATTAGGTCATCAACATTGGATTTTTATGGGAAAAATACATTGCAGCATGATTATTTTCCTATTTAATATTTTAAAGGGTATTTTTGTTATTTCAATTTGTTATTCAAAACTTAAAGTTAATTTTCCTAAGGGTGACTTTTATTGTAAATCAAACTTAGAACTTGTTTTGTTTATAAGAAAATAAATTACAAAGAACAATGATCAAATCATTTTGCATAAGAGACGTGTTAATGGTTCTTTAAGATAGTCAAAGCCTCTTATTTATCCAAGGGAACATGACAATACTATCTCCAGGATTCAACCTTAGCATAAACTCATCCTTTTTCTTTATATGTTTGCATTGATTGGTAGGAACTTATATTCTGCCTCTTTAAAATTCTCAAAATTATAATAGAAAGAATAAGTTCTCACAAAAGTATGAAATTATTATTAAAGAAAAATGAGATATATGAAAAATCTGCCCAAAAATAATAAGGTTAAGAGATTGATATAGTGATGGAGAAAAATTTGGGACTATGAATTACTATTAATTGATATATGTCCCACAATTTCTTTACGTTTCAAGATTAAGTGCATTATTGTACATGTATTTATTTGATATATATATCTGAAAATGTCTTCCAACCTCAACTTCATCTCTTTTGATCGAATTCACACGCCTCAATTTTATGAATAACCCTCGGTCTATGAATGAGGATAAATTCATAAACTTTTATCCATGAACTTAGGTTTCAAATTAAATACAATAAATTTCATTGATTCAAATAAAGCATCCCCTTTGGAAAGAGTTTAAAGCTCAACTCCACGTTTTAATAAAAAGAATTATATAAATTTTATTTATTTAAATCATAAACCAACAACCTTAGTTTTTGATATTTTACTAGGGATGTTGTTGAAGAAGAATCCTTTTAATTTTAAAAGTTATGTCTTAATATTGTTTAATAAAAGAAATAATAGTTAATGACTTTGCTTGTTGTGGCCTGTGGGGCCTTATAGAGAGAGAGAGAGAGTCAAAATTCTCTCCTGAGTTCAGCTCCATTCGGACTCAGTTCCAATTCCACCTTGCTAAAATTGACTCGGTGAGTTACTTGGCATTTTTAGATCACATGAAAATGGATTGAAAAGAATTGAATCGGTCGAGTTGGCTCGAAGCAATCCAAACTAAGTCCAAAGCCGGTGTGCGGGACAGGAGGCGTGCGCTGCAGGTAACATTCTCAGAAACGGTGTGCGACGCACGCTTTTGATACCACTTCAGTATATAAAATATAAAAGAAAATATTAATGATAGGAAATGAACACCACAATTGACTCTCAAAATGACCATAATTGACCCTCAAAGTGACTTTTGAAAGCGATACAATTATATATAGAGTATTTTAATTAAATTGGTGATATTAGATTTACCCCTTTTGCAAAATGCAAGATTATGTTTAACCCCTTTGTTTGTAAATCAAGGTTTATTCTCGAGATATGTATTATTATTATGATACAAGTAACTCTTGACCATTGCATTGAGCATTTACAAAGTCATGATCACATGTTTTTGCACGAGTCATTTTCTAGGAGTTATAAGTACCTAACATTGATAGATATATATATATATATATAGGGTCCCGTTCAGCAACAAATATTTTGGCAAAATATTTTTCAAAACATGGGTTAGAGGTTTTGGAATGGGCTGATTTTTGGTGAGGATGATCTCTCACCGTAGAGATCATCCTCACCAAAAATCAGCTCATTCCAAAACTTCTAGTCCCAGTTTACAAGTTGAAAAATCGTGGACCGTCTATTTTTTGTAAATCATTTTTGATGGGGTTAGAAGTTTTAGAATGGGCTGATTTTTGGTGATGATGATCTCCTCACTGTAGAGATCATCCTCACCAAAAATCAGCCCATTCCAAAACCTCTAACCCATATTTTGAAAAATGTTTGTTGCTGAACATTTCCCATATATATATATATATATATATGGGAAATGTTCAGCACCCTAAGTTTTACCACACACTTTAACAAACGTTTTTTGTCCTACATGGGTTAGAAGTTTTGGAATGAGCTGATTTTTGGTGAGGATGATCTCTATGATTAGAAGATCATCCTCCCCAAAAATCAGCCCATTCCGAAATGTTTAGCCCCATGTTTGCACGTTGAAAAATCGTGGACCGTCCATTTTTTGTAAATCAATTTTGATGGGGTTAGAAGTTTTGGAATGAGCTGATTTTTGGTGAGGATGATCTCCTCACCATAGAGATCATCATCACCAAAAATCAGCTCATTCCGAAACTTCTAACCCATGTAAGACAAAACGCGTTTGTTAAAGTGTGTGGTAAAACTAAGGGTGGCGAACGGGACCCTATATATATATATATATATATATATATAGAGAGAGAGAGAGAGAGAGAGAGAGAGAGAGAGAGAGAGAGAGAGAGAGAGAGAGAGAGAGAGAGAGGGCGGTTCGACAGCCCTAAAGATTGTCAAGTTTGGTGTCAAACATTTTTTGTAAATCACTTTTGATGGGGTTAGAAGTTTTGGAATATACTGATTTTTTGTGAGGATGATCTCTACGGTGAAGAGATCATCTTCACAAAAAATCAGCTCATTTTGAAACTTCTAACCCTAATTTACAAGTTGAAGAATCGTGGACCGTCCAATTTTTGTAAATCACTTTTGATGGGGTTAGAAGTTTTGGATTAGGCTGATTTTTGGTGAGGATGACCTCCTCATCATAGAGATCATCCTCACAAAAAATCAACTCATTCCAAAGCTTCTAACCCATATTTTGAAAAATGTTTGGCACAAAACTTGGCAAACTTTAGGGTTGCTGAACCGTCCCCATATATATATATCCATCAAAGAAAGATTCATTAAAAGTTTAATTGTACCTTTATCCTTTTAAGTAGATTGGTAAATGGAAAATCAAGTCTCTCTAGTCTTTTGAATCTTTGATTCCATCTCAAATAGATATTTAAATCAAAGATCAATCACCCCAATTAGGGATTTTCTAAGTATTGAGTCAAAATATTTTTTATTATTAACTAAAAATCATGGTAGAAAACATTAGGCTTTTAAGTATGATTTTAAATCTCGTCCGGGGCCCAAGTCAACTTGGCCTCTTTGAGCAACGATATGGATATATGAAGTGTCTCAACATTCACATCATCTAACCATACAAATGAGATGTCTTGGATGATATTTTGATGGTCGAGTCAATTGGGATTTTGTAAATTTTAATTAAAATAATTAAGTTTTTTTTTTAATTTTAAATATTTATTATATAAATAAAAAATAATTTTATAACTAAATAATTTTAATCTATTTTACTTTAATTTAATTATATGTAAATTAATCAATATAAACCCAATTTACTCGTCCATGGACGGGACGAGACGAGACGAGAAACCAGGGTTTTAACTTTTAAGCCATTTTTTTTTAACCAATTCATGGAGGGCAATATCGTAATATCAATAATAAAGAATTCATAAGGGTATTTTAGTAATTGAACAGCATCATCAGCATTAATAAAAAGCGTCGAGTAGCAGCAACCAGTGCATTCGTTCGTAAGCAACTGAAGTGAAGAACACAGTCAGAGAGCAAGCGAGGTATGTTCATCTCTTCATCATCGACTTTCTCTCTCTAACATTTCTTTTTAATTTTTATAATCTTTTTTTTTGTGTAAACTGGTCGTCTGCCTGGTTTTTGTTCTTGGTGGAGCTGTTCTTCTTTCCTTTTTTTTTTTTTTTTTAAAGAGCTGTGGGTATTGAATATGATCATTTCATGGTAATTTAATTAATGGGTAAATTTATAAATGATCGATCTTGGGTATTTCTCATATTGTTTAATGGTTAATGTTGTAGTTTTTTTTTTTTTTTTTTACACTAATGTGAACTAGTGTCAAAGTTGTAAGCTAATACGATTGATGGTTAACTTTTCTAAAGAGTAATTTATGTTTGTGAATTTAAAACATGGGATTATCTTTGAATTTCCAATTATTTAAGTTCATGTTAGTAATTTCACTTTGTGTTTTTCGATGAAAGGGTGAATAAGTATTGAACCTGAATTTATGTAAAAATCACAGGTTTATCTCTGATGTTTCAATGATTTCTGTTAATTTGTTTTTGTTTGTGAAATAAAAATGATGAATGTCAAGCCAGAAAGATCATTGTAAGATAGATTGATTCATGGGTTTATTTTCAAAAAATGTAATTTATGAATTTCAAAATCATGGGTTTATATATGTATTTTAGTGATCTTGTGTAATATTACTAAAATTTATTGTGTCATTTTTCGATTCATTCGGTTCTGAAGGTAGACTCTTTTCAAAGGAAGGGACTTGATGTTTAGATTATTACATCTGTTTTGGGTTTCTATGTTTTAATCCATATTTCTAGATGGATTTATCCAATTTGCTGTTTGTGTTTCAAAAATTGATCTGAATTTTCTAGACTTGTTTGAGTTCAATTTAGATAAAAATAAGTTGAAAATATGAAAATGGATGGAACTTTTGGTCAAACTATGCAAGTGGATATGCTTTTAGAATATTTTTGATAAATTCTGTATTTATAATGAATCTACCTTGAGTGCAATTTTGGAGACTCAGCGAGACCACACATTCCCAAAATTACAAAAATACCCACATTATGCACATTGGGATGCCCTTCAATAGAAGTGGACCAGTGGGAATGTGTGGTCTCACTCTTAGCGCGGTCTCCAAAATTGCTCTCATTTTATATCCCTTTGGTTTTATAGTATTCACACTCACTTTATATCCCTTTGGTTTTAAAATATTCGGTTATGTAATTTTTGAAAACACAAGGGTTATAATTTCACTACAAAAGTTTTTAAACCGAAGGATAAATTTATCTGGGTATGTAAATATTTTAAAACCGTATATGGTTACATAGTTTCGAAATTTGTTTTTTTGATGTCTGTGTAAAATACCCTAATAATAATCAGTTGGAAGACTTGAAGCCCTGTTTCCCAGTAAAAGAATTGATGTCTAGCTCTTAGTATACAAAGTGAACCTTTTAATGTTACATTGCCCGACTGAAATTCAATATAAGATTGTTAACGCCCATGGTGTGGTAAAAAGCTGTGAGATCATTTATTCAGAAGCTCAGCTTTAATATTATTAAGGCCCACTTGTCATTCGAGAATTTGATGCAAAGTACTCTTTTTGAGAATTATGGAGGAAATACTGAAACACCACTGACGCTTCCATCTTTAAATTTACGATATAATAGCTAAACATATGTTTAATTTACTTGTTTACTTTTGTGGCTCCATTTTAATGTCGTATGTCTTCCTTAATTTTTGTTGTGGTAGATGTCTTAATCTAGTTGTTGTGTTCTGTGTGTGTTCTTTTATTTATATTGCCTTTGTGGTTTTTTTTATATCTTTGGTTTGAAGTTCACATTTCTCGTTTCCTGTTTTCAGATTTCAGAAGGCACACATTGTTCTATAAACAGAAGACCAAATCATTTCTCCCTTACGACTCGTCATCTTATTAGTGCCACCTATGGGTTCACTAGAGGAACCAAAATCTGAAAAAAACTGTTCAAAACCATATGGAATTCAATTTCTAGAGTACATCAGAAACTCTGCTGTCTCCTATAGAACATACCAAGCCATTGTCATAGTTTTAACATTTTTTGCATATGCAAGTTACCATGCCACCCGGAAGACCACAAGCATTGTCAAGAGCACCCTCGACCCCGACGCATCACAATTGGGTTTGGGTTTCCGCTTCTCCTCCTCGCTGACAAGAAAATACTTCCGTAATTCCACCGACAACGGACAAGTGTCATTGGTCCTTGAAAAGGGTTGGGCCCCATTTGATGGTTCAGATGGCACAGCTATACTAGGAGAAATCGATCTGGCTTTCCTCTCGGTATACTCTTTGGGAATGTACTTTTCTGGTCACTTAGGTGATCGTTTGGATTTAAGGATCTTTTTGACTGTAGGAATGGTAGGAACGGGTTTGTTTACGTCACTCTTTGGGTTTGGGTATTGGTTAAACATCCACAATTTCTACTATTTCTTGATAATTCAGCTGTTTGCGGGTCTTTTCCAGTCAACTGGATGGCCTTCAGTGGTTGCGGTGATTGGGAATTGGTTTGGGAAGAAAAAGCGTGGTCTGATTATGGGGATTTGGAATGCCCACACTTCCATCGGTAACATCTCGGGATCTCTGATTGCTTCAGCTTTATTGAAGTATGGTTGGGGTTGGTCTTTTGCTGTTCCCGGTCTTCTTATTACGTTCGTCGGATTGGTGGTGTTTCTGTTCTTGCCGGTTAGTCCAGAGTTTGTGGGAGCTAATCTTGAAGATGACGATGAGTTGGAATCTCCGAAGAAAAGCAATGAAGGAATCACAGAACCTCTTCTTGGATTGAGAAAAGAGGTTGTTAAAGAGAAAGCTGTTGGGTTCATAGAGGCATGGAAGATTCCTGGGGTTGCCCCTTATGCTATGTGTCTCTTCTTCTCCAAATTGGTGGCTTACACATTCCTCTATTGGCTTCCCTTCTACATTAGTCACACAGGTATCAACTTTTAAATTTCATATGCTTTTTTTGGTATTTGGGTTTTAGTAGGGAGTCTTCTGGGTGTTGCGAAATGTGTTTCATAACAATAATGATAATCTGTTGAGTAAATGTGTTTTGAAGTCTCTTAAAAATAATGATAATCTATTGGCTCTGTACTTAATTATGTTTATTATCATCTTGCAGCAATCGACAGTCAGTATTTGTCTGATGAGACAGCCGGGAACCTATCAACGTTGTTTGATGTTGGAGGGGTAGTTGGGGGAATCCTTGCAGGCCACATATCTGACCGTCTTGGTGCTAGGGCAATAACAGCGGCAAGCTTCATGTATTGTTCGATCCCAGCTTTGTTCTTCTACAGGAGTTATGGTCATGTCTCTTTGTACTTGAATGTAGCCCTAATGCTTATCACGGGTATGTTTGTTAATGGACCATATGCCCTTATAACAACAGCGGTATCTGCCGACTTGGGTACACACAGCTCATTAAATGGGAACTCCCGTGCATTAGCTACGGTTACAGCAATCATAGATGGGACAGGTTCAGTGGGCGCTGCACTCGGACCATTGTTGACGGGATACATTTCTTCAAATAGTTGGAATGCTGTGTTTTCAATGCTGATGATGGCAGCGCTACTTGCAGGGCTGCTTCTAACACGACTTGTAATGGCGGAGGTGTCGGAGAAGATTGAAGTATTGAGGTCACAAGCTAATCCCTCTTCCAGATCCCCCGAAGTGTGATTCAAACGATAAGGAATTTAGTGTTAGGTTTTGCTTTAGTGCATTGGCGAATGGGTGGAATGAGATGAAGCAAATTCCACCCATATGTACATAAAGAACGAAAAAAAAAGTACTTTTGTTTTATTGATTTTAAAGTTGGAAATGGGGAAGAAGTACCAAGTCTTGGTTCTTTGTCATTGTATGTATTTTTGTAAGCTTATTTTCTGTGTTTCACCAAGGATGGTTCATTGAGCATGAATGAAAAATTTTGAGGTTTTGAGAAAGTTTGCAATTAACACAATGTTGTATCAAGTGATCTTTTTTTTCTTTCTAGGCTTCTTTCTAGGCAAGCTGAGAGTAGTGGTTAGCAATTAGTAGGTGAAAGTGGATTTTAACCATATCAAGTGATTTAAACAAGAATAATTTATTATAGAAGATAAGAATTGGAGAAGATCGATTTCTTTGAGAAGGGATTGGGACCTCCAAAATAATTTTGAGGAGATTAACCTCTTAGGTGAATATTTATTTATTTAATAATGAGAACATTTTAACATTTATGAAAATGACCATCAAATGACTGAATTTCACTTTCTGATACTTTCAGATACCTGCTTACCCCGTAATGTCGGTTAACACTTCGTTGTTCAGACTCAAGGCCATACCTTATTACCCCCCTCTCGCCCCCTCTTTGGAGTCCGGGCAGGCGGGGCTCTATGGCCGTGAACTGACCTCTATCTAGATAGCTACTTGAAATTTACTCTTTTCATAAAAGAAAAATTCACTTAGTTGTAAGTTGGAGGGAGTTTCGATAACAGAATCCATCCATAAATCTAAACCCATTAACCTTTGACCAAAGCATCACAACATAATCCAAAAGTGACCTTTCTTAACTAAGGGGGAAAGAGGAGCATGTAAGAATGCCGACGACTCCCTAAGCCACTAGTGATTGATACGTCGGTTTTCATAATTAGGTGCCTTTATTTTTATTTTTTTATAAATGAAACAGTCATTTGATGTACTAAAAAAAAAAATGATTGATTCGATAATTTTTACAATATGCTTTCCTTTTCACAGAACTGATGGTTTGTAATTATTAATAAATTTTATGATGGGATCCCATCTTTCCACCTCTTTCTCAATTGACAGTATGACAAAAGTTGAAGAAATCACAATGGGAGCACATCTTACCACTCTTTTTGAATTAATTTGTCCTTAATAAAACATTGAAGATAAGATTTCTTTGTCCTTGTAAAATTCAGAGCCCACCACATCAAAAAGTAAACTTGACCACTTGTAGCAAAATTAAAGCAACCATAAGTTTTTGGCATCCCCCCTATAGTGGAATAAATATATGAATGTCTTTTAAAGTGAAATTCAAATTATCAGTATTTTTTTTTTCCCTTTTTCTGTGACCGACCTCTATATAGACCATCAAAATCTGGGATTACGTGGTTGTCATACCAGATTGTATTAATCACTGGAATTGGAGGGAACAAAAAAAGGGTGAGATTTTCTTGTCCTGCTATCTGGACAAATAAAAGCCTACATAGCCACTTGGTCATATGGTGGGCCACGTCTTAATGTGGAATGGTGTATGTGGGCTTTTTTTATCTTGATAGGTCCATGCTCTAGTTGATGTTGTTCAGATTCTTGGATCATATGATTGCACCTGAGAAGATCAAGTCAATCTAAATTTCAACAAATTTTAGAGGTTTTACTGATAAAAAAATAGTTTATTAGAGGTTTTTTTTTTTTATATATCAAGATTTCCTACCTTTGCCATTTCAACTTACTTGTATAGATTTTCAAATCCCTAGCTTTATTGCATCACATCCGGATCACAACACTCGAAAAAATGTAAACAATTGTCAGTTTTCAAATAGAGCACCATCCATTCTATATGAAGATCACATGTTAGCTTAGTGTTACAGTCAGCCTATCAATCAAATCTGTATGCTCAATGTCACTTGTGTGTGAAGGTGTGCTTTTAATCATTCCACGTATCCACCGTTGGTTTGCACTTAGGTCAGGTTTTTGATCATGGTTCTGAACCAATGCGGGCTGATCCTCACTCTGCAGATCAGTCGGTCAATCAGACTTGTGTGTAAATTTGACAAAGAAGACAAGATTTTCTTGTTCTCTCATTGTTGGTATGGTATTACATTGACCATGACAATTTGCACGACCACTGGAACCATATAAGATTGCTTATAGTACCTCTTTGGACGACAAAAGGTAGTCAGCGAGTTTGATTGAAATTGTGAGCTTATCAAGAAGAATCGAGTTTACCAAACATAACAAATAATCGGTTCGGTTGAGTTCAACGGAAATAAGATGTGAAATATGCTGAGATAAGGATAGTGAAGAAGAGCTATCCAACAGTTACCTTGAGAGAGGAAGCAAACAGAAATGAAGAAGCAGCCATTTAAATTCGAACTACAGAAGCATCAAATGAAGAAGTCATTTAAATACTTGTATATAGTTTCACTTGAGACTCCTTTGGCTTAGACAGATCTTCTGAAATATGAAGCAAATGCCCAAAAAACGAAAAGTTGATACTATATTCAGATTCTATCAATCAGAACACCATTGGATCTACCATTTCAAGTTCTGAAATTGGTTCGGTATAACATTTGGAATTCCAAATCAGTATAACACTATTGTATAATGTGTCATAAAGAGTACTACAAAACATCTACACGAAGTCAATTATGAAGTTACCTTCATTCTTCTACCATGCTGTTAAGCCAGATAGAATTTCGAGTAGTTTACAAGCACCAAATAAAAAATTGATTGTAGCTTGAAATACTTCTTCATCAACATATTGTGGCTAGTTGCTGCATATTCAGCACTCTTAAGACTTGTGCAGTGACATAGGATAGGTACTGTTATCATTCCCAAATGCAACTCCAATAAATAGCTTCCACACTTACTTTTGTGGATGTACCATGAACCCTTGTGCATAGATCATTATATTTCAGAAAGCTTTTTTATAAAATTCTTTCTCCATCCACATCAGCTTTAGCTGCTCTCTTGTTGTTTCAGATCCTTGCTTTGAAAAACTACATGAGGCCCTAGTAAATAACCTATACCAAGCAATTCAATTAAAGCTTCGAGGATCGATCTCAAAAGCACTGCAGTAGGACTTTTTCATGTTTCACCAAATGGTAGTTCTCAATTATCTTTTTCCATAGTTTGGCAAAAAAATATCGATCAATAAACTCTCATTTCCTAAAATTGAAAGGCAATAACTCATCATTAGGTCCTACCACATCAATCTCCTCCTATCCCTCTCCTATGAAACCCTGACCTTTTTTTTTTCGTTAATCAGTGTGAACTCCTCCACTTTTTTATTCATCGGGATGAACATACGGCCTTGTTGGGTTTTTGTATCACTATCTTCAAGTACCTTCTCTATAAGCCACACAATCTCGATGCCACCAAAACTATTTACCATCGTGTGCATACTAGAATGCATCATTGGCGGTAGGATATCCGTATCCGCAACCACCCTTGTTAGTTTCTTTATACGCTTCGTCTTTTTTTGTTTGTTGATAATTTGGAAAAATTCATTGATCCAAACGAAAGCAAGGTCAGCTGAGATGACAAACCACGCGAGATATACGGACAAAAGCACTAATCTCTTGAAATACAACACACCCCTTCGCTCTTTGAAGACTTTAGACCACAAGAACAAGAGACCCAATATTGTAAGGATGATATCTTGAGAAGTGAAAGATTTTTCGACAAACTTGTGATTGTCACATTCTGACTAAAGGCCCCAAAAAATTGCGAAGTGTGTTATACTCCATATGGCTTGTTTCATCCTGATGAAAGCGTACCCAATAGCATTCCAAGACTCGAATAGTGACCTCACCGACCCGGGCACACATACCGTCATACTAAATAAACCAAAGAAATATGACCACATCATCTCTGTCGCCACCTTACAATGAAGTAAAATGTGATCAACTGACTCCACATCACTCATGCACAAGATAAATATGTTTGCCTAGCAAAAACCTCTACGCAGCACCAAGTCCATAATTTGTATTCTCCTTAACGATGTTGTCCAAGTAAAAAACACCATCTTGGACGACAGTACGTTTGGTCCCCAAATTGCGACCTTGGGAAAAGATACTTGGCCATCTTCATCTTCTTTTGCTTCATTGTTACTTTCTTTTTTGTTGCCTTAAGTGCCTCCGAAGCAGTACTACAAGACCTTTTTCATTCCTTGAGAATTTAAACTTTATTTGTGGCGGCTACTTTAGTGTCATGATTGGATCCTTGCTCAAATTATTCTCCAATATGCAGAGAGGCATTTGTGGTCGTGGGTTTGTGATGTGAAATTTCTTAGGTGCTTCCATCATAGTGACAAAGTTGTGGATCGGGAATAATTCGACAAATAAAAAAATCGAAAAAACATCGAATAATACCCCTATCTATTTTGTCTTTTAATGAAAAAAACAATGGTATATTAGTTATTTACATAATAAATGCTAGTATTTTACATATAAAATGCTAGTGGCATTAGATTTAAATCTCTTGCTTGCAATATATGCTTTGGCAATCAATGCAAACAAGCATTTATTATGTAAAAGACCAACATAACCCTATATTTTTCACTCACAAAAAATTAGGTAGGGATATTATTGGAAAAAAAAAATGTATTGGAGAATGCTAACGTCCCCATGAGGTCTTGGACGTTAGCATTCCCCATATATATGATAAAAATGTGCATTCGTTTCTTCAATGCTATCTTCTTTTTTCTTTCTTTTTTAAAGTAAGAAGTCCGTGTGTGAAGCAGCAAAAAATCCTTTGAGTTTAAGGAAAGGGTATTTTAATTTATTAGAAGAAAATCCCTAACCTTTTAAAATATTTTTTTCTCAATCTCATCTCAAATTTTTGTAGAAACTCCTTACAACAAAATAGTGTGTAAGTGTGTAACCAATAGATAAACATTTTAAACCTTACTAGGGTCATTCTACTCAAATGGATTACCACATTAGCAATCCAACACCACAGTTCTTTAAATTTTATCGAGAAACTCTGATAAAAAAAAGAGTTTCAAAAAACAATTTTTTTTTGGGCATGATCCAAGGTTTTGAAAATGGATGACTACCGAACTTTCACCAAACTCCAAATTTTAAAATTAAAATTCAACGGTAAAAAATACTTCTTATTTTCAAAGGTTATAGAATTTTGTCCTCTACAACCCTAAAGCATCGAATCATGTTTTTTGATGTCACAAAGTGAAACCAAGGACCCTTAGTAAAGGTGAAATCCTTATTAAGTTAGTAAGGCCAGTCGAACTCTAACCAATAACCTAGTGAGTAATGACAAAACGACGTGTACAGTGTAACAATAATAAATAAATAAATAAATAAAACGACAAGAAAAAACCTCACAATCTATAAACCGTGACCTTTCTCAATTAAACATGATTAATTGCGTTTTTTCAATAACTCGCGAGTATTTCAAAAACTTGCGGTTAAATCAGCTTATAAAAATTTCGCAAATTAATTGCGATTTTTTCAATAAATTGCCGATTTTTGCCACAATGACTTCTATTAATGGAACTTCCACTGCAAATTTCTTCCAATCACTTTCAGAATGGTTGAATGACATATGCTTGAAGAAGGAATTTACACTAGTGAACAAATGTTTACAAATCAAACAACTAGTTTTGTTCGACTCAATTGTCAATGGTGTTACCCATAGTTTAAGAATTTCATCCTTGAATATAATTTTTATTTTGCTCTGCTTATCATCACCACCACCACCACCACCACTATTTCTTACTCTTTTTGTCATTCTTTCTTCAAAATGAATAAGAGAACAAATCCAGAGAAAAAAAAATTAATGAGAAAAGAAAGAACATAGAGAAAACGAAAATATTTTGCTTGTTAATAGAGAAAGAAATCTTTCTCGTTGTAAAATTCTAAACGTAAGCGCCATTTGAGATCGAACGACTGAAATGGGAGCATACCCTTACAAGCTTCCTAATAAATTATATCTTAAAACCAATAGTGATCCCCACGAAATCACTACAGATTTTTAGGAAATTTATTATCTCATTCTCATTAGCCGCATGTGTAATAGAAAACTTCAAATCTCATTTGAGGTTAGATTAAAAACACTTTCTTGTTCACTTTGAAAACAATCTCTCTTTGTTTAACTCTGTATTTTGGAACTAGCTTTCCCTTTACTTTGTTCCTAGTAGAGATGGAAGTAACTTAACTGAGCACCATTGACACATCTCACTTCAAAGAAACAAAACATCAAAAATCCAAAACCCTTTTTGTCCCTGCTAAACCTATAAAAATGGTTTTTGAATTTGAAACCCTCACAAAAGATGCCAAGCCAGTACTTGAACCACTCGACGAATTCCTTGTGAGATAGAATTTAGAAAAGATCCTCTAGATCTGGGAGGATTTTCATCATAGATTTGTTGTGTCTAGGCTTTTAACTCAAAGTTTTGCGAACTTTGGTGATAAAAGAGGATCAAAGATGATGACGGGAAGAATTGTAGAAGAGATTTTATTAGGTGAAGAGATCGTGACTCCAACTAATTAGTTTCTTCTCTCATTTACTATTTTTTTCTATGAATCTGTTCTCTAATTCACTTTGAAGAAAAATGACAAAAAGAGTAAGAAATAGTGGTAGTAGAGGTAGTGGTGATGATGATAAGCAGAGTAAAACAAAAATTGTGCTTAAGGATAAGATTCTTAAACTATAGGTAACAATATTTACAATTGAGTCGACCAAGACTAATTGTTTTGATTTGTAAACATTAGCTCCGCAGCGTAAATTCCTTGTTCAAGTACATGTCATTCAACCACTCTAAAAATAATTGAAAGAAATTTATAATGAAAATTCCATTAATGGTGGCACGTAAAAAGAAATTTCACATCATGGACTGATGACCGCAAATGCCTCTCTACATATAATTCGAGCAAAGATATAACAGTGACACTGAAGCTCCTGCCACGAATGAAGTCTAAATTACCAAGCAATGAAAAACGGTCTTATAGTACTGCTTAAGAGGTGTCTAAGGCAATAGAAAAATGTAACAATAAAACAAAAGAAGACGAAGCGTATAAAAAAACCAACAAGATTGGTTGCAGATATCCCATTCCTACCACCACCACTGATGCATTCTTGTATGCGCACGATGATAAATAGTTCAGATGGGTTAGAGATTGTGTGACTTACGGACTAGGTGCTCGAAGATAATGATACGAAAATCCAACAAAACCATTTCTTCATCCCGAAGAGTAAGAAGTTGGAGGAGTTCATGACAACCAACGAAAAAGAGAAGGTCGAGGTTTCGAAGGAGAGGGATGAGGGGAGGTATTGAGGTTGATGTGATAGAACCTAATAGTGAGTTGTTTGATTTCAACTTTAGAAAATGGGAGTCTGTTGATCAATGTATTTTTGCCAAACCATGGAAAAAGATAATTGAGGACTAACATTTGGTGAAACATGAAAATGTCATCCTACTTCAAGTCCCATCAATCTTACCTTATTTTTTCCTTAACCAAACGGTAACCATTTGGCCATGTTGCGGGTTTGAGACTCTGAAGCGACATCAGATCCTAGTCATCCTGCGAATCTATCTATGTGTAGAAGACCTTATCCACTTTTCGTTCCAACAATGAAAAACGTCTCACCCATATATTTATATTTTTTTACATGTTTTACATTATCCTTCTACTCTTACATCTCTTTCATTCATTATGATTTTTTTTTTGTAATAGAATAAAGGGTATATATAGTGTTACTTAAATGCTTTGGTCCATAACAAAAGATTCAATGAAATCTTAACTCAACCAATGAGTCTTATGTTGGAATCCCTTCGTTACAAAAGTTCTACATTTTTTATTTGAATCTTATGATTCAAATAAAATCCATGATTCAAGTATGTCATTACTTTTCTATTCTTCCTGAGCTTTAAACAATTAAAAAGAAAATTAAAATATGGCCGGCAACAAATGCATGTCCATGTCTACAATCTGAAAGTTTGAGAATTGATATTGTGGATAAGGGATGCTAACTCATTTAGTGTGACAATGAATCAATTATACATGATTTTGATTTTCTTTTCCAGGAAAGATCTCTTGTTTGTATAACTATGGGTTTAGCCAACCATAGATATACATAATAAACCAAACAAAGCACACATTGTGGACACTTAACATCACATAAATGGATTCCTCATTTCGAAGAACAACATGGGTTATCAAATTGATATCATTGCTTCTTTTTTATTTCAATTTTTTTTTTCTTTGTTTTATTCAATCAGGAGATCATATACAATACAATTAATCACACATCCGAAAAAGATCTCCATTTTCACTTGAATTTATTATTCGATTAATAACAAGAAAAAAGTTCCCATAAAAAAACAGAATGTAAATTCTATCATATCTCAATGAACATAGCAACCTCAACAAAATTAAAAACCCAAAATAGAGAAAGAAGAAGAAACCTCGTTGTCTATAATACCATCTGTATCTGCAATTAATCGTCTCCGTCTCTCTTCTTTGGCTTTCGATAGGTTTCTTCGATGTGCTTCGCCATTAGGAGACCTGTGTTGGCGAGCTTCTTTATATTGGGAACATTGTAGTTCTGAGCTATGTAAACTCCACATACTGTACCCATCAAGAATGAGAAACTGCTCTTTATTATCCCCATTTACTGCAAATTTCTCCCCCAATTTGAAAATCTCTAGAGTTCGATTGGTTTCATCCAAGGTTTCGATCTCTAGGGTTTATGAGAGATGAGTGAGGACTTGAACAAGTACGAGACTATGAAAGAGAGGTTTCGTGAAGGGTTTATGAGAGAGGAGTGAGGATTTGACCGAGTACGAGACTATGAAAGAGAGGTTTCGTGAACCTCAAGCACTTAAGCCCCAAAGTCGCGACTCGCGAAGCAAATGTGATCAAAAGATTGGATGGAAATTTCCGGAATTTAATTTTAGAGAGCTGCTATTGCCACATCAACTTTTCTATTTTCACACCAATCCCTATATAAGAATTGCACACAGCTGGTGTGGTGTTAGTAAAAGTTGGTGTAGAAATAGTAACTATCTAATTTTAAAGATCGTTCCGGTCCGGTCGTAACCAGTCCAGGCTATATCAGACCGACGGTTGAACCAGTGAACCGGGTTCTTGACCACTTTGGGTTAAGTATCACCTCTGCTTAATGAATAGATAATAGGGATGTAAATGGACACCCATCTAATCAGAACCAAACCGAAATCAGGATTGATAAGATGGCTCTCTGGATCTCTTTTTGGAATCGATCAAAGTCCTTGGAATCAAGCTGATTGAGGATCAAAATTGATTTCTATTGTGAACTAGAACGGTGTAAACAGAAACATTTTGAAGGTACGAACTTTAATTCCATTAATTTGAGAATTGGAATCGATACCTATAAATATATGAGTAAAAATAAATAAATAGTCCTAGTTCTTATAAGAATCGAATCAAAATAAACCCATTGGCACCCTTACTAAAAATTACTATGTAGTAAAAATAAACGGTTCTAATTTGGTTCTTATAAGAATCAAATCGAAATGAATCCATCAACACCCCTATTAGGAATTAGTATGTAGTAAAAATCATTTGATACAAGCAATCCAATAATAAAATAATTTTGTTAATACTTCAACTTTTTTACTTATCCCATAAAATTATATATTATATCGAAATAAAGTTAAATTGACACCAAAGTAATCCTCTAATTTTTTATTTTTTAAATTTTGTTATGGAAAAGACTAACGATAAATTGAGTCACAAAAGCTGACAATCTTGACGTGGTACTGCACAAAATCATAGATCTTTTCCTTGTGTATCTCGAAGAAAAAGATCTATGGTTTTGTGCATTGTCGTGTCAATGGCATTAGTTTATCATGACTATAAAAAATCCTAAAAGAGAAAAAGCGAGGGGGGAGAGGATTGAGGAAGGGGAGACAAAAAAAAAAGGTTAATTTTTCGAGAAACTCAGTCTTGGCTAAGATAAATTTTTGATATATTTAAATAATTTTAAGAATTTTAATGTATATTATTTGATACAATATAAAACTTTTTATGGTTCTATCTAAGTGAATTTATGCCGAATACAATCGATTTGAATCAATTTGGAAAAGATTGCCTCTGTTAATTCAATTAGAATATTAGAAGACACTTGTACATCCACAAAGATCATTAGAATAATCACTTTAAATTATTATTCAAGTTGTGAACTAACAAAAAAAAACATTTTAATCCCATTTAAAAACTGATTGCAAATCCAACAAAATCTGAACCTCAACAAATATTCACCCATTTCCCAAATACAGACCCTTTGAACACCATCTATATATATCTGCAACTAATCTTCTTCGTCCGTCTTCTTCTTCGGCTTTCGATATCGCTCTTCATTGAGTTTCACCATCAATAATCCTGTGTCCACCAGCTTCTTGATATTGGGGACGTTGTAGTTCTGAGCTATGTATACTCCACATGCTGTACCCATCATGAATGAGAAACTACTCCTTATTATCCCCATTAATTTCCTAGAAATTCCTCCCTTAATTTGTAGAGAAAAAAAGATTGTTTGATCTTCGAATTCAATCTAAACTCCAAAAGAGAGGGATTTAAACAAGTATGAGATTGAGGTTAGGTTACGTGACAGTTAAGTTGTTTGACTTTTGAGAGGATGGTAAGAACTAAGAACATTTAACCCCTTCTCCAAGACTCAAGTTGTCTATCTTGCATCTTATAATAAATTAATTATAATATTAAAAGGATATATTAGATTTTTATTTAAGATTTAGCTGATGAAATTGTCATTTGATAATTAGGAAGCCCCAAAGCCATCAAAGATTCAATTTTGGATCACATCATTGGTTGAACTGGTAGACCAGTTACGACTCAAAAAGATATGGGCTTATATATATGGGGAAATGTCGGCACCCTACACTTTACCCTATGTGTTTTGTCTTACATGAGTTAGAAGTTTTGGAATAAGTTGATTTTTGGTGAGGATGATCTTTATAGTTAGAAGATTCTCCTCACAAAAAATCAGCCAATTCCGAAATTTCTATCCCCATGTTTACAAGTTGAAAATTTGTGGACCGTCCATTTTTTGTAAATCATTTTTAATGGGGTTAGAAGTTTTGGAATGGACTGATTTTTGGTGAGGATGATATCCTCACCATAGAGATCATCCTCACCAAAAATCAGCCTATTCCAAAACTTCTAACCCATGTAGGACAAAACACGTAGGGTAAAGTGTAAGGTGCCGAACGGGATCATATATATATATTGGTTTGGGTTTGTATTATTTGGTATCAAATTAAGGATATATCCCAATATATATTAGAAATAGAAATAATTCTTCATGTCTTAGTAGGAAACTTTAATGAATAGGAATCCTATTAAAAGAGAATCTTTGGGCCTTCTATTCTTATCTATTTAAGTGGATTGGCACCCCATAATTGAAGAACGTGAATAACGACTAAGAGAAATGGGATTTTGAACTTCTGGTGATTTCCATCAATCACTAAAGCCCTAGGTTGAACCATATAAAGAAGGAAAAGAAGGTGAGTCTGGGAATTAGAGGACATGGAAAAAGGTTCACACAATTTGAGGATTTATGCACATCGAATCACAAACACGACAGGCACACCTCCAACATATTGATACATCAATTTAACTTATGGCAAAAGGTAAGTATCCATAACTTTTAATCTCTAGGAACATGAATAAGTTTCTTGAGATATATACATGATTCTTGATCTTGGAAAATTAATGACTAATAATTATGTAGATATAAGATTTAGAATGGATTAAATCTCACAGTGTTTTCCAACCCCAAAGAGATATAACCCCGAGGGGATGGCTCAATGGCAATTTCAAATCCAATAAGCGGTGAGAGTTTATAGGTTGTGTGTTCAATACACAGTAAGAGCAATATTTCCTTGGGGCCACCTGTGAGGGTATTCCCTCACTTACTTGGTGTGTGTGATGTGTAAGCTTTGCACATGCTTAGGGGGGGTATGCCTTGGTTCTGGCCCTAACTCACCCGGTCCCCCTAGTTGGATGTAAGTCCGGACACCCCCGATTATCACAAAAAAAAAAAAAAACCCCAAAGAGACATGAGCTTAACTTTACTGCTTTAATAACACCTAGGTATTTTAGGTGGGTTCATATTATCTTTCTACAACAAATAGCAAACAAGTGTCCTTAAGATTTCAGCACGTTGTTTGTGGTCGAGTTTATCATCTTGATGAGAGATTGTACCTATCTTTAAAGGGATGTAAATATTGGATCTTAAGAGATGTATTGCCACAAACTTATGGAATGATGAGCTATGACCAAGTGGAGGTGATTAACACCTTAAGGACAACGTATCCGACACATGCATTGATGTCTTCACTCCCCAAGAAACCTTTTCTATCATTTTCTTGTTTAATTTTATTTTTGTGGCATTATATATTGTAAATTTTGTATGTGCTATGGAACTTCTTCAACCCATCAATTATAAAGCATGTATCTATTTTATTTAAGTAAAAGAGAAATTCCTAATTTTACTATGAGTTCCATATCCATCAATTTGCAATTTATGTCAATGGTGAACAGTTCGTTTGTATCTTGCTATTATGCATTTTTGATTAATTCTTTTAAACTAATCTTGACTAATCCTATAATTGTTTTATAATTTTTGAAACAATATTAATGTATTAATTTTTATTACTCAAGTCTTACATTCCAAGTGAGACCATATATGTAAATATTTCCTTGTTTGCAGAACGAAAAATTGTAGGCCTCCATGATGGACAAGTTTAACTATCCCCTCAAACAAGGAACATAGTTTTAAACCTCGTTTTGACATCTCGTCTCGTCCATGAATAATATCGAGTCGTCTTGGATGAGTTTTTCGATAGATTTGACTCTTTAGTTCAACAATGAGAAAAATGAATCACGATTTTAAATCTCGTCCGATGCGTTTGACTCGTCTATCCGTCTCGTTGGTGGACAATACCGAGATGTATCTGACGAGTCATCTTGGTCTTAGATGAGTCATCTCAATCTTGGATGGGATTTAAAACCATGACAAGGAATGGGGACACTAGTATCCCCTCTTTCTCGTCGAAATATGATGGGCTATAATTGAGTTTATAGAAGAAAACAACCCCTTCTGTTGGTGTTCTTGAATGATACGAGACCCGATTGTTGGCTAAATAATATCCTCAATAGCTCATCAAAGATTACAAAGAGACTTAGAAAACCTCAAACAGTTTGTCTTGTTACATATATTACAGGGCATTTCCAATGTCAGAAACCCATTTTTACATGGGAATCTTGTCAAAGAGGTCTATATCTATCAAATATCGAAATATGTTGATCTTATTATGCCTAATCATATTATGCAAGCTTGTAAGGCTATCACCGTGTATCCAAGCTCATAAGACTATTTATGACTTTAAATAAGTCTCATGTGCCTAGTGTAATGCCCCAAGCTCACAATAGTATAATATTATTCGTTTTGGGCCGAAGTCAGTACGACTTAAATGCGTTGTACTATGTAGGGTATAGTTTATCTTTATAGATAAAGATTTGAACGTTCTCTTGTCCGATGTGAGACTAATTGCATTCCTCCTTACCATTCCACTTTGCCATGTAATGGCTTCACTTCAACTCTTTGGTCTCCATAGTCCTTTCCACGTCAAGGAAGTACCACATTGACTGGTCCATGAGACCTAGTTGCAAAGTTTGAGCTTTGATTTCCATGGGATTTCAATATAGTCACGTAGATTCCTCTACGTTTGTGCTACGACAGGTGGGCTTTACTATCATTCTCTTATTAAATGTTGTTGGTATAATCATACCTGACAATAATTGGAAAAATCTTTGAAGCGCCCATCTTACTTCAGAATTTTGGTAGAACTCTCTCCCTTAGATGACACATTGTGCCTCTAAGGAGGTATCACAAATATATTAAAAAAAAAAAAAAGATTGTGAAATAAAAACAAGAAAGCAATATGTCATGTCAGGTTCCTACAAAATTTTGAAGGGGCCTCGACGCTTCAAAGCAGGACTTAGCAACAATATCTCCTTCCGGTACTTCCTCGGATGCAAGCCCACAAAACTAAAAACGACCTCTTTCTTCATCAAATGAGATATTCAATAGTACTATACTGTATAAATTATCCACCACAAATGCAGAAATGAAGTGACTGGCCGATCTTATTGGCTTCAAATCATTGAATTGTTCTAAGCTTTTGTTTGACAATCTTGGTGACACTTATTTAATGTCGAACCCGACTTTACTTTTCATGTTAAAACTTACAAGTAGATGTTCATTATGTTAAAGAAAAAGATTAAAATGGGTGAATTACAAGTTTTGTTTACTCCAAGTGACAGCCAAATTGTTTACATTATGAGCAAGGAACTCTCCTCCAAGCAATCACTGGAGTTGAATTGCATAACAAGATTTTGCTCTACATTCAAACTCTATCTCCAAAGAGAGTTCCACCAAAATATCCATCTTTGTGGGTGAGAGAGAGAGAGAGAGATATAAGCCATTTCATCATCTTCTTGTCAAAATCCTTATCTTTTTCTTTGGATAAACAGCTAAAGATAAAGTTGAATCCTGAAATAAGATTTCTTAATAGTAAAATGTTGCGATAAGGCAATCTAATGAGGACAAAAAACAAGAAAAAGAAAAAAAGAAGCAATACTCACCAACAGATCTAAAGGTGTAAAAAAAAAAAAAGTGTGGGTTTCCTAAGTTGGGTAAGACAATGATGACAACCACATTGATGATTGGTCAGAGAGAAGGATCATGTAATGCTTTTAAGGTATGACGTATGGTGAGCCATGGATTGGATGGACAGGAGTTCTTAGGACCACTGTGACACCAATCCATACGAGCGGTCCCCCTGCCTATACACTCCCAAAAGTTCAAATCCACCTTCATAAAACCATTCAAGTGGGTGGATAGGCGGCTGACTATAAAAGATATCACAGTCACCAATCACCATCACAACTTTTATTTTAATCAATTAATAAACTCCTTACTAGGGCTGTCAATGGATTAAATCGGACCTAATCTGATATTTTAATTCCAACCAAATAAATACGAAATCTAACGATCGAAATTTATCTTACATCCTTGGTGTATTCTCAACGTACACATGTTCTCCTCGTAGTTGGATTTTGCATTTAGACGATTAGGATTGGGTGCGAATATATGAGTTTAACAAATATATATATATATATATATATACAGAGTTTGTCATAAGCACGGGCATCCTCTTTGGGGTTAAGGGTAATAGAGAAAAATAATAAAATTTGAAAGATGGGATAAAAATAAAAAGTAAAATTAAAGGGATATTATTGAAAATAAGAGAAGAGATGAAAGACAATAAAATTGAAGGGAGTTAAAAGAAATGGGATGAAGTAGTGTAGACCTCACTTCAAAATTATGATCGGTTTTCCCTCATAATTGTAGTCGGAGTGGGATCTATAATTGTATTTTATTAGATACACATTAACATGCTGCATATATCCAAATAACGTAGAAATGTGGATCATTTATATAATAAAATCACGTATGATGTTTTTCATCACATAATGGTGTGATAATATCACAGCTCTAATTATAGTTTAAGAGATTCAACCCGACAACAAATTCATAAGAATTTTTTTTAAACACACTTCTACCATGAATGTTTGAATCAAAATTCGAAAAACACAAACAAAACTTCCAAAAGACAAGATAATTAAATAACAAAATTAAATGTTGGTGATCATGGCTTTTGTACATATATAGCATGTTCTCATGCAATTTTATATTTCCTAAATTACCCATTTATACCATTTATATATGAAACAAACTTTCATTATCACCTGCAACATGGTCTCTCTCTCTACAAGTTTGTGTGTTAAAAGAAAAGAAAAGAAAAGGGGTAAGTCTAAGCCATGTGATTTTGATTAAGAGAAGTACTAAAACAATCTAAAATAATAACAAAGTTCAATGTACAAGGACAGTTAGCATAAATATATGAAATATAAGCTAAAGTCTCCACCATATAATAATGTATAATTAAATACATTAATACAATTCATAAATACATAAATAATGCAGCCTTATCAAATGATTGTGATTGTTCGACAAGGTAGGTAGGCGACACACCTTAGTTAAGAAGCCATATTAAAACTTGGTATTAGATTTTCATCCCACAGAGTCTTGATTGAAGAGATTGTTCTAAAGCAAATTGTTGAACAACAAGTATAACCATTTTTTATTTTTATTTTGAAAATATATAATTAAATAAATAAATCTACAAGATGGCCATAAAATCAACTATGCTTTATGGAGACAAGTAGTTGTTAAGAACCATCATATAAATGAATTAAGTGATAAGAGTCAAGAACATTGAGATGGATGAATGGAAAGACTAGAAAACATAAAATTAAAAATGAATGCATTTAAAAAAAATGTATGAGTAGTTCTTATAGAAAATATACTAAGAGAAATTCCACTGAGATATTTTGGACACATTCAACGAAGACCGATTCCAAACTCAATTAAAAGAAATATTCAAGTTGAAGGCGAGAGAGAGACCCAAAAGAATCTAGATTGTGATGGTTAAGTTAAATATGAACATACTTTCAATAACAGGAGACGTGCCTCTGGGCAAAGTGGAACGGAGGAACACAATTCTTTTATCCAACCCCAAATCCTTGGGATATGGCTTTGATGATGATGATACAACTAGATACTCTAAATGCCCAAAAAAGTACTTTTGAATAGGGTGATTTTCCAAATCCCAATAATTCCATTGAAGCTAAAGTTCAAAGCAGCTCTTATGATGCTATCAAACTATTAGAGTTACCACAGCAATCAAACATCCATAAACAGAATTCATGAAGGCGTGATGTTCAACAGAACGACCAGTAGGCAAAGAGATATGAAACACTAACCTTGAAATTTATTTAAAGCTCAAGCTCAAAATCATGATCATGAAGATATTACAATGGCCATTTAATGATCCAAGAAAAACATTAGCATGGACAAACTCCACATATACCATCTACTGAAGCAAACAAACATTTATTCGTAAGAGCCAAAATCAAAATTCTTACACCAAGAAGGATCCATTCATAGCAAAACCGAAGAAGATGGAAGATTATGACATCACTTCCAAATTATATAGTAGTTGCTGAGCCGATCAAAGAGAGGCAAGACAAGTTCAGTTTCATTAAACTACCTTCGAGATTACCCATTTCACTTATCCAGATCTACATATGGTTTGCGTTAATTTGTACACAGAAGTACTATCTAAACATAGGAAAGTGAGTCCTACTAGGGTCTGAGTTACAATTCTAATGCCTCTTCTATAGGGAAAACAGGTTAAAATTATGATGAAGCAATTCCCATTACATGATAACAGAGCACTTTTAGGGGTAAATTACAAGTAGGATGTAACATTCAACATTCCTGGAAAGGCAAAATTTACAAATCATGGACTGATATGTATGTCTAAGGGGCACAAAACCTATCCACATTTCCTTATGTTTCTCTAGAAATTATAGGTAGGGTGTAAGTACCCATATTAACAGAGGAATTAGCAATAACATGCTTCAATGTACATGAATCAAATCAAGCATGTAAGCAAGAGAATTATCCACAGCATCACCCATAAAAAGAAACTAAATTTCTTTTTATGATAGACAAACGATTTTATTAGAAAGAAAAGAAAGGTGGCAACTCAACAAGCTTACAAGAGAAAAAAAACAAAACAAAAAACTAAATTTTCGGGGATTATTTCTTCTTTTCTCCATGTACAACAAAATCACTGCTGGTATCACTTCTCTCCATAGCATTTATACACCACATGAGCAATATCCACATCCAATTTCTCACATGTATGTTTTACTTGGAAACGATTTCCCTAAATCATGTATAACAAAGCAATAAAATGCACAATGAGTAAGCGACTTGTGTTAACAAAAGAATTGATAAGTAAAACAAAACATGAGTTCAACACAAAGTTGGGTCACTAAAACTCATGATTAAATCAAACATGTGTCCAAAAGAATTATCCACAGCTTCACCACAATAATAAACTAAACTTTTGGGAATTAAAATTCTTCATTTTTAATTTCCAATTTTTACCCGTCTTTGTGGATGAAAACCCTCCACCACCTTAATCAGATGCGAGTGTCACCACCCATCACATCATTAAAACACCATAGGAGTGATACCCATGTCCAAAATAAAGAAAGAAAATAGACTATCCTATATCTTCCATCTTCTCAAACGTATAATTTACTCAGAAACAGTTTCCTTAATACAACATAGAAATGAGGAGAGAGAACTGCTTCTCAGCACCTCCAAGCCGATACCGAGGTAAGCTCCCGCCGCTGCCAGCTGAGCACGAGTGAGACCTGCCTCTTCTCCACATGGAATCCTCTCAATTGAAGCCTCTTTACTAGGCACTCAGCTTGAGTCTCCGTAATGTTACTGAAGGCAAAAGGGGAGAACCCCACTGATGCGAAGAGAGTCCTCCAAGGAGGTATCTTTTCTGAAGAGTGGTGACGTCCCAATACATTACTCTCAATCCTTGGCTGAAGAAAGAACTTCTCAATCTTATTCATAGTTTCAGATTTCACATTTACAACATTAAGTGAGTCCAGCAAGATCGAATATGACTGAAGGGCGTGTAGGAAATGATATGCGAAGGGTAGGTCACTGCGGTCGCATCCTTGGTCCACAGAAACTACAATCTTTGGAGAAAGCTGCTTCACAAGCCGGAGTAACAATGGGGCAGAAGTCGGGTAGTTCAAAGATAACCCAACAGGGAAGTTCACAGCGACTGCCTCACTTTCAGACACGTGGAGGCTGTGCAACGAATCAAAGCTCACCATATTGATTTCAAGTGGGATCCTAAGTTCATTGGCAAACTGAAATAGGTTCTCCCGGGTGAGTGAAAGTTCGAGTGGGTTGTGTGACGATTGAGAGACGAAGGCGGTGATCTTAAGCAATGAAATACCACAAATCCTAATTGAGATCTCTTGCATGAAGGAAGCCCATTGCCCACCAAACCCAATATCGAAATCTAAAATGTGTATACAATTATAATTTTCTAGTGCTTCAAGTAAGGCCTGGTTGCATGTAAAATTCGTGAACTGCATAATGGGAGATACCTCGGAGAAGGCCTTGTAGGCATTGATCTTCTGAATAACATCAATGGGGGCACAAGTTCTTCGAGGAGGAGAATTTCTTGTGTTATTGTTGGTAATGAGGAGCAGTTGTAGGGCCTCCTTGAAGTAGAAAGCAGCCCTTTGAAGGGGCTTTCCAACAGGGGAGAGCTGGTGATTGAGCCGTGCCAATATCCCTTGAGCATGAACCGAATTCCCATTCTCGACCAACTCTGCAGCCTTGAAGAGCTGCTCAACCAAAGCTTGTTGTTGATTCCACTGATAGACCACTTCTTCGCCAAGCTTTGGCCTTGTCATCATTGTTGGAGGGAATTGCAGCTGATGAGGGAACAAACCCTGTTGTCTTCTTTGAAAAATATCTTGACCCGGATCGGTAATCGGCATTTTTTGGATCTGATCTTGTTGGGTGTAGGATAAGGGCACAAAGAAACCTTGGTTTTGAAGCTGAGAATTGGGTATCTGAGGCTTTTCTTCCTGCTTCTGTTGTTGCTGATAAAATACATTGGGAGGTAAAGAAATTGGGAGAGAGAGATTGTTAGGATGATAAGGAGAGAAAATGGGTTCTTGAGGGTTACTGTAATTAGGGAGCGAAGATGAGTTTGAAATTGAACCAAACCTTCCATTGTTGTCATTTGGAGAAATGTTACTCAAATTCATAGTGGTGGCAACCAAAGAACCTCCTCCACCATCCAATGTTCCAAAGTTCGAATCGAACTCCGAAGGACCGACTTCTTGCAAAAATTGCTTCAAACCCAAAGAGGGATCCTCTAAATCTCCCATAATCCATTGAAAAAGAGATTGTTCTTGGGTGGGTGAAGCTTCTGTTTCTGATAACATACTGTCCCACTCTTCCATGCCAAACCCACATTTTTCTGCTCCACTAATAATCTCTGCATCGGTTCGAATCGATTGAATCTCTGAAACCCATTCTTCCTTGTGAGGAGCCACCACAACAGCTTTGTCTCCCAAGGAATAAGAGAGGTTTGAGGAGGATGTGTGAGAGTTAGAACTTCTTCTTGTATCCAGAACAGAAGTGGGTTCTGTACCCAAGCAGTTAATATCCTTCAAGTTCTCAAATTCGCCAAGTGATGATGATTTTGAAGAAGAAATCTCTGGTAAAATTTCTAGCAACCCTTGCCCCTGCAAATTAAAGGGCAACCCCCACATCTAAACCTCAAGAAAACCGAAATTTCTTAAAGCAAAGCAAAGAACTTGAACTTAAGAAGAGAGTTTGATTGTTAGAATGGTATCTAAAAAAATGGGTTTTTTCAGACTCAATCAGAGTCAGAGAGAGAAGTTTCAATTTTTTCAAAGAGAGATTTTTGAAAAAAATGGGTCTTAGTTAGATGATAATGAAAAATCTAACCAGATTTTTGTAGACCTTTTGAGCTCATCAGCACCACTTGTATATCTCAAGAAACCCATTTCACCAGAAACCTGCAACTCCAACTACAGCCCTTCTTCATCCTCTCTCTCTCTCAATAACTCTAATTTCTGCTCTCTCTGTCTCTGTTTCTCTCAATAAGCAGGTGTTGTTCTCTTCTACTTTGGTTCTTCCTTCCTTCTCTCCTGCGTTTTGATTGTAGGATGCGTGCAACGTAAAAAAGGTAACGAAAATGCCCCCTTCCCGTCCCTCTCATCTCTCTCTCTCTCTCTCTAGATTTTTATTTATTTATTTATTTAGTTATTTTAAAATTATGTGTGGTTTGTTTTTGATGTAGTAAACCCTCTCTGCCAAGCTTCTGTCACACTCGCACCCACGTAGGACTGCACTCACCCTAATTTAATTTATTTTTTCTTTTTGAGTTTCGTTTCTACAACTTTCTAAGGAAAACAATCAATTGAAGTCTCTACCGTTCGATAGTCCTAAAGATGCGCTTTTTAACTCTCGAGAAATATCAACAGCATTGATCCTCGTCGTTGCTGTCACACCAACATTTATTTATATATGTTGCATGACACAAACCTAACTCCTCGTCCCGCCATGTTCATGCTGCCCTTGAGCTTCAAATAAGCCTACCCCCCAAAGACTCCAAGGAGATCACACACTGATGGGAATTCTCACACATGTTTTGTTTAATCTTAAAATTTTTACTCACTCTTCACACTTGCACGATTCCAAAGGGTCGATGATATCAGTGTGTGAGCAATCTCGTGCTAGTGTCCCAAGGACTCAATCGCATGGATGTGTAAAATACAACAAGTTATAAGCGATTCAACTAAAAATCTCATGCAAAGTTCGATCTTGGTTCAAGATAATAACTGGTGTATGAGAAAAGTAGCCCGATTCAACATTGGGTATGTTCGGATTCCTTGGAGAGTTGGAATAATCCAAAGACGCTCTTAGCTTAGAATGATTTGAACTATTGATGTGAAGACTTGGTTCAAGAGCCACAAGGACATTAAATAAGAAAATGTTGTAATGACAAAAAGTATTTACTATGATTCTCACAAGTCTGACATGGGATGTGTACATAACCATAGATATTTTTCCTCGTGATACAAGTAAAAATCATCTACAGTTATGTATGCATGTTCACGTCAGAATTGTGAGAATCACAGTAAATCTTGTGTCACCCCAGCACGACTCCATTAAATAACACGAAAATGGGTGAACAATTCCTTGCAAGTCCTTACCATTTTGGATCGTTGTAATATGATCTAAAATATGGACCATAGATGATCATCCCAATATCAAGATCTAACCCATCTAAATCTTGAAAGAAAACTTCATGGCACCAAAATGAAAAAAAGAAGTAATAATACATAATTTGGAACAAATAGTCCTCTCCAAAACTCTACAAGGATGTGATCGATGCATTTGTGGCAACTTCGAGCAGTCGTAACCCCAAAACTCAATGGAACCAACTTGTTGAGTCAATTTGGAAAACCACCAAGTCAACTCAACAATTCAGTCGAGTCAAGTCAAAAATGCACTGAGTCGGGTCAAAAACTCAATTGAATAACTTGACTATATGTAATACTTTTGTGAAGAACAAAAATAAATATTTTAGTTATTTTAAATTTGACTAATCCAATTCGAATCATAAGTTTTTTTTTACTTGACTCAACTTGATAGACAGTAGAGTCTGGTCAAGTTTTTGAGTTTTAAAATTTTGGACAATTGAGTTGACTCAATAGACAGTCACTCAAATTTATGCCTCATCCCCCCCCCCCCCCCCCCCCCCAAAAAAAAAAGTTCCATACTTCCATGTGTTTTAATAAGAAATTAATGGATCTTATTGTGATTGACCTAATAAAACAATCCAACAAATTTTTATCATGTTACGTGGGAGAGTTCTTGTCCTAGAAACCAAAAAACAATAGGGTTGATGAGTAGAAGAAATGAAAGTAACTTAAAAACTGGTGAAAGAAACAACATAGTTGTGAGGAGAAGAAACCAAAAAGGACTAAAAAACGTGGGAAAGAAATAAGGCAAGGGGGGGGGGGGGGGGGGCAAAGAGGGTTGTCTTGGATCACTTAGCACTTCACATAAAAAAGAAGCGATGTCTTCAGCCATCACATGTTGCTTGAGATGAACTAAGCCTACTCTCAGACGAGGCCCAAATTTTGGTTTTCTAAGTACTTGTTTAGATTTGTGTTTAGAAATGCTTTTAGCCTAGAGTAGTGCTTTTCGAATTTAAATCATTGCCTGAAAAATATCTAAGAAGTACTTCTCATTTCTCCTGGAAGCCAAAAAATGACCATAAGTGAAAAGATGTTTAAAGTTAACGAGTTAATACCGGTTTGTTAGAGGAAGAGATGGGGGTTTGAAACTCCGAGGGGTTAGTTCAATGGCAATTTCGGAGCAATAAGCAATTAATGACCGTAACTCCTGAGTTCGATATCCAGTATGAGCATTAATTCGTCAGGGGCCACCCGTGAGGGTGCACCCTTACTTACCTAGTGCGTGTAATGTGCAGGCATTGCATATACCCAGGGATTAGTCCTTGAACAAGACCATGGTCTATGGATTGGGCAAAGCCCAAATACGGGCCCAATCCTTTGTCTACACGGATACTCGATTATCAAAAAAAAAAGATGGGGATTTGATGGCCTGGCGTACCCTATTATAGATTGACCGCTTGCCACTTGTGGCATTTGTCGAAAATGAATAAAAATGTAAAATTCTGTGATTTAAATTATCCCAAGTCCAATGTCGATAGTGGTAGACGAGAATTTCCTCATACCCTTTCTAGGGTGAAAGATTGAGGATAGTCTAGTAGTAGTTATAACTTGTACAATTTTTTCATACCCTTTCTAAGGTGAAAAATCAAGAATTTTGGGGACTTTAAAATTTTTGTCTAGGTAAGGGTGCACTTACAAAAGAACAATGCTAAAGTGAATGGGACACTGCATTTGACACTGAGCTAATGTGGAGTTATGTTCAAAACCATAGTTGCTTTCACTTGTATTTCCAGAAAAAAAGTATTTATGGTTCTAACCACAGTTCCACTCCAACACAATATTAAACGCAAGAAAATTTTCTTTACAAAAAGGGGGTATTGAAAAAGAAAAAAAAAAAAAACCCACATTAAGATTCATTTTTTTATTTATATTAGAGCTAGGATAAGATTAAGAAACACATTATTTATAAATTTCAACTAGAAGGTGCCATGTGAAAACACACACGTATCAAAAAGGGTTTATTTGTAATTTAAAATATTGATTAAATTTTAAAGATTATTTATTTAAAAAATGACATTTTGTAATTTTGAAAACTAAACAATGTTTGGTTGCAATTTTTTTTTTTTTTTTTTTTTTTTTTTTTAACGAAAATGACCCTAATTATGTTAAAGAATAATACTGGAGTGACTTTAAAATTCACATAGATTTATACTTTGTTGACGTGGATGTGTATACGAAACCATAGACAAATCCTCAAGATACAAGTGAAAATCATCTATGATTCTGTGCACACCTCCATATCAGCAAAATATGAATCGATGTAAATTTCAAAGTTACTCCAGCACGACTCTACGTTAAATTTTGGTGTCAAACCATTTCTACTCAACCTTCTATGGTAAGATATTGACTAAAGGAATTTTAAGATTACATAGTAAAATTAGGATATTTTTATAAGAATAATGCTGAAACAATCTTAAGATTCACCTTAATTAACACTTTGCTAACATGAGTGTGTACAAAATCATAGATGTTTTTCATCAAGATATGAGTGAAAAACATCTATGGTTCTGTGTGCACCGCCATTTTCAGCGAAGTGCAAAATGAGGTCAATCTTGAGGTTACTCCAACAAGATTTTTTTTGTAATTTTGAAGACTAAGCAATATTTTTTTACAAAAATGATCTTGATTATGTTAAATTCAAATCATTTCTACTCGACTTCTCTTGTTATAATATGTTAATTAAGCTTAAGAGTTGCAATTTAGAACAGTATCCCATTCCTTTAGGAAAATACCGTGTCTGCATGGCATGTGTTTAACGGAGATCAAACACATTGGGTAGAGTGCCATAAATAAAAATGGCTTGGTTAGGAGTCCAATGCATCTAAAACTCCTATAGCATATGTCATGTAAACATCATTCCTATACCTTAAGAACGGGACACTGTTCTGGATCCCAACTCTAAACTTAAAATCATCTTATTCAACTTATTACCGCATGGTAGATAAGACCCACAACCAGGTACTTGGGAAATTGGTGGTTGGACAGGACCATGAATTCCTTGATAAATGTCAATCATTTTGATGTAAAAAAACACATAAATGTGAGGTTAATCTTGAAAAATATGTCAATGGCATGTTAGGTTTTGGAGGAGTACTAGTCTACCGACCATTGCCACCTGTCACTAACTCTTGGTTCACGTCAATGCTATTACTAATTTTGATGAACTAAGGGCATCATTGTTTTTCACATTGTCGGGTACGTTGTTTATTACTATGGCTGTGTGGGACAATGAGAAAGAAATTCACTACTAATCCACATGGGACGACAATTGAAAATCAATGGAATCCATGCCCTAGGTTAGCCTCTTCTATTCCCATTGAATCCGCTCCTTATCTTTACTATTATAATGAAATAAGGCCAAGTAGAAGTGGTTAGACACAAAAATTTGGATTTCAAAATTTCCCTCATCATAAATTTTTTTAATCTATCATAATTAGAGTCATTTTGGTCAAAATCAATAATTCTCTTAGAACTTTCCCTTCATTTAGAAAGGAAATTCAATGGAATTTCTCTTTATTAGACTTGTAGAGTATGGTATGCCCTCATAATAATAATAAAAGCAACTTGATCAGATCAAGTCTCTACAATTTCAGAACGAGTCAGAATTTTCTAACTCCCCCTCTACTCTCCAGGCGTGACATGTGAATGACATGTTCTCCTCAATCAGAATAGAGGGTCAATTCCTTTCCTTAGAATCATACTCGAGAGTTTCTACCTCATATGGCTCAGTAGTCAATTATTTTGGTAATCTTCTCACTATCGTCAAATTTATAAAAGTCAAAATTAATAATTAATACAATTATAAATATGCTGTATAGTTAACCCATGGTGTCCATCATCCCAAATAAAAACCTAGATCACAAAATCATCAATCCATTCAATGGCTAGTCAACACCTTCAACTAATAGAATCTTTAAAAAAATAAAAATAAAAAATTATTTTCCAAACTTTTTCTCCAAGAAAAAAAGCAGGTAAAAACTACAAATTAATTAACAAATATGTGACCAAATTCTTAGAGAAGCTGCCAACACAAATTTAATATGGATATCGAAATTTATTTATTACTTATAAGCCCATTATATAAATCTCATGGTCCATAATAATAAAATGATTTTGAAAGTATCACCTTATAAAACATATAGATAAAACCTACTTTATGAAGGGTAAATCCGTCAGAAAAAGGAAAAAATGACTAGGCTGGTTGAGAAACGTAAACAGAGATAAGACTTTGTAGTTATAAGAGACGGCCAAAGCGAGAACTCAAAAGCTAATAATAATAAAACTATAAAAGCATCAAAAGGTGCTGTTTTTTTTTTGTTCAATTTAGCTTCAATTCTTCCGAAAACAAGGTTAGGATTTGATCAATTACTCGATGGTTAAATAGCTTTTTTTTTTTTGTGATCAAGGGCTGTTTCTTTCTGTATTTTTTTTGGTAGTTTTAGTAATTTGAGTTTTGATCGTGTGTAGTTCTTGAAAATCATTACTGGTAGTTCAGTCTGCTTCGATTCTTCTCCGGAAAAAGTTAGGGTTTGTTTAATTAATCGATAGTTATATAGTTTTTTTGTGATCAAGAGATTTTTCTTTCTGTATTTTTTTTTTTTTTTTAGTATTTTGTGTTTTGATCGTGTATAGTTCTTGAAATTCTTTGCTGGTGGATTCGATTTTTTTGGCTTATTTTGTGTATTTTGATGTTTAGAAAGATGGGTTGTTTAGAATTTAATCAATAATCTTTATCTTGTTATCTATATATATATATATTTGTTTCTTGTTTAATTTTGAGTTCTGATCGTCGATTGTTCTTGAAAATATTTACTGTTAGTTTCAATTTGTTTATCTTGTTTGCATTTTTTTTTTTTGTTTAGAAAGATGGTTTGCTTAGAATTTTAGGGTTTAATTATTGAATTTCACATGATTTGCTACTTTTTTCCTTATTTAACCTTTAGTTCAGGTCGTGGATTGTTCTAGAGAATATTTTCTGCTAGTTAATTTTCCCCCCTTTTGGTATGTTTTTTATGTTTAGAAAGAGGTTTCTTTATAATTTTAGGGTTTTATTATTGAACTTCGCATGATTTACCTTTTTATTATTATTATAAAGTGATCTTATTGTATGCATGTTTTTTAAAGTTTAAGGCTCTGTTTGAATCTGATCTTGTTATTCATTTATGAAGATTGTGCTTGTTTGAAGGTGCAAAATTAGGCTGAGGGTTATTTTGATTTTATGTTTTTGCATTTTTCTATTTGGTTGATCGTGTTCTTAATCACTGAAAATGTCCAATCTTCCATTAGATATTTGAATTATTATTATTATTATTTTTTTGCAGTAGTTTCCTGTGAAAATGACTAAAAGTTACTTCAAACGAGAGCATGACCTTGGTATGTACTGATGTTTTAGTTGGGTCAAATGCCCGATACCTATCTTTTAGTCTTTTTGATTTCTTAAATCCTTCAACAATGATCTTCTCTTGATTGTGTTAGTCAATTGGATATTTTGTCTTCAGAGAAGAGGAGGGCCGAGGCTGCAAGGATTAGGGAGAAATACCCTGACAGGATTCCGGTGAGATTCGGTCTCACTCTTGATTCTTTTCTTACATGTGAAAATCCTTATTTTTTTTTTTGTCGATGGGTATGAATTTAATCTGAGATCAAAACGAGAAAAGAAAGAAAGAAAAGCAAGGATTTTAAGGGGATCTCCAAAAAGCACAAGGAGGCTGATCCCTTAGTAACACCAAACGTCACCTAAGGACAAAATCCTCAAAGAACACCTAAAATCCTTCCAAAGATTTGACCAAACGAACTTAGCTTTTCTACTCAATATGATGCCACCCAAATCCTCCTCCTACCATTCAAAGATTCCTCTATTGTGATCTTTCCAAATGCTCTAATGAACTTTTGTAGACTGAGGCTTAAAAAGGGTTAAGTTCCTAATCATAATAGGTTTGGTTGAGATTTGAGAAATCTTAAAAGTTCATTTCAATATTTGTGATTTGATTCCACTCTTAGGAGTTCAATTTATGTTGGGTTCACTGAGCATATCTCAATGACCTTTATTTCTGGAGTTATGACGAATAAATTCTAACTTTATGTAAGTATCTACCAATCAGGAAAGTGTAAAAGAGAATGGTGTACTTTTCATCCTAACTGGCCCTTTCCTCCGTTTCCACATGTGATGAAAATCGAGCTTAAATCTTTCATTAATAAAAGTTTGCATGCATCATTCAAGAAAATGGATTTCGAACCAACTCATGAATGTACTCTATAAGAGGTTTTGGTAATGTGGCATCATATATCCAGGCCGAGGATCTGAAAGTGATTATATATATGTGAATGTGCAACTTCTGTACTTGATTTGAGTTATTTTGCTATGTTGAGCTTTTGTACGATTTTCTGTTCCCAACGTTTTGAAATGTGACACTGATTAGTTGCAAAGAGAAGCTCCCCCCCCCAACACACAAAAAAAAAAAAAAAACTTATATGCTGTCAAGTTTAGCCAATCAAAGAATTTGTTCCAGTAGTGATCTGCCATGTCTTAATGGTCTGAGGAATCCCTACATTTTTTGTGAGTAAAAGGTTCTAAAACCGATGTTCATTTCAATTTATCACTGAATATATTGGGTAAAGAAGCTTCTTCCTTTTACGTACATAGGTCTGATTGAAACCACTCCTTTTATATTTTTCATGAGCAAGACCTGCACTTCTTTCTGCCATTAAATTCTGCTTAAGCTGTCACGTATTATCCATGCAATGCATCTAAAGGGTTTCAGGTCTGCTGGAGTCCTTTTCTTGCTTATATGAACACTGACTGACTTTTATGTTTTAAAGGTAATCGTGGAGAGAGCGGAGAGAAGTGACATACCAAACATTGATAAGAAAAAGTAAGGGATTAATGGCTCTGCCTCTTCATTTTTTAATTCCTCTCCATCTCATGTTATAGAATTTATTGGAATATTTGTTTTATTTAGTACTGGAAAATGACACTCCATTTCCCTTTACCCACCTGGAAAAAGGTGTGCTGCAATAATCTTAGTACCAAGGCCATGACATTAGGGTGCAACTTGGAACAGAACTGATATAGGTCTGTTCCACTAAATAAGAACCAAAACCGAACCAAATTTCCATTAGAACTGAACCAAACCAAACCAAGGTTGGTGTTTGGTTCTATGGGTTGCCAATATCCTATGAACTTCCTTGGAAGCGACATGTTTTCAATGAAAAATAAATAATTAAATAATAAAAATGAAATTTCATATAATACGTTACTAGGATATCCATAAAAAAGTCATTAATTTATGTCCTAACTCCTAAATAATTCTTAATAAATTAATATATATATTTATTTATTATATAAGATTTTGGTTCTCTGTTTGGTTCTTAACCCAGAATTGAACCGCAACTTGTTTGCAGCCCCAAACCATCGGTTTAATTTGGTTCTCAGTTTGTACCGGACCAAGTTCTCCCCTAAATGACATGGTCCGATTGTTTTTACGACCTTGAATATGAAAATTACAGGTACCTAGTTCCTGCTGACCTGACTGTGGGACAATTCGTCTACGTAATCCGTAAGAGAATCAAATTGAGTGCAGAAAAAGCAATTTTCATATTTGTAGATAGCGTGCTCCCACCTACAGGTAATTTTCTTGGAAATTTAGGGTCCTCACTTTTCTTGACAGCCTCAAACATTACAGGGGGTGGTTCTTATTCTTTTATAAGTCAAGTTTCGGTTTTGATGACAAAGCTGTTGTTCACGGCTGTTTTTTTGGGGTTTGGTTGTTTCAGGAGCAATAATGTCTACGATATACGATGAGAAGAAGGATGAGGATGGGTTCCTCTATGTTACTTACAGTGGGGAGAACACCTTTGGGTTTTAGATTCTTACACAGCCCAATTACAACACTGTCATCTCGTTTTCTGTCATCATTCTGTTTACCATCTTCATCACCATTCTTGTCAGTGTTAGAAAAGTAAAAAATTCCAATACCGTGCACTAGTACATATAAGAAGACATCATAGCTGTGGTAATTTGTATAGACATTATGTATATAGCTTCATCGCTTCAGTACCATGTTACAATCTTTTGCTTCATGCCTTGAATAATGCATTTTGCCTTTAATCTATGGGCTCTTCAATGGTTCTTTTTGTTCTCCATTTGAAATTTATTATTGAAGGTGGTACATAAATGCTTTCCCTTGATAGGGAAAAAAAATGAGAAGACACATCCATCCGAGATCTTGCTCTAGAGAATTCAAATTCTCATTGCAGCTGATAATTTAATTAGAGCTGTTATAAAAATGTCTAGTCCTTTCTTCTTTGTGTGTGTGTTTGGGATAAGAAGGCAAAGGGGATGTATTTGAAAAGGAAAACATAGTTTTCACAGATTCAGGAGAATTAAGCCAATATATTTTTGATGGACAAATGCTCATCTAACGGAACACTCGTTGTACTATTTGTCAAGACAAAGCACTATGGGAAGGGAATGAAGCTTTGATATGTAGGTTGTTCCCAAACAGTCTATGAGGCGATACGAGGTAAGGTGTCTACATGGAACGCATTTGTTGGAGTTTAAAACACCTAGGGCTCTTAATCCAGCTGCAGTCCGTTTTTGAACTCCAATAAAAATGTGCCACAGAGACAATGCTGTAATAAGCTCCAATCAAAATGTGCCACATAGACAACTAATGCTGTTATAGGAATGGGATGCCTTTCTGGATCGTTACTCTTCCCAGAAAGGTTTTCTTACTATGAAAAAAAACCTTGATGATACCCAACTCTACAAGTCCTCGGTGAAGTACACAAATCTAGATGGATTGGTTCAGACCTAATGGTTGATACATTCCAATCATAAAACTCCCATGTCCAAATTTAGTAGTTTGCACCAATCCAAAAATAGCGGAGGAAAAACAAAAGTTTCTATACTATTTCCTCCAAAATTCCTGCACAAATTGATCGAATTTTGGATGGACATGAGACCAATCGATTCATGAAGTGTCTTTTCGCAGTTTAATATACCTTTGGGACTGGTCTGGAATTGGTATATATTGCACATGGTTAGGTCTTATGCTTTTTAGTTGATTGAACCACCATGGTATTTTGTTTTAGGTCGTAAAATGATGCAAATGCAATACCTAAGATACCGAAGGAGTTAAGTACAATGCATCCAAGTGGTATGTCCAAGAGTTACGAGTGAGTGAGGACTACTCAAAGGGAAATGTCCAAATGATCTATTCGATCTTTTTTGCTTATAGTGGGTAACCCCACCATTCGGTTGATTTGTGGGGCTTCAAACGCTTGACCTACCCTTCTTGAGGAGCTTATCAAGGCTCGGCTTGCCACTAGGCCAACCCCTTGGGGTTAATCTATGGCATCTAAACATTCAAACAACACACATTTACATAACAACAAATAACATCAAAACAAAATATGTATTTTGTGTTTTTGGGAGAATTTGGATCCCAGGTTGAATTTATTTTTTATTTTTTAATAAGAATTGAGGGCTTGGGTTAGAGAATTAATTTCTGGTTAATCAATTCTGGGGGCCTAGGTCTGATTGGCCAAGTGGGATAAAAGGGATATCTGATAGGCCTAGTAGTCCAAAGATTTGATTTTATCATGTTGTTTGTGCTCAAAGATTCAATTTTCCAACAATTCCAGGATTGACAAAAACCTATGGATGTACTACTAAATGGGTAGTCCTGTAATGGTTTTTGTCCATGTGTATATATCCTGAAGAAAAAGATCTATGGTTCTGTGCCCTTACCACGGCAGCCACGTACAGATCGAGTGAAAATTTTCAATTCAGAAAATCACGACTAAATATAACCAATAATTCGGCTCATTTCTTAATCCGAATCTCCGAGTTTCCTAGTCAACAACGAGTTAGTTAAAACGAGTTTCAGTACCAAATCAACTCAATTTTCAATCAAATCGAGTTGACTCGACGACGAGTTCCAATATATAGACATCCACTTAGTTTCTTCTCTCTCTCTCTCTCTCTCTCTCTCTCTCTCTCTCTCATGTCAGCTATGTCTTCCCGTCTCCTTCTCTTCTTTCTTTCATTAATTCATGCATGCAGCAGCCATCATCTAGGCATCATGGTTAAGGAGCCTGGTACACAAGTAAGTTACTCTTCTAGCTACCAAGATTTGATGCAGATTGTTTATTCCTTTATGTCTTTTAATATAATTCCAATAAATCCCAAAAAAGAACTCTAAAATCTTCTCTGGGTCCCCTTCAGGATGCAAAGAAAATGGTACTACTCCCTAAGACTTCACTCCAGTTGAAGCTGAAGCCTTTTTTATCAGAAAAACTCCCACAACAACAACAACAACAAGAAAAAGCTTCAAATAAAGAAAACAAGATTGGAAAGAGTTTGAATGGTGCAACTTCTCAAGATCCAAGTAACTTCGAGGCTCTTTTGAATGATATTGAGGATTCTAAAGAAGCGTATTCAGGCAACGTTTTGATTCCTCGGCGCATTGCTCATGAGGAAGATTATCCTGGATTCAACTTTGACTATATTCCACCAAAAATACATCCTCCCTCTAACAACTGATGATCATGAACAACCCTTGTTCTCCCTATATTCTTACATTTAACATCCCAAAATTTCAAAAAACACAGACCAAAGATAGTAGAGCCTTGTAAGAATCTTCAAGGACTCATATATATATCTACTACTACCAACCTCAAATATAATATATCCTAAGTATGATAGGCTGTTGCTCACTTGCTTAAGTGTTTCCATGATTTTAGCTCTCTTGTTTGCATGAAATAGTGTTTTTTCTCTAAGAAATATCATCAGTTTGGCAATCTTATTATATTATCCTCTACATCTTTTCTTCCTTCATATTCTATTATGGGTGTAATAAGTTACATTTGATGACACACTTTTCGCACCATCGATAAAAATAAAAATTAAGAAATACAACATGCATGTTATATAATACAGCGGAAAATATAACTCCTTGATTAAAGGAGGAATTAGTATTTTTCAATTTAACCATGAGTCCAAAAGGCAAAAAAAAACAAAATGTAGAGAGATTTGTATCGAAAAGTGATTTTAGTGAATTGACTTTCTTGAGCTTAAGGATGTAGTTGTCCATTCAGGAAAATGATCTCGTAAAACATATTGCCTTTCTTCATCTTTGTATTTGACTGTGTTTACACAAGAGTTCTAAAGTGAAGATCGTGGATGTGAAAGATCTTCTCGGTGATGATACCATAGACCTTGGTTTAATTCCCACCATCATCTAAGTTACTAATCTCATTAAAATAGGCTTACTAATCACTACTACTACTAACCACATCGGTTGAGTCTATTTGAGTGTCTTTTTCTTTTTTTTGTTCTTTCGTTTTTTTTTTTTGAGTAAGTTTAGCACAGCTCTTATTATCATAATTAGAGTTGTGATAATCTATGTGTGCCCCCATCACAGAACCATAGATCATTTGCCTCGGGATACACAAGAAAAGTATTTATGGTTCTATGTATCTCGAGTCAAATGATCTACAGTTCTGTATTGGGGCATATGTCAGAGAGGGAGAGGGAGAGGGAGAAGGGGAGGGGGGGGGGTTTTCAAAAAATCATTATTATAATTGTTTTTACATTATAATGTGCTTGGGGGGGGGGGGGGTTTTCAAAAAATCATTATTATAATTATTTTACATTATAATGTGCTTTTAAAGTAAACTAAAATGAGACAACTGCACCATTTCTTTCTCTTTTTTCTTTTTTTCTTTTTCTAAGCAAACAAGGGATTAGTGGGTAATGGAGTTGAAGATGGGTCAAGGGGATTTGAACCTAGTCATGGGATATACTTATCAATTATTAGATTGGTGTAAATTATGGATAAAGATGCTTCTATTGCAAGAAGTTTCTACTTCTCTACAACTGTGACAACTGGTTATTTTCAGAAATTAAAACTCTATAAACCCATCCAACATTAGCTAGTTGGTTACTTCACTTTTTGCATTTTTAGCAAATCTTCTATTTTGTAACTATCCAATATCCAATTTAGAGCCTAATGGCCAACCACGATCAAGAAAGGATATTCTGCTTTTTCTACTTTGAATTAATGTAAGTTCTCACCTTGCACTTGTAACAAACTTCCATGTCTCTACGTTACAGTCTTTCAATTTGTTTAAACCGATTGGCATTTATTGAGGAATTTAAAAATATAATATGATTTTTTTTTGTTGTAAAAGATAATATTGAATACTTACCATTAAGGTTTATTTACAGAATATTTCCGTAATAGAAATTTTCAGATAAGAATCAGATCGGTTCCAGAACAAATCAAAACTATCATTGAATATCAATAATTGGATCAAACACTTACTGTCAAAGAAAATTTTAAGGCCAAATAAGAATTCCAACACTTCATCATATAGCACTGTTTTCTGATTGGGACATGGTCGATATCGATACATTAGGTTATCAAAGCGGATCCTTATTGAACCTGAATCCTCGATCTTTGCGCTAAGTTGTTGGATTCGAAAAGGATTTCAAGTTGGATCCAATCTATTGCCAGCCCTACTTGTTGAGAGCTTAATTTTTCTTTTCAACAACATTTACTAACCAGATGCATGTAGGGTTTAACTAAAACGTTTTCCGTGGCACCAGATTAATCCCAACAAGGGATGATGCCTACAAGAATGTCTCCGAAAAAATGTGTAAGGTGGAAACATATAACTTAACAAAAATTTCAGAATCACAAAAAGAAAAAAACAAAAAAAAAACATAATTATAATAATCATAAGAAATGGCAAAACTAAAATGCCAAACAAGACAAATCCCAAACCCGAATCCCTAACAGAACCAACGATCCCATGAAAACCCAATTTGATTTGATATCGATCCAATTGTTGAGATTGCAGACTTCCTATCTCCACTAGACAGTCATGTTAGTAGCTATCAGTTGCTACTACAGTTGACAATAAAAGGTCTAACAAAATTGATGAATTGAGAGGTCCTGATCCCCAGCTTGAGATCGATCTCTCCACCTCCCAACCAAAAGAAATCAGGATTAAGCTTTGCAATTGCTTCATCCATTATCACCTGAAATAAACCCATTTTTGTTTCAAATAATTAGCTGAAATTCATAAAGTAGTAATCAATAATCATACCCATGCATCTACACTCTCAAAGGTGGTATTGTATCTTCTATTTTTAAACGTACGGTAATTCTGGATACTCTGAGGTTTTATTTTCAAACAAAATAAAATTAAATACCGTTCATGTCTCAAAATTAGAACCGGAAGAACATACTTTTTCTCTGATTGGTTAAGCTGCCATTTGAATATTAAGATGTTCTTTCCATTGCAATTTTGATTGACAATTGTTCTTTGAGCTCAAGAACTTCTTTATCAAGCTAAGACTTCCTTGCCTAATCTTCCTTTCTCCTTCCCCTCCACCCTACCCCCTCAAAGATCCTCAGTTGTACAATGAGTTTGTACCCAAAGATGCTTCTAAGCTCAAGTAACAAATGATACTTTTGTGTTTTCTTACATTATAGAATTCATTGGACATATAGAGAGAAGTTCAATGGGATAAGGGATAAACATAGAGATACGTGTCAATGAAAATCAATAACAATCCCAGCTAGAAGAAAATGAAAGTTGAAGGTTCTTAATGAGTGAAAGGGGACCTAAAAGAATGTGGATTGCATACTTTGAAGAAATCTAAGACATAGCTTTAGACAAAAATGAATGTAGGCTTTGATGATGATGATGAATTTAACTACTCCATTACAAGATATTTAATACTACCTTATTTTGTTTGAAGATTTCTAAGATCATTTCTATTTAAAGATTTTATACTGTCCAAAATGTTTTTAAACAAGGCAAATTTCAGGGATTTCTTAACCTTTCAATTTAAGAGAAGTCAAACAAATATTTTATGAAGAAATGCAATTTATTAGGTCAAATGGATTGGATTCATTACCCTGTGAAATGTGTATAATATTTAAACCTTCCTTCACAAATGGATATTTTCATTAATGAAGACTGGGTCCACTAGCTGAAGAAAAGACAGGAATCAGTATTCAATCCAGGCAATAAAACATAGGGGCCTATGTGTCTGTGCTTCATCAAGCAGGAGATGCTACAATTGTCTGGAATGCATGATAGTTACATGTGCGTAGCATGAAAGCCATTGTAAGTTTCAACATTTAGAAAATTTTAGAATGACTAGTGCCTTTCACAACGATGGCGACATAGCAAAATAATTGAGTCTAACCATTTCAGATAATTAGTTTTTACTTGAAATTCACCTTTATTATTGAAATTAGAACCACCAGTCACATCAACTGAATTCATTTGTGGTGATTAATAATGAATAAGACAGAACATAAAGACAGTAGAATTTTAAACGTAAATAATCACCCAAATGAGAATTGATTTTTTTTTTTTAATCTTTTTCAATAGTAAGTACACCAAAGGAAAATATTAATTACCGGAATGTCAGTTTTCATGCCAATACATGTCACTCCATTGTGCTCATATCCAGTCAACTTCACTGACTCCTCCTCAGGTGCAAGCCTCACTGTATTAACAGTTACAAATATTGTTATCTCCAAGGTTCGAGTACAGTGCAAAGGGTGACGTAAGCACCGGAAGATACTTCAAGTTCTCATACAAGATTCGTAAACAAAAATAGAAGGCAAGAGATAGCAGCTTAAGTTGGATCGGTTCATCATCACAAGTCAGAAAAAGAAAGTCCATATCAATCCATAAGATCGGACCCACAAATTTCTGGTCTTCAATTTCCAGAAAATTTCAGTGGCCACAAGCCTCAGGCATATTATAGTAGTTTTATTGTCAACTCAGGAAAACAGGGAAAACAAATAATGAAACAGGTAATTCTAAGAAGAATCGATAGAGGTTATATAAGAGGAACATCCAGTCTATAAAATCTTAATGTGTTGTTCACATGTCAGACATAAACCAGCAATCTTATCAGGACAAATCATAATTACCCTCCATGATAGTTCATAATTTTACAAATTCTAATGTATGTCTAATCAAACTAAACATCTTCTATATCTATATGAATGATGTTTTTTTTATATGTTATCAGGTTTTCAGGGTCCAGGTGTCCTACACCTCGTGCTCATGTCTGGTGCCGACATGCATGTGCTTATTAATCTACACACACCACACCCATTTCCCCCTCTAAACTGACAGTAGTTACATAATCACAAGGATCTGCAAATTGTTATGAAACAAGCTTTAGTGATAAAATTATAATGTTGGAGCACTATTGATGGGAGCATAGCAACAAAATTCTCCAATTGTCTGAAAAGTTACAATTAATTTATGATTATGAAAACATGTAAATATGATTCTCCATAGAATCTACAGTCTACACGTGGTCTTCATTGACACAGAAAAACCAAACGATAGACAAACTAGTCACTAGAATTTTAATTTGGTTGATATTTATGGAAAAAAAAATGTCATAAGCGAGTATATTTGCATTATTGTGAACATGTAAATATGATTGACAACTCTAATTTGTGCACACAGCTCTTGCATTAAACCTTTCTAAGAAACTCATCCTCGCTTTTAGGCACTTTACTTATTGCGGCATCACCTTCTTTCTTGAACTTTTGTCCCTTTGATGAAGTTAATTATGGTGAAGCCATAGCGAAGTGTATCTACATTTTCTGATTTCATCATGACAGCTTGATCATCCTCTGACTTTAAGGGCTTCAAAAATAAAGTATTGTTAAAATTCTTGACTTTCAAGAACGTATCTTTGAGTCATCGAAAATTTGTGAGAGATGTTCAACCTCTGATTTTCCTTCCGAAGAAGCCAGAATTTGTATACCTTCTTTTCCATAATAAAAAAATAAAGACATTCTATTGGGTCCTCAATTCCTAACATTGTTTGTCCATCAACTATTCTAAACGTTATGTCCTCTCTTTAATAGAGACTTCCAAATTATCCACATGAGATACCAATGCCACAAAATCTTCATTCTTACCCATTATTCCACAATTGAGAAGATTCCAGGATTCGCTCTAATACCAAATTGATGTGGTACAACTAGCTCAGATACAATAGAACGATTAAAAGTACAAGGGTGCTGTGAACCTGATTATGTGGTCCAATAAAAATCCAGTCCATTTCAAGCTTGCTTTGATATCAAACTTGATGGACAACAGAGTTATGGGTTTTAAGAAGGTTTGAATCATGACTTAAACAGGTTCAATCAAGGATTTTAGGGTGCAGGTTTAAGGATTACTTGGACTGGAGAAAAAAGGCCTACGATTTATTAGGTTAAAAATGATTTATAATATATCCGAAATTATTTCATAAAGTGGCTGTCGATCAGGATGAAAACAGACTAGAGAGGTATGAATTTAAGGAGAAACAGGAGAAAACATTCAGCAAATTACTTGATGATCTGCTATCAAAAGGGTAGGTGTAATGAGTCGTAAAGCCCTTGAAAATCAGATCAATTGAGTCGCAGTAATATCATGATTTTTGTGCCTTTGAAGTTCCAATCAATCAAAGGAGTCTCACATTTGAAGCACACACCAGCAATGGGCGGCCAAGGAAAACCTTTTGTTCACCATATTCATAAAATTGAGGTAATTACAAGCATTTTTCCAGAAACTATGTTCACCACATTTGTTTCTGAAACATGTGTCAAAATTGTTTATTTTCTAAAAATAAATGTAGAAAAAGTAACTAGAAATGTGAAAATAAATTAATTTTCTTCTTGAAATAATACTTTTTTGAGAGTTGCTGACAAAAAAAGGTTTATATTTCTAAGAGAAAAACAAAGTCCAAGAATCCTTACTGCTCTAAATATGGCATGGATGAAGCGTTAGTCCAAACATATTAGGCCACTAATAAGAATGGTATACATCACCTCTAAGATAGAGCTTAACAAAGCACATATGAAATAAAGACATCAATATTGTACCACAAATAGGCATAGTTCAGCATCTCCTAATGATTCAATAAATTGCTAGGCATCCCATTGGCATTTCCAATTTCCAAATACAAGAAACTCTTATCTTTGGAAGTTTCATGGAAGTTGTGTTTATCATTCTTATACGCTTTCACAGGAAAATTCAACTTACAATTGAATTTCTTCTTTGGTATCTTTCCTTCATTGAGTGAATACAGAAAGTTTTTCACAGTTTCAGCATTGAATCGAGCAGTATACTGCAATAAAAATAAATAAAAGATTAGACAGTGTAGGGCAGTAGGTAAAATTGAAAAGGTGGATGAATGTTGAACGAAGTACCTGAACGACAACAACATAATACTTTGAATTATTGCGATCACTACAATCAGTAACATTGGCCTGGGCTTGTGTGTTTACCTGAGCCCAAAATAAAAAAACAACGCTTACTGCTACTAAAAGAGCCCAAGAACTAAGACGAAAAGAGAAAAATAAAAGCTTAAAAGAATGCAAAGAGAATATAGGATAACGTATTCATCTAATTAATTCATAAGCTGGGATCACGGTTTCAAAAATTGACCATTTCGGTTGAAATTTTTCAGTTCCAATCGAAACCAACATGAAATATATTGAGAACATAGAATAGCAAAAAATTTCCCATTACTTCAGTTTATTTCAACACATCTTGGTATATGATGAAAGCGATATTACAGGGCATGTTTACTGCATGTCAACTGAACCATATATTTAATGCCATGGTGATTGCTCATAAAAACTTCCATTTCCTCCTCTAATCACGAAAAGCCAACTTCTCCTAAAATGATCAGTCGCCTTTAGTTATTTCTTCTTTTCTTAGTTTTGCCTCTCTTTTTTCCTTTTACTTTATTTCTTTCCTTCTTTTTCCCTCATAAGTAAGTCTTGTTTGAGTTACCAGAGACCAAAACAAAATTACTGTAAGCATAGGCCCCCGATTAAGGGGGTGAAAAACAACCTGCTGCACTCAAAGGGAGGGTTTATGATCCACCCTGCAACTCATTCCTTCAGTTGATCATTCTTTGGATGTTGATCAATGTATCACATGATCACTCAAACGGAATATATGGATGGACCTATAATATAATTTATACTAGATTTATATAAAGATCCTCATATTTTCAGGGTCAATTTTTCAAAAACATTTTAATTGTCCCCCTAAGCATCTATGTTTTAGTATGATGTGATTTATTTATCTACAGCTCTCTTACTTATCAAAACAAAAAAAAAAATTGGTCAGACTAGATTTTCTTGGAAAAAAATATTTTTCAAATTTAATACATTTAACACAAAAGTACTTAATAATTATAAACCATGTATAAAAATTAAGGAATTTGCAGTAGATATATTGTGTAAATTATACATACTGTTCAGTAACCAGGAAGGTAATAAATTTCAGTTCGATAAGTTTGGAATGGAAATATTTCGATCAGTGTGGAAATTAGTACACCATAGTCGTAGACATTGAAATTATGGACTTTTTTTTTTTTCTTTTTGATAACCATTGAAAATAAGGAAATGTTGAGGAGATTTTCATTCGTGCTATAGGAAATGATAAAATGAACATGAAAACACACCCATAAATCATTTCTACATAGACAACCACATGGAATGTGGAAATGAAGATTAATAATGTCTTGGTATATGTTGGCAAAAGTATTTGTGAATCCGACAGACAAAAACAAGTATATTCTACATGAAAATGAGAACAAAAATGACAAATTAACTACACATCATAATATGTAAAAAAAATGCTTAAATTAGCAAATTATTAAGCACTACACTCATATTACGGTCGACCGTTTGTGCATGTTTATATAAACTTGACAATATGTTTAAAATATATCCAAATAATATGATATATGGACATCTACTAATGGATGAATAGTGTATGTACCTTATAATATCCTTTTTTTTTTTACAAGGAGTTTGTATTTTTATAAATTTTGTCAATAATAAAAAAATATTTCGATTGAATTTTAGTGTTATCGAAATATTTCCATTGAAATCTGGCATTTTGATACTTGAAATTTGAATAGCTCTATCGAAACTTACTATTTGCAAAACATGTTGTGAAATGAACAGTAATTTCCATGGAATATTTTAGTCTATATCATGTAAATATGTCAAAATTCAATAACCAGCATATAGGAATAGCAATAGTTCAGTATATTTATATTATGGGTCAGGATCCATATACACATAAAGCTACTCATAAAGCTACAACAGGTTCAGAATGGGCTGATTTTTAGTGAGGATGATCTCTATGGTGAGGAGATCATCCTCACCAAAAATCAGCCCATTCTGAAACTTCTAGCCCCATGTTTACAAGTTGACTTCTGGACCGTCCATTTTTTGTAAACCACTTTTGATGGGGTTAGAAGTTTTGGAATGGGCTGATTTTTTTGCAAGGATGATTCCCTCACCATAGAGATCATCCTCACAAAAAATCAGCCCAATCCAAACCTTTTTGCCCATATAAGACAAAACATGTTGTAGCTTTATGTGTATACAGATCCTAATCCTTATATTATAAATTTTGTAATAAAAGTTATTTTATTAAATTAGTATTTGTTTTTTTTTTCTATATTAAAAAATATAGAAAAAAGAAACCAGTAAGGGAACAAATGCATATATTGATATTTCTTCAACATATAATTAAGTATATGTATGTATAATTCAAACTTTTAATTTAAGATATTATTTGTAAATGGTAATTAAAGGTTTTTACTTTTATTATTGTATAGTAATAATTTAATTTGTAATTTAAACTAAGAGAACAACAACTAAGGTGGTTTAGGCATATTCACCGAAGGACGATTGAGCTCCAATTAGAAGAAGTGTTCAAGTTCAAGGTTCAAAAACAACAGGAAGATCCAAAAGAGTAGGTGGTAATGGTAAAAGCACATATAAACACACTTTTAATAACAGAGGATCTGCCTCGGGGTAAAGTCGAATGGCATAACAAGATTCTTTTAGCTAACCCCAAAGCTTTGTGAGGAGGTAACCATAAATTAGTCATTCTCCCTGTATAGGTTGGCGAAAGATTCTAGGGATTAAGACTAGTGAGCTACTAAGGCATGTTGGTTGTCTCCAATAGGAGAAACACTCAATATCCAAACTTGTCAACAAGAGATGACTATCTATCCATGGTTCCAACAAAATCTAGTTTTTTCTCCATTACTTACCAAGTAACAGTTTGATTTCTTGACCAGGTATGAATTCAATCATTGCTCTCTAGACCATTGATGAGCTGATAAAAGGTTTATGGTCCAAATGTCACAATGGCTTATGTAGAAAGCAATAATCCAATCCTCACATAAAAAGTTTTTGTTATTAAGTAATTGTTGACAAACCATTTACCCCAAAAGGACGATCTAATGGGGAAGGCTCAACTATGAATATAAGAGGGCACGATACGCCATACGTGAGCACGAGACACCGGGGAGTGGAGGCAGATAACACAACACTCAACGCTCCCCCTCACCCATAAGGGTGGAAAATTCCCTCGAGGAGACTCGCACTTGTGACCTACATGAACCTAGTGCTCTGATACCATGTTGACAAACCATTTACCCCAAAAGACCGATCCAATGGGGAAGGAGCAACTATGAATATAAGAGGACCACGGGTCGAACTGGGCACGATACGTGAGCACGTGATACTCAGGAGAGAAGGTGGATAACACAACACTCAATAGTAATGTCCGGAAAAGCTTCATCATGTCTACCCCGATCCACTTACTAAGTCTTTGAAGACCTAGTTCCCCTCCTATAAAACCTGATTCCAACCAATGGGATAAAAAAGAGAATTAGGGAAGACCCTTTTCATAGAAAATTGGAAAAAATGCTTTCAATTTTGACCTTACTAGAATGTTACCTTGGCACTTCTACTTCGGGGATTATTTTGTGCCGGCACTTATTGGCTCTTGAACACTCCTCAATATGACACAACACATCTACACATGTACCGAATTATAATACTTCAAAGTATGTCTCATTTCGATTTGGTAAAATGAAATGTCATTTAGGGAAAACTTTGTAAAATCAAGTATTACCATACATAAATAAAAATGCTTGGGTCCTTAAAACTCTTTGTATGATATCAAATAATTTATATTAGGTGTTGACATACATAGTTTAACTTTGCATAGATTAGCCAAAAAAAAGTTTAATTTTTCATATTTTTATTAAGTAGGTTTTCTAATCAACTCACAAGCATTAGCTAAGTCTCTTTTCTTCTTCACTTGGTCAGCTCGACCTTCCCTTTGTTTTTCTCTTTTCTATTTATCTATAGAAAACATAAAAAATAAATCAACTCTCCAAGATTTCTCTATAAATTTTTTCCCATATATTTCATAGAAAACAATTTGTCCATCCTATTCTTTTTTCTTTCTTTTTTTTTCATTATGCTTTCTCTATTTTAAATAAGTAATATGTGCACATGTAAGGAAGATCTCTAAAATATTTTTTTGGATTGTATCAATTTTATTTTTATATCTTTTACTTTTTGTACAGGTATGTCACCATATTCTAATTTTTAGAGTGCCAAACACAAGTTGACACCTTGAGACTTGGCACTTGTGGCACATGTCTAGGTAACACTATTTCCTGGGTAAAGGGAAAGTATAAGTCCAATATACTTAGGATGTGTTAAGAATTGATCTAATAAATTCCAACCACCCAGCATAAGATAAAAGTAAGAATTTCTAACGTTCCAAATTGATCATAAGGCAATCAATTAATGGTTGACACAACTAGAAAGTCATTCAATAGAAAAGAGAGGTCATCCTTGATACCACATTGGAAGCATGCTAGTTCCGAATTGGTGGATATGGGAGATGGGATTGATATATGAGCATGTTGCACCTATAAAATTACGCTTTTGGAGGTACTTGATGTGGTACTTGAGTTCGATTCAGTCTATTCGCTAATACTTCTCATTGTGACCAATCCTTTGAAATTTTGTTTGGGTTTTGTATTTGGTTTTGGAAGGTCAACATTTTTGGTACAAGGAGGACCCATGGCAATATTTTGCAAGATCTCCATAAAGGGGAGGAAGGTTTTTCTCTTTTCTTGCTTTTCTTTTCTTTTTCTAGTTCTATTGAATTCTTGAAACCCTCAAACATATTTGTTTTGTTTTATCCATCATAAATCTTTTACCATATAAACCCCTTTCTCTTAACCCTTAGTCCTTAACCTACAAACCTCAACCTTTAACTCAATCCCAAAACAGATTCCCTACTCCGTATTTCCTCTTCTTCCCACCCGCCCTGAATCACTTTTGCTTCTTCTTTTGTCTCCCACCTCCACTTCAACTTCAATGGGTTTGAGATAGTCCCGCCATCGTTGGCTTAAATTTTTTTTTTTTTCGCTTTTTTCAGCTTTCTACTTCAGCTTCATTATTTAACTCATTTCTACTCCCATCTATCGTTTGTCTTAGTTTTCTTCTATTGCTTCTGTTACTGTAGAAAAAAAGATGAAGAGAAGAAGGGCAAGGAATAGTTATGTAGAGATAAGAGGAGGGTGCTTAGTTGGATGTAAAATTAGGGTAAGGCTACCCTCTATTTTCCTTTTATAAGCAAAGATTCATTAATAGAAAAGTAAGGCCAGCCGAGATGACCAACCAAGCAAAGTAAGGCTACCCTCAATTGTAGACAAAAAGGTAAGAGAAATATGAAAATTAGATGAAGGAATGGTTTGATCTAAATCCATCTTGGTCCGAACCAAACCAACATATCGAACACTTATAAGAAATAAATAAATCAACTAGTAACCAGTCATAGTTCTAAACCTAGTTTGCATTTTGGCCATAGCTAACTCTAATTATCTCAAAAGTATGTAATCTTGAGGCTCATAGCCAATTGAACAAGCTTTCCAGCATTATCAAAATTAAGCTATTTCCTTGATTTATTATATTAACATATAAAATATAAAACCATATTCAAAGGGACGAAATAGAAAAGAAAGGTCGCTCTATTATAGTACCAAAAGATACTCGAAGCAAAACCGCACCACTTTCTACATTGTTTTAGAGACTACTAAGAGTTCTCCATGGTAAAAGAAGAAATTAAACCATCGACAATGATCCAAATTTAACATTTAAGTAAATTTTGCCAAAAACACAATGTTTAAAGATTGAAGATCAAATTTGTAGGTTTGAAGAGGCCTTGATCTTATAAAGATGAAAGATCTAGGTCACGTAAAGCTAACTAAATTCCTCCAAAATTGAAATTCGAAGCAAGAAGAACAAAGCGATTAGGAATCTAAATTTACAAGATTTGGAGACAATTAAAGAGTACCAATACGATGCTCTTGCAGAGATGATCGATCGAAGCGGCATCAAGAATTTCTCTTCTGGCCTCGAGAGATCGATCGTAGTAGTCGAAAGGTACTCTCTTGAATGAGAACTCTCGAACACCATTGGCGCGAAGTATGGAAGAGAGGTGTGATTCGGTGGTGCTTACGCTGGAGTCATCTTCGTGTGGTGAGATGGAAAGAACGGTTGAGAATTGTTTGGGTAAATGAGAAAGCTCTGCTTCTGTTATTCGTTGAAGGATTTGGATTTGAAGCTTCTCCAGTTCTGCTAGGGCCCCCTCCATTGGTTCCACTTCTCTCTCTCTCTCTCTCTCTCTCTCTCTCTATCCTGGGTTTATCAATTGGTTTTTGGGTTCTGACTCAAACATGGTTTTTAAACTCGGTATTTGGTCTCGTCTCGTTCACCTCTGATACCGAGTTGACTCGGACGATACGTCTCGTCGAGTCGTCTCGTTCAACATTAAAACAATGGTTTTTAACCATTTAAAAAATCTGAAAAAATCAGGAAATTCAGAATTGATTCCTATTAAAAAAAATGAACCCCTCAAAAAATATAAAATTAAAAAAAAATTATAATATACCTATCAATCAAATTCAAGGTAATTAAATAAGGGTCCCGTTCAATGGCTAATTTTTTGGCAAAACATTTTTCAAAACATGAGTTAGAAGTTTTGGAATGGGCTGATTTTTGGTGAAGATGATCTCTACGGTGAGGAGATTATCATCACCAAAAATCAGCCCAATCCAAAACTTCTAACCCCATAAAAAATAGTTTACAAAAAATGGACGGTCCACGATTTTTCAACTTGTAAAATGGGTTAGAAGTTTTGGAATGAGCTGATTTTTTGTGAGGATGATCTCCTCACCATAGAGATCATCCTCACCAAAAATCAGCCCATTCCAAAACTTCTAACTCATGTTTTGAAAAATGTTTTGCCAAAAAGTTAGTCATTGAATGCTACCCATTAAATAAAACACATGTTTCCTAAAGATTAGTATAAATTTCTACTGAAATTTTTTCAAAAAATTCTAAAGAAAAAATAAAACAAATTATCAAAAATACATTTAAGTATTTATCACAAGAAAGTAATAATATCACTCAATAGCTATTGCTTGTAAAAATAAAATAGAAATTTCATTTTTAACTTTTTTTTTCACAAAACTCGGTGTCTCGGTTAACTCGGACGAGATTTTGAAAATCTCGTCCGATACAACTCGTTTGTCTCGCGAGTTAATGTAAAATCTGTAATATCTCGGATATCTCGTTTGTCTCGGACGAGTTTTGCGAAAATATCGTCCGAGACGACTCGCATAACTCACGAGACGCGTTCGTCTCATAACTCATTGTGAGTTGGTCTCGTTCACCGCTGATACCGAGTTAACTCGGGCGATACGTCTCGGTCTCGGACGAGTTTTAAAACCATGGACTCAAACGACTTGAATATCCTCTCAAAGCGGACAAACCGATTTCAACATCAATGAAAAACTTGAAATTATTGAAAAAATAAATAAATATGTGGATATGTATTTTAAAAATAATTGTTGTTTTAATTGTGGTGTAATTAAACAATCACAAAAGTTCGTTGTATCACAAACATTTTAAATTTAAATTAAAAAAAAAAAAAATTAATCACAAATATTCGACCAAGTTTAGGCAATGGGACTAAGAATTAGTTTGTGTTTGTTAACACTTATAAAGTCTGAACAGAGATAGTCTTCCTTTAAAATTCAGATTTTAGGAGTTCTATTGATGTTTGTTTCGATTCAGATTTCAAAATTAAAAACTAAAATTTAGAAGTTTTGGTTCAGCGATGGGAGGACGCTGAATGAAATTTTTGAATTCTGAATTTATTTTTTATTTCTAAAATACCCTCCTCAAAATATCGATTTCTACCACTTATCCCTTCTTTATATAAATTCTTTAACTTTTCTACCTCTCATTCCTCTACAACAGTATTGTAAAAATCTCTCTCTTTTCTCTCGTTTTGTGATCGAAAATCCTATATTTTTAATTCCGAATTTAATACAATAAGATCTCTCTATATCTTTATTAGAATTACAAAAAAGTAATATTGTCAAAATGATCATCATATTTTAAAATTATGTTTATAAGCATAAGCTTTTAAAAATGACAAATAAACAACTTTTACAGAACCAAATTTAAAAAAACAAAAACTAGACTTCAAACTTCGAATTTTAGACTACAGAAATGTTACCAAACATACCTTTAGTTTACAATTGCCTAATTCAATTATTTTTGTTGGCCCAATTTTATTATCCATTAAGTCCGCAGTAGGAGTGTCAATGGGTCCGACCTAGTTCTTAAAGAACTTAGAATCATAATCATTATATTTTTCCGATTCTAACTCTAAAATAAATGGAATCCGAATCAGAACCACCAAAAAATACCACCCATACTCAAGAATTGAATGAAAATAAATATAAAAAAAATTCCTTAAAAAAAAATCAACATATTATTTATAAAATATCAATTTAGTTATAATTTGCTCCACTAAGAATATACATATATATATATTCAAATTTTAAAATTCATCGAACTTTTGAAAGAGATGGTACATTCTAAGCTCCAATGCTTAATTTGTATGAAAAAATTGAAGATATATGTATATAATCGGGTATCTTATAGACAGCGGACCAAGCTCGTATTTAGGACAAGACTAGGCTTGAGGCACATGCAATGCCCATACATCACACGCACCAGGCAAGTGAGGTTGCGCCCTCATGGGTGGCCACTGAAGAATTTAATGCTCATACTAAGTATGAAACTCACAAAAAAATTGAAAAAATTTCTAGATACGTTTAAATTTTAAAATAAAAGAAACCCTTAAATCATGTATATAAAAAATGACAAAATAAATTGGTTGGATTCAATTTTGAACCCGACTCTAGTTAGTTCCAATGAAAAGGGAACCAAAATCTCGGTTCCAATTCAGTTTCAGATAAATGTGTACCCATTGACACCCCCTAGCATGGAGATTGAGGGGAATATTGAATTAAAATTGGGTGGTTAAAATTAGAAAGATTTTATTGCCACACCAACTTTTGCTAATGCCACTCCAATTCATATGTAAATCACCAAGGAATTAACACCCATCTTTGGGTGGCATTTGCAAAAGTTGGTGTGGCAATAGAAACTCTCTAAAATAATTGTATAATTCTGAAGTATCATTGGGAAGACGATACCTTATACTCAGGTTCAATTCCTGTCATCGCCGAGTTATTGATCTCATTAGAAAAACAGACTCCCGGATCAATAAAAAATAAAAATAAAAATAAAAACATTGATCATCCATACTGAGCATGCATCCAAGCAAAAGGAAATCCAAAAAATCACTACCACTAAGCATTCAGCTGAACAGATTAGCATCCATGCTACATTGTGGGTCAAGCAAGCCCTTCATATCCACCATGCTTGCCGCTGAACAAGTAGTTGTGATCATATTATGCAAACTTTGTATAACAAAAATTTTCCATCTCTTATGCAGTATTGATGAAAATGGGTACTTGATCTTTCCAAAATAGGATTGTTCCTTTTTCATTTGAGTTCTTTTATTACCCTGCACTAGTTGAGCTTTGGGAGACATGCAAGCTCCGTCCATCCCGTTCAATGGGGAGATTCAACCCGTGAAATGGCTGAAATCACCCTGCCAGATTTTCTTACGAGGAATAGATGTCTACATGTCTTCATATATCATGGCAATACAAGTAGTATCTTATACTTTTATAATACAATTTGTTTGCAACTTTGATATTAAATTGTACAAGTACATAGATCTGAAATATTAGAAAGGCAATCGTTAGCAAATACTAATACAGAGAAATTCATGATACATGAAAAGCCAAAAAAAAAAGAAAAATTACATTCTGGCTTGAAAGAAAATGAACATTACTGCAGAAATGAATTCTACCAATATGCCGTGACCCTTAGAAGCTTATCTGCATCTTTGGAATACAAACAAAGAACCTTTAGATCCCTTCCCCAACCTAATCTTCTCATCTACATATGTTATCTGCAGTTTAACCTCACTCTCCCCACCGTACTGAAGGTCCAATGCCCCAATCTTCAGTTTAGGAGGCTCAAATACAACTTGAATCCATTTATCATCCATTGCCCTCAGTTTGCCTAAGTCACATTCAAAGCAATAGAAGAAATGCAACATCATAAGAGCATTAATTGAGGAAAAATTGCATTAAACCACAAATATGGGAGAGTGTCCTGTTTGAATTACCATAAAACATAACTATTCAGGTTTTCCCGCAAATTTGGTGGGTAAAAGAAGATATGGCATGTCAAGAACCAATAGATTGGATTGTTAGATAACCAAAACATTTGATCTTTACCTGGGAAAATGTCTAATATGGAGAACCACTTCTTCATGTTTTTATTTTTTTTATTTTCTAACCATAAAAAAGAAATGCAAGCAGCAGTTGATAGAGTAATCTACCTTCCAAGGAAACCTCTCCGTCAAGGAAACCAAATGCAGAAAAAGACACTTTGTTTCTCACAGAGTCTGGAGCTTCCACAATCTGAATCATTTCTTTTGCTTTAAACACCATACGACCCAATGCACTCCGGTATCCACCCCCAGGTGATGTTGGCCTCGAACAATACACGACATCCCAGTCTGAATAACATTAAATTATCATGGGGCAGATATTGGAGGATTTCAAAGGAAACTAAAAATTCACAGGAAATCTGAATCTGCATTCTTCATTTAGTAACTTCAGAAATCATAAAAATGAATATTGAGTAGGATTCACATTGATTCTGTGAAAGAGCATAATAGTGGTAGATGTTTCAGATATGACCTTATTAATTGGATTAAAAAATTTCATAGTAACAATTGCATACTTGATCCTTAGGTCTCAATAGCTTCTAAAGTTAAAACAAAATCGCAAATTCCAGATGGAATAGTGATATACTGACATTTAAAATTTGTAGCAAAATGGTTGAGCAATTATAAGTTAACTACATGTTGCTTTAATTCGGTTAAGAAACAAAGATATGCTCGCCATCCCATATATCATTTCAATTTATTATTTTATCAATAAAAAGCAGTTTATGAAAGTGGAATCTTTACCATGGTTTTAAAACTCGTTCTGACATCTCATCTCGTCCGTGAGCGAGACCGAGTCATCTCGGACAAGTTTTCCGATACGTTTGAGACATCTTGTTCAACAATGAGAAAAATGAATGTGGGTTTTAAATCTCGTCCGATACATTGACTTGTCAATCCGTCTCGTTGTTGGACGATACCAAGACATATCAGACAAGTCGTCTCAGTCTCGGACGAGATTTAAAACCATGATCTTTACTCATCGAAGGTTCTTTGCTTAAACGAGTGAAACAAGGAAAAATGACATAACTTGGTGATTAATCATAAGCCATTAATTGAGTTTACCTCCAAATATGAGTGGGCATTTTACTGGTTCATTAACACAGTACTTCTGTAGTTGCTGAGCTATTTCGGATACCTCTTTGTGCTCTTCGTTTGTTAAAGAAACTCCTCCATCGGATCCAGTCACCTAAAGAATCAAATGCACTAAGTTTTCATGAGAACCAAAATTTTCAAATTCCAAGTCAGTGATTCTCATTAAGAATCTCGCTCGTTCACCAAAGATACCAAGATGACACAGGTGAATCACCAGATTAGAAATTTTTCCCCAATTGTTTAAAACTCTAACTTTCTACGTATCTTCCTGATTTAAGATGAAATTTTCACATCATAATCACTACGAATCGTCAATTAGGCTAAATTTCGGATTATAGACCACTCATGAAACTTCCATCAGAAATTATAATTTCCAGACACCCCAAATACCAAACACACTATTTTATCTTTCAATTACATTTCATAAACTAATCGAAGAACATGAACTTCGAATTCAAACACACTCCACATGCTTTTTCCTTTTTAAAGATCTTTTCATTAAAAAGGTTTCTAACCTTGTTAATAATGGAGGCGACAAGATCATCCGGACTAGTGCGAACTTCCTGCGTCGAGACAGAAGCAGAGATTCTCGAAATCTTCTTCTTCTGCTGTGATCGAAGAGGAAAAGACACCATTAATGGAGGATTCGAAAGTTTTGAACCAAAAATCAGGGCTTTGGATTTAGGGACTTCGAGAACTCTGAAATTGGTGAGACACAGAGAAGATGCCATCGTCTTCGAATTGCTGAGAGTTGGAAGAACTCGTGAGATTAGTCAGATTACAGGCTTATCCGTAACATAAATTGAAGCGTGCCACGTAAGCGTTGGAAATCTGGTGGGTCCCGCGTTTTCATTTCATAGCTTGCCACGTGGTATCTTGTAAAATCTACGATAATTTAATAAAAATCCCTTGAAAAAGGCAAGATTAGATTTATCTTGACCGGAAGTAACGCTAGCAAAAAGGGACTATTTTTACCCTTTTTTTTTTTTTTTTTTTTGGGTGGTGGGGGAGGGGAGTGGGGTTACACTAGCCCATGTTTTTACTGAAATGCCCCATTTACAATTTCCAAATCCTTAGAAAATATTCTTATACGTTACAATATCCTCCCTCCCAATCTTCTCTATACTAGCAAACAAGGGAGACAATTCTCAATTCTCTCCATCAAATAGTCCTTGGAGTTCATCAACAAACCTCTGAATTTTAAAAACGATCACAAATCTAGTAGATATGTGCTCTTTCATGTTTATTTCATGATCATGGGAGTTTTCCATGAACGACTCTTACTCTTTCATATCTTTCTTTCTCATGTTTTAAGGACGTTTTTTATATTTTTATCAGCTTTGATATATTTCTTCATCAAAGTTATACAAATAGAAAATGATAACAAAAAAAATTAATTGATTTCCAAAATTTCTTGGGGTATAGTTCTTAAAATTTACCCAATGTCAAAACTTAAGACTCAACATTGGAATGTATCTCAAAGTCAAGTCTCAACGTTACCTATCATTGAATATTGATGAATAATAAACAAAATATTTCATTGAGGTTCAATGATAAGTAATGTTGAGACTCAACCCAGAGATACATTCTAGTGTCGAGACTTGACTCTCTCAGTGCCAAGACTTGAATTTCTTAGAGTCAAGTCTCAATAATAAGTAAATTTTAGAAATTATACTCTAAAGATTTTGCGAAATCATTAAGTTTTTTTTGCTACCATTTTTCATTTACATAACTTTATAGGATAAATGTATTAAGGTTGATAAGAGCATAAAACTAATTTTAAAACATTAGAAAGAAAGCTCCAAGGTGAGAATCGTTGGTGGAAAGAGTGAGAATCGTTAGTGGAAAGCTCCAATGATTGTTTGACAAAGAAAATGGAGAGTTTCCTCCTTTGTTAAATTGTGTAAAAGATTGGGAAAGAGAAAATTTTAATTTATAAGAATATTTTTTAGTGTTAAATTTTCTTTTGTAAGTGGGGGCATTTGGGTTCCAAAACATGAGTTATGTAACAAATGATCGTTTTGAGTATTAAAAGTAGTCCCTTTTTATCATTGCATTGAACCCGTGACATTTTTATATTAAAAGTTTAATTATTAAAATCAAATTTTCACCATTAATTTTAAAAAAGGGTTGTTAACTTTAAGTTAAGGGCAAGCTTAATCTTGCATTTTAACATTAATAAACCTAATTAGGTTAATTTTGTATGAGAATTTTTCTAAATTATTCAAAATTACCAGGTTTTCATGTTGCAAAAATTATTGAATGAGACATGTTCGTCTGATGTTTTCCAAAACGGGTATATGTCCAATTTTATAATTATTTGTTTTACCAAAATGATTGTTTATTAAATAGTTATTATTTATTCAACTCGAACACGATGTCAACCTTTTAATGTCGGGTTACGACTTCAAGAGGGCTCATATAAGCAAAAACCATTTCTTTAGGACCGGGTTAGGAATCAGATAAGCCTGGTCCGAACCCGCCCATTGACAGCCCTAAGAATGATTATTTGGGGGAGGGGGAATAATCAAGGGCATATAGGCCAGTATACATTAGTCTCTTAAAGAAAACTAAGATCAAGGGGCATAACATCAGTTTTAAAACATATAAGGGCATCCCTAATATAAACCAAAACCCGGAATGTTCCCCCCAAATAGAAAGGTCAGTGTGGTTTGGGAGGAAAAATTCTCGCAGAGTGAACAAAATGGCTGGAAAATTAACCATCATAGCGTCTCGGATCATGGGTGGCAATGGTGTGTTGAGTCGATCAATCTCCTCTTCTCTTCACCTTCGATCTGGTATGGGCCTCCCTGTTGGCAGACACCTCATCCCAGACAAACCGGTAATCAAATTTGTTAAAACCCTAGAAATCTAAATCTAATCTTGTCTGATTTCATTCAGTTGGCAACCAATTGATCATCCGAAACTAAATTTCTTTGAAAAATTCGATCGCTCTTATTGTGATTCAGGTTCCTGTAAATGATGAACTTGTTTGGGATAATGGGACTCCATTCCCTGAACCTTGCATAGATCGTATCGCAGAGAATGTTGGAAAGGTGATGATAACTTTATAAATCTAGGATTTTGATGTTTATAATCTGTTGACTTTTGGGTTTTGAGATTTTTCTTTTTTCTTTTTTATTTAAATTTTTTGACTTCTAAGGTTGTATCTGTAGTATGAAGCATTGGCTTGGCTTTGTGGTGGTTTGAGTTTCTTTGCATCTCTCGGACTTTTAGCTGTTTGGAATGACAAAGCCTCTAAGATCCCTTTTGTAAGTTGAAATCCATGCTTTATGCCTAGAATTTGCTTGCTATGATCTAAGTGTTTTTTGATATATAAAAAGATCTAATTTTTTTTATGAGCAAATAAAAACGTAGGTTTGACGACAACCTATTTTTATGATCAAATAAAAACATAGGTTTGAAGACAACCTATTTGTACACAAATTTTGTTCGGTGGTTTAACCTTCCTTCCAATTGTTAAATTTGATTTTGATAAGAATTGGACATTTGTTTGATTGTCATGGGACGAGACACCCCTCATCTTTAGTGCAATCGTACTGACAACTCTTTCCATTGCCACTTAAACAAAAGAAGAAATCCCACATAGAGAAGCAGCCTGTGTGACACTTCATCCAAACCGGACACGTGTTGCCACTCTTTGGGGAATAAATTATTTTTGGAAACAAAAGTTAACTAAAGGTTTCATCTAGTGTACAACAATACCATACACAAGCCTTCTTGTGTCCAATTATACATCCTCATTGGACAACTTCAAGAATTCACATATTTGATTGCCTTATAAATCCTTAGTACCATTCACACTAGTTGCAACCCTCAAAGGACCCTCTAGAACGCTATGTGCAAATTTTGCCTCTTTAAAGTCTTTCTCCACCATACAAGGTGCAATTTAAAATTTTTGCAGCCTTAAGATCCTTATACTCTGCATTTTGCAGTCTTTAGTCACAATTGGAGTATTGAAAACCTTGAGCATTGCATTATTTGGGCTATTGTGATTCTCCAATGTTAGCAGCTTTGGGTTGGCTTGAGAACATTTTTCGAAGTTGAGCTTCAACAATTATTTTTTGTTCTTCATACATTTTTTAACTTTCTTTGGATTAGCTACACATGAGCAAAGATGCTTCGCGGTATTTCATGGCCAACAATTCTTACTTGCGTAACCTCTTTATATATGCTCTCCTTAAAGATGCACTCTTTTTAATCGGTCTTGGTCCTGAAAGTGAAAAAAAATAATGGTCCATTTATTTTGAAGCTCTTTTGTCTTCAAAACATCCCTTAGGAGTTCTAGTTTTTAATTCTCCTTTTTAGTCTCATCAATGGACTTTATGTCATTTGCATATAACATGTACCAATGGACTGTTTTTCTGAATATGAGAAATTACTTCATTTTTTTTAGTAGTTAAATTTTATAGAGAGAAAAATTGGGGAGTCAAGATGACCAACTTGAGTACAAGGCAAGGGAAAAAATGCTACACCTTATTAGAGCTACCATAAGACATGCTAGTTATAAGTCTATGATATTACAAACAGAATCCTATTTAAAACTAAAATCTTTGAGGAAGATTCCTTTGAACTCCTTATAGGCTTTACACCAAAAAATAGAGATAATAATCTGATGAGGTGATTTTGCCTCTTGAAATTCCAATTAGACAACAAAAAGAATAATGGTCCATAATATCCTTTTCGATGCCATAAACAAATTGCATAGTTGAAGCAAAACCTCCAATAGGGCATTGATAAAGAGCAAAAAACTTGAAGATATGTTAAAAAGATTAAAAAAGAGTGAGCCCAAATTTCACTGGAGATGGAGCTATGAAGAAGAATGTGATTCATAGATTCCCCGTCGGACTTACAAAAGGGGTAACGAGGTAGAGCGGAGATAAAATGCTGTCGAATTATATTGTCCATATTAAGAATACCATTCCAAGAATCCAACCAAATAAAGAAAGAAATTTGCTGAAGTTATGGTGTAGCCCCTAATCACAGTAGAAGGGAAAATAGAGGATGGAATGTTAGAAAGAAACTGATAAAATGATAAAACCGAGAAAACCTCATAACGGTTGCCTTCCTAGATCCAACGATCTATTTTTGGGTTAAATGAGATGCTACATTCAATAAGACTTGAGATGGAGCCATCTCCCAATCATTATTTCCCTTCTTCACCCAACCTTATTCTAATTTGTATATTATTGACATATTCTTATTTGACAAATCATTTAAGAAAGTAAATTTCTCCATAAGAGATACCTCCGCACAACGTAGTTGCTCCCAAAATCACACCCTATTTCCCCTTTTCAATATGAATGAGATTTTCTGATGAAACTTTGGGAAACCTTGAGTATACCCTTCCATACCCTGCATCCGTATGAATAACATGCTACCCCACTCTCCTACCTAAAGGTCCTGCTTGCCAAACTTAGCCCGAATTGACTCTTTTTCACAACTATCTCAGTTCGAGCCAATCCCTAGAGGGCGGTCCACGAGTCTCTAATTCCTCATATGTAACGCTCTTGCTTTTTCATACACATATGCCCGTCCAACTGACCTGATGAAATTTACAATTATTGTCTTTATCGTGCTTTGAAAAGGTTTCTAAATAATTTCTCAAACCTTCTTGGCATGTATATAACATATGGAGATAATAAAAGGAAGAATATTGCGATGCTTGATAGAGTTTTCTTGAATAGTCAACTTACCACTCTTGGAAAGATATTTCATAACTCACCCAGTCCATTTTGACTTGAGGCTCATTCAACCAAGCATTTATTGCAATAATTCCAACTCACATGGTTATATGATTTCTCAAGATCAATTTTATATATCAACCTGGAAACTCCCGACTCACCCTCGAGTCAATGCATCCGTTGGTAAGTACTCCATCCCACCTTTGTTTTCCTTTAATGGAAGATCCTAGATGCGGTCCAATGATAATTGGCATAATTGCTTTGATCCTTTTTTGCAAAGTATAATTGCTTTGATTCTTGATGCAAGCAACTTCAAGATGACTTTATATGTTGCTTCCTCCAAACTGATCGTCGGGATCAAAGCGATAAAGGTGCAATTTGATCTGTAATCTAAGAAGCAATTGTTGAAGAAGTCCTAGATAATCACACCATGAATTGCCCTCCTATAATATACCCGAACACTTCTTGAAAAAAAAAATCATAGAAAATTTTCTAGGCATAGGAGCTTTGTCACCACTCAATTCCCCAATAGTTTGGCACACCTCTTCCTCTTCAAAAGGCCTCTCAAGCCATGATTGGGATTATTAGAAATTCCATTGAAGTCCTTATTGTCTAGGGCAGGGTGTAAACTAAAGTCTTCCTAATATATTGTCCAATAAAAGTTTACTACACCTTCCATGAATCTTTATCTTCTAGATTTTTCCTGCGATAGCCATTGGTCATATGGGAAGAACTTTGTGTTACAATCCCATTCCTTCAACCACTTGATTACTGGGAGCGTCTACTTGGTTTTGTTTATTACTGGGAGCTTCTAGTGTTGCACTCTCAAACTGGCCCTTTCTAATATTTGATTCAGTTGCAAATTCCCCTGTTTTTTATTACTGGGAGCTTCAACCACTTTTTGTCTCTAGTTGATTTCTTTCGTAACTGGGAGCTTTTAGTATTGCACTCTCAAAGTGTCCCTTTCTAATATTTGATTGAGTTGCAAATTCCCCTCTTTCTCCTTGTCCAACCTCTTAATCTGATTGAATACATTCTTTTTTCTGACCTTGACTCTTCCAAATGATTTCTTGTTCCAAACCTTCAACTTCTCATTGATGGCCTTACGTTTCTGCTTAAGATAACACCTGAATGGCTAGGGAAAGACATGGTCTCTGAGCCGATTGTAATATATGCTTATTATAACTGGGAACTCATCTGAATGACCATTTGATGTCACATCTCGCTAATACATATCTTTCGTGAATTCAAATATATCCATTTGAACATCTTCCATCAATAAAAACCATGTGGAAATTCTTCCTCTCATTTTATCTTTAGAAACTCTTCCATTGTGTGTTTAAGTAGAAGATTTCCTTTATCGCTGACCTCCTTGGCATAAAACCAAGTTGGTTTTCTCTCTCTTATATAGGATAGTGTTCGACAGTCAACATTGGGAGCCAAAATTTGTCCCATTTGACTTAAAAGTTTCGGATTGGGCTGATTTATTGTGAGGCTGATCTCCTCACCTTAGGGATAATCCTCACAAAAAATCAGCCCAATCCAAAACTTTTAACTCATATAGGACAAAGGCGTTGGCTCTGTGTTAGCTTCCCCAACGTTGGCTGCTGAACGGTACTCATATATATATTGTCTTTAGCCTTGTTCCATCATTCTCTTCCATACTTTTAGTGTGGCAAAGTTTGATGTCCCATTAGTTGGTTCATCTCAACATGCCTCTCTTGTTCTTTTGCATGAGTACAAAGTGATTTCTTGTTCTTCTGCATTTTCTGTCTTTAAAATATTATTCAGCTAATTAAAGGACACTCCAATATTTTTCTCTTTCCATATGAAGATCTGTCGAGATCTAGTTTTTGTAAGCAGGCCAAAAATGTTGAGTTAAATTGGTTGTGGAATGGAAGATCCAGAATTTCTCAACTTCTAATAAAAAATTGATAGGTTAAGAAGTTTTAATGGTTTATAGGTCCAAGATGGCCACTAGAAATTCTGTGGGAGAAGACGCCAGGGGTGATGAGGTTTCTTTACTCTTGGAGAGATGATCCTTGCATTTGCACATTTTGGTACGAAGAGGGGATGGGGGAGAGGTTAGGGAAACAACAAGGCCTTGTTTAGGGAAACAACAAGGCCTTGTTTAGGGAAGCAATTATAATCATTGTGTCTTGTTAAGACTTAAGAGACACCTATCAAAAAAAGACTTAAAGAGATGATTGCATTGTTGGCTCTTGGAAACCTAGCACCTTATCTAAAAGGTCTAAGGTTCAATTGATGCTATTGCCGCTATCAAAAGAAAGGATTACATTTTGTTGGTTATCTGTAGCCAGATTTGCTTTCAGCCACTAAGGAGACAATAGGGCTTGTTTGGAAACCCCAAAATCGGACCAGGCAAGGTCAAACCATTCCCGATTGACTTGAAAGGTGTTTGGTAACCTTTTGGACCTACATCGTTGGTCCCTGTCATTTCCAGTCTTGTTAACAAAACCAGTTCAAAGGTGTCCTTTTGGAAACCTTTGTGTCAAGGAACTGATTCCTCTCTCTGTCACACACACACACACACACACACACACACACACATACACACACAAAACCTTAATTTCTAGTCAATCTCCTTTATGAACTGGTTGAATTTCTTCTCTTTTAACTGGATTTCTTAGAACGTTGGGTCCAAAATTTCAGTTCATGACTGTAGAACACAGGTTTCAAACCATTTAGCACTACCAAGCATCATCACTGACATGGAACAGAACTTCTTCCTTCTGCTCTCTGATACACAATTAAGGGAAGTGCTACCCAAACAAGACAGCAAGTTAAACTAGTTCTAGGTTGATTACAGACCAGCTGTGAACTGAGCTAGGCTAGACTAGTCTGGAAAGCATGGAACATCCAAACATGCACTTGGCATTCTGGGTTGGGTAGAAGCAATGCAGTTTTTATGCCCGTCCTTTGTGGAGTTGTATGTTAAGTTTCCTTCCATTCTGGCATCACCATTTTATACTCTGTGCGAAGTAGGATTCCCTGACAATATTGTGGGCCCCCACCCCGCCCACCCCTACACAAACAGAATAAGCATTTGAGTGGATGCAAGCTCCCATTTTAATGCATATGTTGATCATTCCTGCCAATAATAAATATAGATTTATCAATTAAAAATAATAGTAAAAATTATCAAAAAATAATAATAATAATAATAAATACAGGATCAATAAAAAAAATTTTGACCAATGAGAAGCAACTTCTCTATTTTGTGTGTTTGATAAGCTAAGAAGTAACTCCTGAGTCCCTCCTGCTACACAATGCATAAAGATTCTCACTTGAAACATTACTTAGTGCTGGGGAGACTTGAGTCTACTTAGTTGGTCTAGATTAGGCAAGAAGTGAATTTTAGTTCACCTTTGTGCTGACCTTTTTTTAATTTTTTAATTTTTTTGCGATTGCCTGAAATCATAGCCTAAGGTAATTATATAGTGGTTCTTTTTTCCGTCCACAGTGTTGAGAATGTTATATTGTCATCTGCAACTGTGGAACCGTTTCCAAATCTTCTACTTATCGATGCTCTCTTTTTGTCTTCTTACCAGGCACCAAAAGTCTATCCCTATGACAATCTGCGGGTGGAGCTTGGGGAAGACTCATAGATAGTCTAGGTTGGTTGTGTATCTGCAACTCTTGCCTTGAACACTGGGGGATCTCATATGTTTGTTAGTTTCTCTGATTGTGAGGATGTGATCTAGAAATAATGCATTGCCCTAATTGGTGACATGTGGTGACACTGCAACTTGATGAACCATATACCTTTTGGTGAAGGTGTAGAGTTTCTTACCAGAAGGCAACTTAATTTTGGTTGCAAACAATTTATTTGGCCTTTCGCAACAAAAAATCATAATTGCACTTTTTTACTTGTGCCCATTTGCTAAGGTGATCTCAATATCAAGTTTACAGAACTTCTATGTTACTACCAAACTGATGATGCAATACCATAAAAGTCCAGCCAAATTGTCTAAAAAGGCAAATTCCGTTGTATGGCATGTGGAAATACTCGCACTTTATCACAGATATTAGCTTAAACTTCATAATCTGGCATTTCAGGATATAAAATAGATTTGTCTCGCCTCCCATGGGGTGCAGTACGGCTAATGGGATTGTTAAATGAAAGTAATAAACATTCCAAGGAAAGGAGGGGAGTTCTAGGGGACAAGCATTTGTTGGAAGATATTATATACAAACTGGTTATACTCGCTTTTCTACTCAACAAGTGGGAACTAAGAATTGCTTCATCATATCTGGTTCTTGCCAAGGGGAGAAGGGAACGGGCTTTAGTTAGGATGTCGGCCTACCATTAATCGTATGATCGTATGATCGTGAAGTTCATCGTTGGAGTTTCAAACAAGGGCAGGGACATGATCTAGAGAAAAGTTTCCTGAAACACCCAATAACCCTTAAAAATGGCCCATTTTATCAATTATATTATTCTAGTGGATTTTTGTTTTTCGCTAAAAGGACTTTGAAAAGTTTCGAAACATTAGAACACTAAAAAAGTTATCCCTTTGTTTATTCAGCCAGTATCTTATCAAAATCGATTTATCTTTACAGAGTGATTGAACAAGCTTGACAGTTTCTAAGAATTTTTTTGGTTTAAATCACTCAATCTTCAAAATGCAATGAGCTCTAATCTTTAAGAAACCAACTTGCCTTTTTCTTCATATTTTTCTTGGCCCCATATGGATCTTAATATCTAATGATAAACAAACGGTTCAAACTCCACCCAGAGAGATGCAACAAAAAAAGAAAGTTTCCGATAACGCATGAGAAGTAATCTCATTTAAAAGCAATTCAATTAAATCATTGATTTATCACACCATTGCACCTCAAATTACTTGGACATTATTTAGGGCTCATATACAAGAAAATTGAAGAAAATTAATTTTCACTGTTGGATTTAAATTTCAAATTCGGGAGTTAGATGATCAATGAAGTAAGGATAGCTTGCAAATATACCATAAATGTTTGCTTAAGATTTCCAAATAAAAACAAAACAACAATTAAAACCATATTTATTATACAACACTAGCATTTATGTTGCTCTCTTTAAATAAAGAACCAAGCTAGCCTCACTACATCAATGAAAAAAAGAAGAAGCAATGAAGCTTCAATCTGTGGCTTTGATGGGTTCCATCCAGTTGCTGTTGGTAGCATTGTCCTTGAGTCAGAGCCACTATAGGGTGGAAGGAGGGAGATTTATCTCAAAAGAAGAAGATTTAGAGTTGGAGAGACAACTCAAGAGTCTCAATAAACCGCCCATCAAGACAATTCAGGTACTACTGATGTGCTTATACCTCTTTAGAGTTGTTATTTTATTTAGAGAGATTTTATTGCCTCGCCAACATTCGCTAACGCCATACCAATTCATATGTTAATCACCCACACGTTTGGGGTGGCCTTGGCAAAAGTTGGTGTGGCAATAGAAGCTCTCTCTTTTTATGCTTAAACAACAACATTGCCACACATCTCTAAGGTAGGGGAGAATAATTTGTACTGAACACTGATCTCCATACATCTTTCCTAGATTTTCTAAGAATTTTTTCTTTCGTAGGTTTTAAAGATTCTTACCATTTTTGGACTATTTTGTTCAAGATATTTCAATTTCCGTCGTGACTGGAACGCGGCATTAGCCCTGAAATGTTGACTATCAAGAAATGTTTCGTTTGACCCGGTCTCAAATTTTCTCACTGAAACATTGACTCAAGATGAGGAATTAAATGTTGTTGTTGTTGTTTTTTTTTCCTATGTAGAGATAATGTGAACTGAGACAAAGCAATCCATCAAAATGATATTAATCGAAAAATATATGATTAAATTGGATCCTGTGATCCATAAAAACAAAAAAATTAAAAAAAAAACAACAAGAAATATAATGGTTCAAATAATACACGCCTCCCAAGGATATGGCATGTATATCTAAAACAGATTTGTGTAGTTGGATTTCATGTTTCTTAGTGAGTTAAAGGATCTCAATCGATTTTGTTTATTGTAGACGTTTAAATTCCTATAAGGGAATGAAAACGTCGTAGATCTCACATGATGTAAGCATTTTCCACAACTTTAAATTTCTCAAAATACCCTAAGCATTTTTTACTTTTAATACAAAATGAGGAGGGTAATTTGGTATTTGTGAAATGGTATTCCACAAAATATCACACATCTTGGTGGTATTCTTGAAAAAGTATTTATACCACAAAGACTAAAACACCATTAAGAGATGTGATATTTACAAAAAGAGTTGTGTTGGAGTGACTTTAAAATTCACTCTGTTTCACACTTTGTTGACGGGAGGTGGCACAAAATGTTAGATGCTTTTCACTCGCATCTCCATGAAAAGTATCTATGGTTTTGTGTACACATCCACATGAGTAAAGTGTGAAATAGAGTGAATTTTAAAGTCACACCAGCATTTTCTTTACAAAAATAATATTTATATATACAAAGATACCATATCTTTTTATTATAGTAAAAGACAAAAATGGTAAAGGCTTTTTGGGAAATACAAAATCTGAAGAATGCTAGTGTCCCCACTAGGTCTTGGACATTAGCGTTTTCCATACATGCATACATACATACATGTTTAAATGGGATGAAACACCACAAAGAGCTTGAGAGATCCTCATTTAGGACAATTGTTGTGGTTTGTGGAGCCTGATAGTACTAGTCAATAAGAAAGTACTATAAATCTAGTCACGCCTTCAATCAAGGGTATTTTTTGTAACTTTACCAATATTTTATAAAATCCTAATTAGACTTTTTGGGATATTTATATTTCTTATTTTTGGTGAAATGGTGTAATCTGTAACTGTGAGTTTTTCTTCATAGTAGAATCGGTGTGATCTGTGGACGTACTTCAATCTAGAGGGAATCACGTAAAATTTCTATGTTTCTTTGTGTGATTGCATCTTATGTTTGATTTTTCGATTCATTTTCTTACCTCAGTTTCACCTATTTTCTTAACACTTAACCCTCTAGTGAATTCCCAAATTTGAAATTTATTAACCAATGGTGAACCATCAAACACCAATCCAAATAGATAGACTCGGTCAAGTTATAAAAATAAGCGAAGTTTTTCAAAAGAAGAGATCGATCTTGACTAGGTTTAATTTACTCTGAGTCGAAAGATCTTGATTCATAGTGGCAAACTCACTCTATGCCCTCTGATTCTGCCTAGAGTTTTGGGTTTAGCTCTAGAAAATTAATCAACTTTTATATTTCTTTGGGTTGGTAAATTAATAATGCTCTAGTATAGGATTTAACGGGTCTTAATGTATTTCTAGACCGAAGAAGGTGCTGTAATCGACTGCATTGACATCCACAAACAACCTGCATTTGATCATCCTTTGATCAAGAATCACAAAATCCAGGTATTTTTTCTAACCCACAATATTTGTTCTCTTGTTTTTGTTTAATTCAATCTATAAAACCCTAAAAGAAATGGCCTGTTTATGTAAATATTTACGAGTTTCTTTGTTTGAGTTTTCTATACAGATGAGACCAACTTCTCGTCCAAAAGGATTGATTAATGGAAGAAGTTCATATATAGATGAACATTCAAGATCTACACTAAGAAGTATAGGTTGCCCACAAGGAACGGTCCCAATTCAAAGGACTCGAAAGGAAGATCTAATAAGAGCTAAATCTTTCTCAAATTCATATGCTACCAATATTCATCCACATTCAACCAAGTTCCCAGGTCAACATGTAAGTGATCATCATCTAAAATCTAAGTTCCCTCATCCTAGTCTACACGATGAAGAATCATAGACCATCTGATTTTTGTATATCACTTTTGATGGGGAAAAATGTTTTGGAACAGGTGATCTCCTTATCATAGAGATAATCATAAAAAAAAAATCAGTCCATTCCATAACTTCTAACCCATACATTGAAAAAATATTTGGCTTACTTTAGGGTCTTCGAACACCACCCAACTTTTACTAACACCGCACCAATTCCTTTATAAATCACCCAAAAAATTGCACACTGTTGCTGTGGCGTTAGTAAAAAATTAGTGTGGCAATAGCAACATTAGATACATATAATAAATCTAAATTGAATTAAATTGTTTAACTCATTCAAATCGAGATGATACAAACAGGCTCAAGTATGCATTAGTTGAGGCTAAAATGAGACTATAGTCCTTGTTTTACACAAATTTGGATTCACATCTTATGTGTGTGGATATGATTTTCTTGTATTTAGTTGTTCCTTGCAACCATAAGTAAATCAACTTGCAATGTTTTACAAAATTTTCCTTTTCAGACGTGCATCTTATGGGAATGAGTGTAATGGGTGATGTGTGTTTATCTTCTATGTAACAAGACACAATCCAATGTTTATCTCTCATAAGGAGCCGTTTAAATTCAATCTTGCATGCATTTTGAGGAATAATTTCAACTTTATTCTCTTTTCTCTATTCCTTTTTCAAAGATACTCTTCAGCTTTATTTTTTTTTCTCTTGTACCCCTTTTTAATAATACCCCTCCAACTTCATTCTCTTTTATCTTCTCTCCATTTTTCAATAATATCCCTCAAACTTTATTGTCTTTATCCTACTCTTCTTTTTTCCAATAATGTGCTCACAACTTTACCTTTACACTCTTACTTCTATTATAATAATAATCCTACTATTTTATTGACTTTCCTCTTTTACCCCTTAACCCCAAAGAGGATGACCGTGCCGTAAGCACCGGTAAACTCTCAAGTATATTTATATAATAAAATCCAACGATTTAATCCCCATTTTTATCCCCCAATAAGAGGGGTTGGGTTTTAAAAAAATACCATTTTACTTTACTTTATATATTGTCTCTCATCTTCTTTCCCTTTTTTACTAATACCTCTTTTAACTTTTTTGTATTTCCTCTTCTACCCCTTAACACCAAAAGAGATGCTAGTATTGATAAACACGTGCAAACTGTGCTCTATATAATAAAAAAAGGATGGTTGTCTCTCCTTCCTTTTTATCAATCTTTAGCTCCCCATATATAATGTATTTAGAAGACAATTTCAAAATTTTTTTTTCTCATTTCCAAGAATATCTTTAACTTCATTGCATTTCCTCTTCTACTCCTCTTTCTAAGAATATCTCTTCAACTTTATATATTATTTTTTTTCTTTTTCTCCCATATTCCAGTAATATCCTTCAATATTATCTTTCCTCTTCTCTTCCCTTAGAGTATCCCTCCAACTTAACTATTTTTCCTTCTACCCTTTTAACCCCCCCCCCCCCCCCACACACACACACACACAATGAGAATTAATGCAGACATACTCTGGCATATAATACAAGGTTGTCCCCACTTCATTTACCCTCGTACAAAGAGGTGTTGGGATTTGATCTTACCACAAATGTCAAATATAATTTTCAACTTCATTATTTTTTTTCTTCTCCCACTTTATAAAAATACCCAGTCAATTTTATTATCTTTCCTCTCCTACCCCTTAACCACAAAGATGGGCAAACAATTTAGTTTGTGTGTATATATATATATCACATTTGTAGTTTAGTATTAGGATAAATTCATCAAGTTATATGTACATTAGATAACTTCTTTTTTTATATATAAAAAAGGAAGATGATTACATTCGGATATGGTATATATATATAGATATCACATTTGTAGTTTAGTATTAGGATAAATTCATCAAGTTATATGTACATTAGATAACTTTTTTTTAATATATAAAAAAGGAAGATGATTACATTCGGATATGGCATAATTCATAAATTATATATATGGGTGATTCAATAATTTAAAAAAAATATATGAGTCGTGTTGGAGTGCCCTCAAACTTGTACCTCATATCGCACATCTTGACGTGAAAGTCGTTAGGAATCATAGATGCTTTTTTACTTGTATCTCAATAAAAATCATCTATCATTCCCATACACTTTCACGTCAGGATGTGTGATGTGAGGTACAATCTTGAGGTCACTTCAGCATTATTCAAAATATATATAGCTGTTTTAGTAATTTCCTCCATCCTCTCACTACTTTGTTTGTGATTCAGTTAACTATTCTCAGATCGAAAAAGATTATAAAACAGAAATATAGGGGAGTCTCTGGCCTTTTCAGTATTTACAATCCAACAGTGGTAGAAGATCAGAGAAGTACAGGTCAAATGTGGATTGAAAATGGTCAAGGTAATCAAATCAATGGTTTACAGGCGGGATGGATGGTAAGTCATCTAATATGCTTTCTTTTATTTATTTGTTTATCCATACTGTATGTATATATATATACTTTCTTTTATTCATTATTATATTATATTTGATTTTCATAAAATTTTGGAATAATAAAAATAAGTCATGATAACATGTCACACTCAATTGACTTACCTGATGTGACAGGCTCGGAAATTGTAGATGTGCTCTCCTTGGGATTAAAAATGCACCTTTTTATGGGAAATTGTAGTTATGTATCCTGAGGAGAGCACATCTACGATTTCCAAGCCCGTCATGTCAGGTAAGTCGATTGAGTTGCCTTCGTGGCTATGTCAGATTATCAATACTCTAAAAATAATTTAACATTTCCAAACCCGAACCCCCAAACTCATGGAATAGAACTAACTAGTCAAAATGATTTGAAAATTTTTCACGTCAACTCAGTGAAAAATTTTATATACGTAACCAATCAAAATCTCAACGGACTTATTCAATTATAAACAATAACTTTGTGAAGAACAAAGAATATGACCCACCCAAGAGTCATCTGTGGAAAGGGGAAGATCTATGAATATAAGATGGGGAACTATGTATGAATATAAGAGGGTCACGAGACTTAATTAGGGTATGACGCGTCTGAGAGTAGAGGAAAATATACACTCAATAATATATATATATATCAAAGTTAACTCTCGAGTTTTCAACTTGACTGGACTCAGTGATGGAGTCAAATCTTAAAAGAAAGTTGCTATTGGCACCTCAACTTTTACTTATTACATCCCAATTTCTTAAATTATTTATTACACCCTAATTAAAGATTAAAATGTAAAAATGGTACAAAACTTATTATCTCAACATTACAAAGCATTATAACACGTTCAAACAACTTCAGTAGTTGTTTACAACAAGATTAGGCTCATATAAAATCCTAACTCTAACAAATAAAAATATAGACATAAAAAAAGAGATTCTATTGGCACTCCAACTTTTATTTATTTTCCATCATTGATTTATTTATGGGTAAATCTCTATTTCAAGCGTTAAATATGACGAAATTTCAAGGTGGGTACAGTACTTATTTTAATTCCCAAAACATGTATTCATCATTTTTATAACGTACGAACTCATGAGTTCATCACTTTTAATATCTTCAAATTCGTAAATATACCAAGGAATTCATTGATTTTAAAAGTGACGACTTCACTCAAAATGCATGTTTTGAGAATTAAAATGAACAGTGTACCAAAACTGGAATTTGGACATAAGTTAAGCACGTTTTGGAAAAAATCCTTTTATTTATTTTATTTTAATTGGAATGTAACAAGTAAAAGTTGGGGTGCCAATAGCACCTCTCTTTTAAAATTATACTGAAAAGACTTATTGGTCCAATCCAACTTCCTGAAAGCATGATTGAATACAAATCCAAAAAAGAGTTGATTTACTGAGTCAACCAGGAACAACACCGAACTCTCTGAGTGGACTATGAAACTCGGTTAATTTAATATTTTAAAACATTGATTTGGACATTATATGCCCCTTCCAAGATAGAACTCTTCCATTTTGATGTGTTACTAACATGTAATTTAACAGGTGGAACCAAGATTATTTGGTGACAATAAAACTCGATCATTTGTATTTTGGACAGTAAGTTTGAAAGTTTTAATTTTTTTAAACTATTTTTTAAATAAATTTATTAATATATATATATATTGACCAGTAGATTACATGTCTTTCATATCAAATAGGTAAATGGTGGTTGGAGTGGTTGCTTCAACCTTTTCTGCTCTGGCTTTGTACAAGTTAACCAAGATAATGTAGTGGGAGACGTTCTAGAACCGACCTCCATATATAATGGAACTCAATATGTTGATAACATGATGATATTTCAGGTAATTTACTTAACTTTACACATTGTTCCAATAAATGATTTTGGTTCACAACAGGAGTTCTATGACCATTTTTGTCATTTAATTATACTAGAAGATGGCATGTGCAAAGAGATATTTTTTAAAGGGTATTTTTATAATTTAAAATATCGATTATAAGGTTTTTGAAGATTAGTAAATTTTGGTGTTGAAACACTTCTACTTTGCCTTCTCTCATTATAATAATAAAGATATTCGATCAAATATTAGTCAGTTTGAAAACCCATGTGTAGTTGGCTAATTCGAGTGAAAATTTTCTATATATTTTAAAATAAATAACAATATTTATTATTTGTTCTCCACAAAAAAATATTATCATAACAATTCTGATTGGATTGACTTAGGAAGTTTGTTCCATTGAATTTGGGGACTGAGTCACCTCGATCAAAATCCAATCGATTGAGTTAAGTCAAAATTGACCCAGTTCATAGCCAACTCAATGAGTTTTTAACTATGATTAGAATTATTCCGAATAGTATTCCTAACGACAACTATAACGATAAAAATCGGAGCCCTTACTTATTGATTTATGTGACATTTTATTTTCTAATTATACAGGATCCTGGTACTGGAAATTGGTGGTTCCTTCACGGCAATACGGATATAGCAGTCGGTTATTGGCCGAAGCAATTACTGCCACTTTTAGTTGAAGGTGCTTCCATCGTTGCTTGGGGTGGGCTGGCAAAGGGTCTTCCAAATGGAAATTTTCCACCGTTGGGGAGTGGACATTTCCCCGACGGTCATTATAACCATGAATGTTCATTTAGACAAATACAAGTTGTTAATTCATCTAATTACTTAGTAAATCCTCAAGAATCTCTCTTGGAAACAGGATTAGATAAGCCTACATGTTATGCCTTGGTGTATTATGGGATTCAAGGAGGAGAATGGGGACAAACATTCTCGTTTGGTGGGCCAGGAGGATCTTGTGGAGTATAAAACAACAAGTACTAGTAAATTTTCAATAAATGTAAGCTTATGTTCTTAAGCAAATTAAATAAAGTATTTCGTTATGTATTGATACATAGGCCTTTAAAAAAAAATTTAATCATAAATTTTTTATTTAATTTTTCTTTCGTTCAGAATTATGAATAAATTTTAATTTATATTTAAACTCTTTAGAGCACCAGATCTCATCCAAATCACACATACCACACATACCAGGTAAACAGCGATAAATATCTGTGGATGACCAACAAGGGAGCTTGAACTAAAGACATCTCCTTTTAAGTGGGATGCCTTGGTCATTGTCTCCAATGCTAGTTGGTTCACAGTATCCATTTTAATTCCAAAAATAGTAAATTATCTTTTACAAAATCAAAATATTTTAGTTAAACCACTTTAATAATTTACAATTTTCAGGATTTTCTAATTTTGAGCTCATGTTTTGGTAAAACAGGTTAAATAAATGGTACTTTGCTTCCTTGCATGAGAAGTCGACATGAGGTTGATATTTTTTATAAAATTCAATTCTTTGTAATAACAAAAAATGGTGAAATAGATGACATGTTGCCCTGCTTGCATCGAGGATGTAATCAGGACCTTAAGCTTTATCAGAAGATCAAGGATCTAATACCATGTGAAATAAAGAAAAATATATTTTTTCTTTACTAACTTAATTCATCTAAAAAGGGCTTACATAAAAAAAAAAACAAAAGAAATCCTAACTGCAATTGAATGTTATCTTATCTAATTAGATATTATTCTGATCTTCAATTATTTGATCTAATCTTAAAATATGATTAGGTGTATCACAATACATGTTATTACATTACTTCATATCTAATACTCTAATCTAATATTCTAACTTAAACTTTAGGAAAGTATGATTGAGTATCAATTTGTTGTTTGTTTTTCTATATTGTCAATCATCATCACACTATATAGAGATGAGAGGGACGGTGCATCGAAAAACGAATGAAGGAAAAACCAATAAGTATTCATCATATCCATATTTGAGTGATAATGGGCTTGATGGAATAACTGGGCCAAAATTGAGTCGACTTAATATTCATCTTCGCACATCAAGGCTGTTGAATATTTTATGTTCCTTGGATTAAACGACTTAGAGATATTGAATTTCTCCCATCTTCAATTAATTTGATGCTTTTGGCCCATCGAAAAAAAAAAAAAAAAAGATTTACCAATGATTAGATGACCTCTAGCTGCTTTTCCTTCACTATTGTTTCGATGCACCACCGCCCCTCCTCATCGTAAAGTTACTCAGCGTCTAGATAATGTCATAAATGCGTGCTTAAGTTTTCCTAATAAAAACAATACAACATTTAAAATGATATTTATTATAAAGATCAATAGCATTTATTGTACTCTCTTTAAATAAAGAATCATGCTTCACTTCATCAATCAAAAAAAAAAGCATTGAATTGAAGATTCAATCTATGGCTTTGATGGATTTCACGCATTGTTGTTGGTAGCATTGTCTTTTAGTCTGAGCCACTATGGAGTGGAAGGAGGGAGAAGTATCTCAAAAGAAGAAGACTTGGACTTGAGAGACAACTCACGAGTCTCAATAAACCCCCCCATCAAGACAATTCAGGTAGTGTTTATATGTAGAACACATGCTCCCCTCTGATAAACCCCTCCATCACAAAACCGTAGATCAAATGCCTTGAGATACACAAGAAGATTATTAATGGTGTTGTGTATGCCGAAGAAAATGATCTATGGTTTTGTGATGGGGGCGTCATATTATGACGACTCATACATATAATGGAGTTGTTATTTATTTCTTCTTTATTATTTGCCTCAAACTAGGGGAGTAAATAATTTGCATAATCTTTACTAGATTTTTAAGAAATTATTAATTTTCCATGGTTTAAAGGATGGGACCTTTATTTTATTAATATTTCATCGGGGACATTTGGTTTTTGGCTGAGACTGGAATGAAACATTGATTTCTGAAAATGTTTTGGTCAAAATGGTCTTGATTTTTCTTCCAACTAAAACATTGCCTCGAGATGAGATTTTAAGTAGAGATAGATGTGAATTGATACATCTACTTTCTTCCTTGTTTTTCTAACTTTCCATCAGGGGCAGATTTACAGTTGGGGCACTTACACCACCCCAAGAATTTTCAAAGTACATCGATTAGTGAACTAATGCAATAGATTTGTGCACCGGATAAAAAAATTTGCCATTATTGCCTCTACAAAAAAAATTTCCACTCTTAATTGTCCCCCACAAAACTTTTTTTACCCTTCATTGCCCCCACATGAGCAAAATCCTGGCTTCGCCTCTGCCTTCCACATCTAGTTTTAAGGATGATGATTGAAGGCCAACCCTCGAGATTGGCTAAGTAGATGGGTAGTTCCACTTACGGTATAAGATTGGTTGGACTTGACGCAAAATCAGAGTGGTCTGACAATCGAATTTTGCAAGTTTGGATCCTTAGAGTAAATCCGAATGAAAAAGGGGTCGAATATTGTTTGATGTCCCTTGAAACGGATTGGATATGGGTTGGACATGGATTCAGCCTAGATCCAAATAATTTAGTGCTTTAAAATCTATAATTTTAGATTTCTCAAAATATCATCCTACTTTTCTAACAACATGGATTCTTATCAGATGAAAGGGTTCTAATGGAACAATGTGGGAGGAAAGGGAAAAAAAAGGAACAAGTCAAACGATTCATTAAAATCCAGCCAGATCCAACCCAAATCAACATTTTGTATCAGTTCGGGTCAGGTAGTATTCGGTTTCAGTGAGCATGTCATAATTCGGATTTGGTTTTAGCACATAGGATTCAAGTTGGATTCAGATCCTGATAAAAATTCAGATCTGATCATGGATAACACCGATCCAACCTACTATACGTCCGACCCATATTATTTCGTTCGAGCGGGAATTTAAGTTCTTGTGGGGATCCATAGAATTTGAAAATTCTTGTAGGGGTTAGTGCCCCAACAGCCCCCACTTTAAATCCGCCCCTACCACGGCTCATAGGTGTTGTTTTTTTTTTTTAATAAAAATAAATCACTATTGTGTTTGAATTTGGGTTGGAAAATAATGCTCTAATAGAATTTTATAATTAATAATACATTCTCAAACCGAAGAAGGCGAGGTAATCGATTGTGTTGACATCTACAAGCAACCCGCATTGGATCATCCTCTACTCAAGGATCACAAAATCCAGGTATCTTATACATCCACCCCTCTTTTTTTCCCTATATCATTTCGTTCGATCGGAAATTTACACATTTACAAGTTTTTTTGTTCGAGTTTTCTATACAGATGAGACCTACTTCTCGTCCAAAAGAGTTGAGTGATGAAACTTCATCAGTAGATCAATATTCAAAGTCTATACTAAGAAGTATCGATTGCCCAGAAGGAACAGTTCCAATCCCAAGGACTCGAAAGGAAGATCTAATAAGAGCTAAATCTTTCTCAAATTCATATAGTACTGCAAATATTCATCCACTTACAGCTGAGTTCCCTGGTCAACATGTAAGTGATCATCGTCCAATGTATAAGTTAACTTATCCTATATTTTGAAAATATCGACTGACCTTATAAAAACTTGGCTAATCGAAATAATTTTTTTTGTCCATTTAAATGTAGCTTTCTATATAAAAGTATAGATTTTGTGAATAAATATATACTAGTAATCGGCTTATAATAAGAAAATATTATCTAAATATGTAATATTAAATGAATTTAAACCAATTTAAATGATCTGACTCTTACAACACGAGATGACTGAGATAAGTCAATTCTGACTTACTATCAAATTATCTTCTAATTAATGTATTTGTCAATCAGTATGCGATAATGAGAACAAAAAAAGGTACAAAAATGACATATAAGGGACTCGATGGCCGCATCAATCTATACAATCCACACGTGGAAACAGGTCAAAGAAGTGCAGCTCAAATGTGGATTGAAAATGGTCCACACGATTTGCGCAATAGTCTTCAAGCTGGATGGATGGTAAGTCATCAATTATTTTAACAAGTTATATGTATTTATTTGTTTCATCCATATTCAAATTATATTTGATTTTTCATTAAAATTTGGAATGAAAACATTTTAGATTTAAAACATTGGGTTAGACATAACTAACATGTAATTTCACAGGTGGCACCAGGATTATTTGTTGACAATAGAACTCGATTATTTATATATTGGACAGTAAATTTAATACAGTTCTAGTTTTAAATTATTTTTTAATAAATTTAATACATGTTAAATTTGACTAATAGATTTGATTTTTTTTTTTTTTTAAATATCTATAGGCAGATGGTGGTAATAAAACAGGTTGTTTCAACCTTCTTTGCAATGGCTTTGTGGAAGCTACTCCAACGCATCATATTGGAGGACTTATACTTCCAGTCTCTCAACTTTTCGGAACTCAATATTTCATTAAATTGCTGATATGTCAGGTAATTTAATCCTAATCTACACCTTATGACCACATCAATTCTTTTTCTCCTTTGCATGCAATGCTCCTTAATTATTATTGTTCCTATTAGTCTCATTTATACGTTCTGAAATCATTCATCTTATATAAATAAATAAATAAATAATTATTTTATTTTATCTATTATATAATTTGATTTAAGGGTGTCAACAAATAGATCTCCATTCCAGTTCTGTTCGACTTATCCCAGAACTAAAACCGATCTAAAATATTGGTTCCAATTTTGGCCTTACAAATACACATTACCCAATTGGGAATCCATTATATATTTTTTGAATTAAAAAAAAAAAAATTCATGTTGAGTCGTGATTCCCCACGTGGCACATTCAGTTGACTCTCCTGATGTGACAAATTCGAGATACACGTGATTCTCTCAGGATATACTTTTTATGGGGAAGTGCAATTTTGTATCCTGAGGTGTACAGATCTATGGTTCCTGAACTTGTCCCATCAGGAGAATCGGTCACGTAAGGTATAGTCAGATTATCACGATTCTTTGTTATCAATTGATACAAATAATGAATTCTTCAAGAAAATCAAACCTTTGAAATAAAATTAGGATTTGGAGGTGAAGATATAAACTTGGGTTATTGGGAGAAGGAATTACTACCACAGTTAGTTGGAGGTGCTTCGTACGTTGCTTGGGGAGGGCTGACAAAGGGCACGTCAAGAGAAAAGAATCTGCCGATGGGGAGTGGAAACTTCCCTAATAATCCCTATTTTAAGGCAAGTTTTATAAAACGAATTCTTATTGTTAATGCAGCTAATGACATGGTAAATCCTGAAGACTTAGAAAAATATGTAGACTTCACTTTGTGCCATAACGTGAAAGATTATGGGTACCAAAACTGGGGAGGGTGGGGACGTATGTTATTATTTGGAGGGCCTGGAGGAAAATGTGCAGACTGAGACAAAGCTAGTAAATTTGCAATAAAAATAAGCTTATGTTGGGAAGCAAAATAAAGTATTTCATTATGTAATAATGTGTATTATTAAGTGGATTTTTTTTTTTTTTTTTGAATCTTCAATTCTTTTTTCCTTTCATTGAGATTCATGATTGATCTCAGTTTATGCTTGAATTGGCTTTCAGTCAATTTTGAATCAAGTGAAGTCGACATGATTGAATTTCGAGATGACTCATCCTGAACTTAATGGAACCAATTTGAAAATTTGACCAAGTCACCATGTCAAATTGGCCTAGTCGACTTGAAAATTCCCCGAGTTGGATCAGAAATTCACATAGTTATTTGATTATATTTAATACTTTTGTGGAGAGAAAAATAAATGTTTTATTTATTTTTAAAAATGTCATTCAGTAAGTCAAGCTGTTAGACAAAAAAACAGGGGAGAAGGTGTCCTACTAACTAGAATTTTCTACTAGGGAATTATCTATTTCTTCCTTATGGTTGTGTGGGATTTGATGGTTAAGGTTGGTTGACCTAAACTGGTTGGTAAATGCATCAATGTAGTGTCTTTAAAATACAGATTAGTGCCAATTAAGAGTCAACAATCATCATCAAAATCTAATTATGTCAGAGATTTTTTTTTATCAAATAACTAAAGTTTGTTCCTCCATTCAATTCTGGACAATATAATTTTTCTTTGGAATATTAACAAAAGGATCTATCGATGATAATTTGGGGAATTGACTTGAATCGATGTAGACTAAATTGGATTGCCAACTTAATATTACTTGATACCAATTAGTTAAGTACTCAATTATCCATTAATTGCTTACAAACAAAATATATTAATGATGTCTCTTAATCAACCTCGATATACTTCTATTAACATGTCTTCAATCATCTTCAAACTCCTCCTATCAAACCTCCAATTCATACAAATAATCATATAAGTAAACTAATTAAGAATATTAGTAAATAATGTTCAAGTAAAGAATTGTAGTCAACTTTTTTATGGATAATCCTTAAAGACAGGGGTCCAGGCCCGTATATGGGCTTTGCCCAGTCCATAGATCATGGTATTGTCCAAGGACTAGTCCGGGGGCACATGCAATGCCCTCACATCACATGCATCGGGTAAGTGTGGGTGCGCCCTCGCAGGTGGTCCCTAAGAAATTAATGCTCATCATGTTGGGTATCAAACTCATGACCTACGAACTTTTACTGTTTATCGATTCAAAATTGCCATTGAGTCAACCCCTCGAGGTTGAATTATAGCCACTTTATTGTCGATTAGGTAATGACTCACTAACATAAGGAGGATTTTTGCAACATCTCATCTTGTGACCAAATTCCTTGCATTTAGAACGTCTCATAATGTAACCAATATCGAAACTCTATGTTTAAGGACAATTATTTCACCTATGCTTTTCATTAGTACCATCCCTTCGATGATCAAATTGTGCAAATTCCATCGTTTCATCTTCACTTGTGTTGGGCTAGTAATACTCGATCTTCTCTTATTATAATGGTGAAAGATAAACTTTATTTTCTTAATTTTTTTATTATTATTATTACAAAATCATGCATCTAACTATGTATAATTAGGGGTGCAACTTGATTCGGTTTGAAGCCAAATTAGAATCGAAGTGAGAACCAGAACCAAACCAAATTGCCATAGAACCAAACCAACCCGAATCGAGTTAAGTTCGGTTCACTTCTGTATATTTTTAATAAAAATAAATAGATATGAATATGAAATCTTATATAATAAGTCATTTATTCATCAATAAAAAAAATTCATTAATGTATCCATTCAAAAAAAAAAAAAAGTCAATAGTTTTTTCATCAATTAAAAAAAGTCATTAATCCCATCCAACCAAAAAATGTCATTAATCTATCCATAAAAAAATAATCAATTTATTCATAAAAAATGGGTACAATTTTTAAATAGATTAATAATATTTATTTATAATTTTATTAATATAAGAATTCCATTCTCAGTTTGGTTCGGTTCTTACAAGACATGAACCAAGAATCGAATCTTCTTGATCGATTCTCTATTTTGTTAACCCAGAACTGAACCAAAGTATATTATAAATTGAACCAAACCAATCCAAAGCTCTTGGTTTGGTCAATTCTCAATTTGAGCTAGACCAACTTGCACCTCCTACATATAATACACATACATACAATATAATAATTGACCAATGTGATGGGGTAAGCCTTGTAAGGCCCACCCATGTTAAATATGCTAGACAATTTTCAATCTGACCCTACCTTTGCTGGCTGAAGATCATGATCTTAAACCTTATTCCTTCAACCCTAAAAATTGGGTTATGGCCATATGGAGTTGGTAATGATACCCAACTCCTAGAGTACAGGATCGGGACATAATTGATAGTTAGTCCGTTTATTAACGTGGAAACGGACGCCTGTTCTTTATGGCGTATATAATCTAGTTATTAGTTATTAGTTAGGAGACCTAAGCGTTTCCTCGTTAGTCTCGTCGCTTTAAGTAGTAGTTCAACACTTCAACTTCCTTTCGTCTACTTTTAGCTTTTCTCGTTCGATTAAAATATCCAAAATGCCCTTACAGATACAAGTTGGCGCCAATGAATGTACAAATTATTAATAAATAAAATTAAGAATATCCAATTCCAAGCTTGAATAAAAATTTAATTGGTATATACTGATGGTTAAAAGACTCGGTTGACTAGTATAAAACTGAACACTCTTTGCCTCGACTAGAAATTGGTTCGAATGTGTTGATCTTATGAAGAGTTGTGATAATATGACTCACCAGGTGGCAACTCAAATGACTACATGACGTGATAAGTTTGGATATCGTAGATCTGTATGCATTGGGATACACAATTGCACTTCCCCTTAACAAATGTGTCTCGAGACGTACAAATCTACGATTTTCAAACTTATTCACGTCATGGAGTCATTTGAGTATACCACCTAGTGAGTCATATTATCAAGACTCTTTTATGAAAGATTTGAGATGGGTTTTGCAAGACTAAGATCACATCTCCTTCTTACTAATTCGAGTTGACTTGTGAGTTGTAGACTTGACTCGATGGACTTAGCCTTAGACAGGCAGGCATTCAAACTTTTTTTTGGCCACAATAGAATAAAGGGCCAGGCCCAATTGATAGCCTTACTCTCATATATTAACTCCCGACTAAATAAGCAACCTAAGATATTTTCATGAAATATACTTTCTTTACCTCTTAACCTCATTACGTCGAGACATCCAAAAACATGATCCAATGCAATAGGGATGTAGATGACAAATTCTAAGAACATTAAATTTTCTTTTTAAAGAATCGTTGTCCCGCATACATATTTGGATGAAATCTATGGGGCTGTGGTATTAGATTAATTGCCAATTTGGTAATCCCTATGGGGCCACCACTAGAAAGATTTGAAATCTTATTAAGTCAACCAAACCTGACTATTTTCATAGATAACACAAGGGCATTCTTGTAAACTTCAAAAAAATCATAAATTTAAAAAAAAGAAAGAAAATAGACAGACAGTTAGTTCGGCCACCAATAAATCAAGAATCTCTCAATGATTAAACACACGGAAGAATCTTCCAAACTTTTAAGTTTAACATCATTCATTGTCGTGTGTATCGCTCTTAAGTCTTATCGTACTTAACTTTATCGTAAAGTTTTCCTCCATTTCCCTCCTAATCCTTCTTCATTCCTTCCTTGCCCATCATACCAAATCTTCATGTTTCCGTTTTTCAGTTATTTCTCCCTCCTCATCCTTCTCCTTCTCTTTCTTTCCCAACCTTGCTTTTCCGCCACAACTATACCTGTTTTACCCAGAAATGATAACGCCACTTGGAGCAGTTTTGAGAGGTTCCTCGATATCGAGAGAGGTAGCGAAGTCTTCGGCATGTCCGAACTCAAAAATTACTTTCATCGATTCGGATATCTCACAATACCCGACACAAAAATATTCACCGATATATTCGATGCCAGCTTCGAATCGGCTCTTCTACAATACCAATCAAAACTTGGGTTACCCATCACGGGAAAGCTAGACTCCACCACCCTTTCGGAGATTATGTCGCCGAGGTGTGGTGTAAGTGATACGTCACATGTATTACATACGACACAGCACTTCACATACTTCCCGGGGCAACCGAGGTGGACTCGATCAACTCCCATGACGCTTACTTACGCATTATCACCCAATAATTCCATCGACTATTTAAAATCTTCGGATATAAGGAACGTCCTTCAACGAGCTTTTGTTCGGTGGGCTAATGTTATACCAGTAAATTTCACTGAGATTGAAGATTATGGGAAAGCTGATATCAAGATTGGGTTCTATCGTGGAGATCATGGTGATGGAGAGCCGTTCGATGGGGTTCTTGGTGTGCTTGCACATGCTTTCACACCAGAAAGAGGTAGGCTTCATCTTGATGCAGCTGAGACATGGGCTGTTGATTTTAAATCCGAGAAATCAAGGGTAGCCGTTGATTTGGAATCAGTGTTGACCCATGAAATTGGCCATGTACTAGGGTTGGGCCACACATCGGTTAAGGAAGCAGTGATGTACCCTAGCGTGAGCCCTAGGATTAAGAAATCGGACTTGAAATTGGATGATGTGGAAGGGGTTCAAGCTCTCTATGGGTCAAACCCTAATTTCAAGTTCGATTCTTCCTTAGTATCTGATACTACTTCTAATCAATCCGTTGGATTAAGAGCCAAATGGTCTATGTGGGCCATTTCTGTGTTAGTTTTGATATTGTGTTTTTCTTTTGTATAATTATTATAATTTTTTTTTAAAAATATTTCCATACTTTTTTTTTTTTTTTTAACACAATTATTTACAATTCAATGGGAAAAAATTATTTATTACTCTGGAATCGTATTTTAAACAATGGCTTCTTTCATTTTACTTGTAATTGTGTTCCTTTGAATAAGGTCCATTACTTGGGAATGTCGGATTTTGATTACTGTTGATTGGAAAATTTTGAAATGCATGTTGTCGAATATTATGTTCTCTTATGTAAGAATAATGCTAAAGTGACGTTAAGATTGTTCCTCATATCTTTGATCATCATAGCTCATATTCAACTTGTCTATGTGTTGATTTGACGCATCAAGAGTTAGGGTTCGTCCATAGAGTTTAGGTTCGACAATGGTTCTAACATTGAAATTGAATCTCGAAGTTGGTATTAATGTGGAAGCAAACTTTTTTTTTTTTTCATATCAAATCTTTATTAAAACTACAAATAATCATAATAATGCAAAATTTTGTATGAAATCTAAACATTATGTCTTAGGTTTGTACGAAACCTATGATTATGCCTTAGGTTTTTTCCAAAACATAAAATCGATGAGGTTCAATACTAAATTTACTAATTGATTTCCTAAAATCATTCTAAATGTATGCACAATCACCGAATCGACAATTTATTATAAAATCCTTCTTTAGGAAAGATAAAAATTAATAAAAGAAATCCTTATTATCTAGATTATTTTTGACAATAAATTTTGAGTAAGTGAGGAAATCATTGAAACTCCTTCAAAATAAGATCAAAATGGTCAAAACGATGGTGAATCTGCTTTTGAGATGGAGAACTGTGAAGAGGGAGTGAAAAATGACTCAAGAGAGTTGAAAAAAGTAGATTTGGGATGATGATGAGTGATTCCAACAGTTTTATTTTCAATTTTTAGTTTTTAACATAAATCCCCCCAAAAAATGATTTTAATTCTAAAGAGACTTTGTCAATGCTGAGCATGATCACTTCAAAGTAATATTTCAATGTATGTCAATCAATTGAACCTCAACTATTACAATGGTGTCAACTTAACTTTTGAAATACATCATGTGCATAAAATGTGTCATTCATTACATAAATTTTGAGAGTTGCTATTGGCACACCAACTTCTACTAATTACACTCCAACAAAAAATAATGAAAATAAGTGAATGTGATGTAATAAGTAAAAATTGATGTGCCTATAGTTTTTTAACTAGATCTATAGTTTTTTGGGGTTTAAAAGTTTATTTGAGCCTAAATATAATTGTAAACACCTACTGAAATTGTTTCAATGAGTGTTATAATGTTGAGATCATCATTTGAGCCAAACTTTGCAATGTTTGAAGATGGTGTTTTAATATTTAATTGTGGTGTGATAAATAATTTAAGACATTGGGGTGTAACAAGTAAAAGATGGTGTTTTAATCATTAAAAATAATTTCTACAAATTTCAGATAAATTTCATTACAATCGAAGTTCGTCGATTTTATATATTGGATACGTACTACCTTGACATATAATTATAAATCGTCGAACATCAATTTCATTTACAATTCATCTTCAACCAAAATACAAAAGAACACAATGTGAAAAAAACCCAAATTTGATGGTCCTAGGCCATCAAATTTCATAAAATTCGACAGACCAAAGAATCGAATTTTTCATTGTCAAATTTTTTTTTTCGATAGGTTAAAACTGTCAAATTAACGAAAGATGAGAAAAATTCGACAATTCTAAGCCATAAAAATCTAAGAACATCAAGAATTTCAACTGTCCTTGACCATCAAAATTCAATTTCTAAAATTTGTGGGCCTTGGCCCGTCAATTTTTGCTATCAAAATTTTCCATTTTCACATAATGGAAGTTAGAAAAATGGAGCAAACAATTTCATTTGTTTTAGAACATAATTAACCTTGGTATTTTGTTTGAAAAAATAAAAAAGATAAAGAAGTATTCCTATATGAAAAATCTCTTTTTCTTCGTTTCTCAAGAAATAATAGAATGTGATAAGGAGTCGATTCTACCCTCTTCTTCTTCTTCTTCTTCTTTGTTTCTTGAGGATATTCCAAACAATCCAAGATATCAGACATGGTAAAAAAAGAGATGAAGAGAAATATGATTCTTTGCCCTCTTTGGTTCGATCTAGAGTGTTGAAGACAAGGGATGTGTTTGAAAATACTAAAAAGTTAATCAATTGGCATTTTAGTCCATTCACACCGGTTATTGTAGCATTTCGACCTTTTTTGCATATTAAGAACAAAAATGGTATGATTTTACAATAAACCTAAACCTATGTCTTAACTCCTAAAATCATTAATTTATCCATAAAAAATTATTAGACTATGTTTTAACTCCTAAAATATTTCATACTAAATTTTTTTATTTATTAAATAAGATTCGTTCTCGGTTTAGTTTGGTTCTATAAAAGTCTTGAACCAAGAATCGAACCAAATTTACTAGTTCCTCATTCTTTAAACTGGAATCAAACCGCAACTTGCAAACCAAACTAACTCAAAACTATCAATTTGGTTCGATTCTCGGTTTGAAGTAGACCAAGTTGCACTCCTAGTTGAAAATTTGGAATAAAATAACAAATATGACAAACCAATCGATACTCGTAAAAGTCATGGTAATATGACATGATAGGTGACATACTCAAACGACTCAATGCCGGCTAAGTTGCACCTTTAGTTGAAAACTTAAAATAAAATTGCAAATGTGACAAAACAATCGATACTCATGAGAGTGTGATAATATGACATGATAGGTGACATACTCAAATGACTCAATGGCAAGTTCAAGTGCCGTAAATCTTTACACCTCGAGAAACACTTATACGGTACCCGAACTTGACCATGTCATAGTCATTTGAGTATGCCACTTGGAGAGTCATATCATTAGGACTCCAATTATAATGGTAATTTTGGCCACGTAAATGACTCTTATGGCCACGTAGGAGTGATTGATTATATCCACGTGTGACATTTGTTTTCACATGTCTTAAAGTAACTAACGGACATCATGGAAGAAGTTGATTCCGTGAAATGCAGAGCGTCGATTGTAACGTCATACGCGTGAAAGAGCGTGAGATACGTTATAATTCATCAATTTCGAATTACTCCGAACCAAGAGGTTCGTTACAACTTCCCAATCCTCACTTTCTAATTTTCGACATTTCCGAACCTAACTTTCTAATTTCGAACCCCGAACTCCGAACCAAGACTCCTTTCGTTCTCTATAAAAAGCCCAAATGGGTACCCCAATCAGAAGTCACAGTAACAAGAGAGAAAGAGAGAGAGAGATCAGTTTAGAGGCATTTAGCATCTTTATTAGAGTCACTTTAGCGAGAGTTAGGGTTTCGAATCGAGCTTCTGCTAGCCAACAATGGTGGACCGCACAGAGGATTCGATTTCCAATTGGAGAAGGTAATGGAGAGAGCCTTCAAGATCACGATTCGTTCTCCTTCGATTCAGATTACCAAAAAAAGCCTTCGTCTCCATCATCCGCGAAATAAGTGATTTAAGGGCTATTCGGGAGACAGAAGCAAGGTTTTAAGCGGAGGAAAATGTACGGAACCCTCTTCGATTTTTCTCAATTTCGCTGTATGTGTGTAGTATGCAAGCCACCTTGTTGAGTAGAGAGGAAATAGTGAAAGTTGGCGTCAGTTTCTAGGCAGTTTTGGCATCGTTATCAGTCTTTTTGGCGAGAGTTAGGGTTTCGAATTGAGCTTCTGCTAGCCAACAATGGTGGAGCGCACAGAGGATTCGGTTTCCAATTCGGGGTCGTTGGTGGATACGATAATGGAGAACCTTCAAGATCACTATTCGTTCTCCTTCTACTCCTTACGGAAGAAGCCTTCGTCTCCATTATCCACGAAATAAGTGATTTATGGGTTGTTTCGGGAGACAGAAGCCTGTGCACAAGGGTTTGGGCAGATAAAAATGTACGGACCATTCTTCGATCTTTCTCCATTTCTCTTTAAGCCACCATGTTATTGTACTTTATTGATCCAAATTAAACCTGAAATCAAATCTCTAATCCAATTTAATCTAATCTTTCGTCCAGAAACCATTAGAGTAGAGAGGAAATAGTGAAGTTGGCGTCAATTGTTCTTCCTATATGTGGGGGAAGCTCAATTTCTTCTGGGCTCCCTCAGTTCTCCAAATTACTAAGGTACCCCCTCTTTTCCATTAATTTTTTTTTATATACAGAAATCTCCCTCAATTCCATTACTTGATTTTTAATTCGATGATCTCTTCTCTAGATCTTGTAGATGTTATAGAACAGAACAGAAAGAAATTGCATTGAACAGGATATGACTTTCAGCTGCACATAGTCATTTTGCAGTCAGAAAACTTTAGAATTCTCTATAACTATAACATAAACATTATTGGACCATCTAGATTTTTCCGGAGTAGTACATACTGCTCAAACACTCTCTGAACCTTTTCAGAAGTTTCCAACCTCTTGAGAACTTGTGAGAGTGGAAAAATCTCAAGTTGAACAATAAACCTATGATATTTGGTTAGTTTTAAATTGACAGCATTGAACAATATCTAGTAGATATTATAGAACAGAACAGAAAGAAATTGCATTTATATAATTGATTGATCTGCTTTTCTCTGTTCTTTTGACTATTTTGATTCTGTTTTGTCGGATTTTGTGTAGTGGGCTGCATTTGGGCCTAACTTAATCATTATTAATTGGAAGACCTTGGTATACTATTGAGTTTCTTATTCATCGATGTCTGGAAAATTGGTAAAAATCGGGTTGATATATATATATAGAGAGAGAGCTGCTATTGGCACCTCAAATTTTCCTAATTACACCCCAATTAAAAATAAATATAATTAATAAATGGTTGAGAATAAATAAAAAGGTTGGGGTGCTAATAGAAGCTCTCTCTTGTTTTTTTTTTTTTTGGGTGTTATTTCTGGTTTTAGGGTTTAAGATTTTATATGAGCCTAATCATAGTTGTAAACAACTACTGGAATTGTATGAACAAGTGCTATAATGTTGAGATAATAATTTGAGCCAAATCTTTGTAATGTTTGAATGGGGTGTTTTAATCTTTAATTGGGGTGTGATAAACAATTTAGGGAATTGGGTTGTAATAATTTATTGCATTGATAACTTTATAGTACATTATGTTGGTTGGAGTTTTATCGCTGATAGATTAATTTTAATTTAGTTATTTTTCTAATTGAGGAATATCATGAGACTTGGATATACGAATGGTACTTGAACCACCTTCTTGAGAGTGAGATCGAATGAAGGCTATTTAGAGAATTTGTTTGAAGTGACATTGATTAGCTTGTAACGAGTATACACGTGTGCATGACATACATTAATAACATAATCTGGAAAATAGCTCAACATTTGGTTTAGGATGGATAATCATAAACACATTTCTAAGTAGTACTTTTCTAAAATCTAGCATCTGCTTTCTTTAAATGGTCAGACTGCTAAAATATAAATTTCTACATTGAACATGATATTACTTTCAGATGCATGGTCGTTTTGCAGTCAGAATCAATCGTTTGTTACCTAATTTCCTTGTTTGTGAATTGGACTGTTGTATTGCGTTGTAGCACCTCGTTTTATATTTGATAGATCTAGTTGTCCCTTTCATTGGTTCTCTTACCCTGATTTCTTCAAATTCTTTTATAATATTTTGGGTTTTATTAGTTACCATGCCTTTACTATAGCTCTTACTAACTATATAATGTGATGTAACTTATCTTAGGCTTGGATCATTTCCATGGGAAAATTATTGAGAACTATTCCCTTGATGTGATTGCACTGGCAGTAGAGATACCAAGATATATTGCTGCACTCAAAAATGTTGAAAGCACTTGTAGTAGTTATGGATTACGTATCATTGGCGCATTATCTAATCACAGGTATTTCACTTTCCTTTTACCTATTCTTGTGTTTTTTATGCATCTATCTATTGTTTGTAGTTTAATGAGCAGTTCTAATTTTTTTCCTTTAATATAATCTCGTCTTCTATTCTTCTCAATGATATGTGGTGTAGTTAAGAATTGGCCTTTGATTTGGTTGACTTGCCAGGCATGTATGATTTGTTACATCATGTTCACAAATCACTGAGTTTCTCTTGGTGACATTCATAACTTAATTGAAGTGCGTCAGTTTCTTTTTTAGCATTGGGCTCCATAGTTTTTAAAGCATCCTATATTAGTTTCTTTCATGTTTCCAAATTATTACAATTTTATTTGTAAAGGGAGATATTGAGTGCAAGTGTGTACCTCGCTAATGTTTTCAACAGATTTAGTGTTATAATGACATGCTAATGTTTTCAAAAGCTTTCTTATTTCCTTTTTGAAGCATTCAATTTTCTAATTTTTGAGATTTTCTAAAATGGTCGATTTCTCATTTCAATTTCTAATGATATTTTGCAAGTGTTTTTTGTCACCATTTCTTTAGTTTTTAAAAGCATTGTTATTTTCCAAATTGAAAGAATCCGAGTTTCTCCTTCTCAGATTTTTCAAAAATGTTAGATTCTCCTCTTTAGTCTAATGTTCTTTCAGTAGTGTTAACATTTCCTTATTTTTCAAAATTTTGTTATTTCACTTTGACAAGCTTTCAAGTTTCTTATTCTAAGACTTTTGAAAAAGGTTAAGTCCGCCATTTGACTTCCAATATTCTTACAAAACTTTAAAAGGTACCCATTCTCTATTTTTCAAAAGTTTTGTTGTTTCACTTTTGAAAGCATTTGAGTTTCTCCTTCTGGGATTTTTGAAATGGTAGATTCCTCTTTTAGAAGTGCCAGTGTTGTCTTATATATAGATATATATAATTTTTTTAAAAGAAAATGTTGTTTCTCTTTTACATTCATTCAAGTTCCTCCTCCTAGGATTCTTAAAAATTGAAGAGTTCTCTTTTTGAATTCTAATGTTCTTTCAAGAGTTTCAATGTCACCAAATTTTCATTTTTTAAAAGTTATGTCGTTTCTCATTTTAAAGCAATCAAATTCCTCCTGAGATTTTCGAAAATGGTATAGATCTCCTTCTGAGTTGTAACTTTTTTTAAAATTGTCAAAGTTATGTTTCATTATCTTTCAAATGCTTAGTTATTTCCATTTCAAAAACTTAGTAGTTTCTCTTTTAAATTCATTTAAGTTCCTTCTCATAAGATTTTTGAAAATGGAAGAGTTGTCTTTTTGAGTTCTAACGTTCTTTCAAAAGTTCCAGTGTTAACTAATTTCCTTTTGTAAAAAGTTATATTGTTTCTCGTTTTAAAGCAATCGAGTTTCTTTTTCCGAGATTGTCGAAAATGGTATATATTTCCTTTTGAGTCACAACCTTTTTTATAATTGCCAAAGTTATGTTTCCTTATCTTTCAAATGCTATCTATTTCCCTTTCAAAAGCATTCGGATTTCTCCTAGATTCTCTATTCGAGTTGCAACATTTTTCAGAAGTGTCAATGTTGCCCTTTCTTTACTTTTAAAAACATGTGTTCTTTTCTTTTGTAATCATTAAAAAAATTCCTTCTGAGATTTTTCAAATTGGTTGATTTCTCCATTCTAGTTTATATAGTTTTAACCTTTATATTTTAAAAGCTCGCTTGTTTCCCTTTAGGAAACATTTGATTTTCTCTTTTTGATATTTTCTGACATGGTAGTATTATCCTTTGAGGTTCTAACAATCTTTCAAAATTGTTTTTTCACCTTTTCGTTATTTTTCACAAGAACTTTTATTTTCCAATTGAAAGCATTCGAATTTCTCCATCTCAAATTTTCAAAAATGTTCGATTTATTGTTTTGAGTCCAACGTTCTTGGGAAGTGTCAGTGTTACCTCTTCCAATTTTTTCTTAGAACTTTGTTTCCCATCTAAAAACATTCAAGTTTCTCATTCTAAGCTTTTCGAAAAAGGAATAGCTCTCCTTTCAAGTTCCAATGTTCTTTCAAAAGGTTAAAAAATATCCATTCTTTATATTTCAAAAGTTTTGTTGTTTTACTTTTGAAAGTAGTTGAGTTTCTTCTTACGAGACTTTTAAAATGGTAGATTTCCCCTTTATAGTCCAATGTTCTTTTCGAAGTGTTAGTGTTACCATTTCTTTGTTTATAAAAAGCTTTTTGTTTCTCTTTTAAATTCGTTCACGATCCTCCTATTAAGATTTTCAAAAATGGAAGAGTTGTTTTTTCGAGTTTGAACGTTCTTTCAAAAGTTTCATTGCTACCCATTTTCTATTTTTCAAAAGTAATGTCGTTTCTCGTTTTAAAGCAATTTAGTCTTAAAAATGGTATAGGTCTCCTTTCGAGTGACAATGTTTATTTAAACTGTGAAAGTCATTTTTTATCTTTCGAACGCTTTGTTATTTCCCTTTTGAAAACATTTTGTTTTCTCTTTCTTAGATTTTTTAAAATAATAAATTCTCTATTCGTTTTTTTACTTTTAAAAAGTTTTCTTTTCCTTTTTTGAAATCGTTAAAGTTTTTCCTTCTAAGATTTTTGAATTGGTTGATTTCTCCTTTCTTGTTAAAACATTTTTTTTACAAATGTCAGGTTTACCCATTATTTATTTTTTAAAAGCTTGCTTATTTCCTTTTGAAAACATTCAATTTTCTCTTTTTAGTATTTTCTACAATGGTAGAGTTTTCCTTGAAGTTCTAACAATCTTTCAAAAGTGTTTTTTGTCACACTCTCTTTTTATTTCAAAAGAATTTTTAATTTACTATAAAAAGCATTCAAGCTTCTCCTTTTCTAATTTTTAAAAATGTTAGGTTTACCCTTTCAGGTGGAATGTTCTTTCAGATGTGTTGGTATTACTTTTTTCTTATTTTCCAAATCCTTGTTTCCCTTTTAAAAACATTCAAGTTTCTCATTCTAAGTTCTTTCAAAAAGGAAAAGTTCTTCTTTCGAGTTCCAACGTTTTTTAGAAGTTACCAATACTTTATATTTTGAAAGTTTTATTGTTTCTCTTTTGAAAGTTTCCGAGTGTCCTCATTTGAGATGTTTGAAATGATACCTTTCTCCTTTATAGTTCCACGTATTTTTAGAATTGTTCTTGTTATTTTTGGAAAACTTTATTGTTTCTCTTCTAAATTCATTTTAGTTTCTCTTCCTAAGATTTTTGAAAAAAGAAAAGTTGTCTTTTCGAGTTTGAACATTCTATCAAAACTTTGAATGTTAACCATTTTCTATTTTTTTACAAGTTTAAGTCATTTTTCGTTTTAAAGTAACTGAGCTTTTCCTTCTAAGATTGTTGTACATATCTCCTTCTTAGTCCCAACATTTATTTAGAATTGTCAAAGTTATTCTTTCTTTGCTTTTCAAACGTTTTATTGTTTCACTTTTTAAATTATTCTGTTTTGTATGTCTAAGATTATCGAAAATAGTAGATTCCCCATTCATGTTCCAACATTTTTAAGAAGTGTCAATTGTACCGTTTCTTCACTTTTAAAAACTGTCATTTTCTCTTTTGAAAGCAGTGAAATTTTTTCTATTTTAAATTGGTAGATTTATCCTTTCTACCATTCTTTAATTTTTGAAAGCTTGTTTATTTCCCTTTTGAAAACATTTGATTTTCACTCTTTTGTATTTTCTAAAATGGTAGTGTTCTCCTTTGAAGTTTTAACGGACTTTTAGAAGTGTTTTTTCTCCTTCATTTTTAAAGAATTGTTATTTTCCAAATTAAAGTTTTCGAGTTTCTCCATCTTCGAATTTCAAAATATTTAGATTTCTCCTTTCGAGTCTAGCGTTCTTCTTGCTTACTTTTATAAAACTTTGTTATTTCACTTTGAAAAGCGTTCAAGTTTCTTATTCTAGGATTTTCATAAAAATTTAACTTTTCCTTGCAAGTTCCAACTCTCACGGTCCAACGTTTTTGAAATTTTTTATTTTCCTTGAAATTTATTGAATGTTCTTTCAAAAGTTTCAATGTTACCCATTTTCTAATTTTCCAAAGTTTTATTGTTTGTCGATTTAAAGCAATGGAGTTTCACCTTCCGCGTCCCAATGTTTGTTTAAAATTGTCGAAGTTATCTTTTCATTATCTTTCAAACGCCTTGTTATTACCCTTTTGAAAGTATTCGGTTTTCTCATTCTAAGATTTTCAAAACTTGTAGGCAGTCTATTCGAGATCCATCAGTTTTCGAAGTGTCAATGTTGCCCCTTCCTTTAGTTTTAAAAAGCTTAGTCCTTTCTTTTTCTGAAATCATTAATGTTTTTCCTTCTACGTTTCGAAATTGGTCTATTTCTCCTTTCTAAACGGAACGTTTTGTTAGAAATGTTAGTTTTATCATTTATTTTTCAAAAGCTTGCTAATTTTTTAATTGATAATATTCTATTTTCTCTTTTTGATATGTTCTAAAATGGTAGATTCTCCTTTGAAGTTCTAAAAGTGTTCAAGAAATATTTTTTAAAACCCTTTCTTTATTTTTAAAAGAATTTTATTTTCCAATTTAAAATATTTGAATATCCCCTTCTCAAATTTTCAAAAAATGTTAGATTTATTGTTTCGAGTCTAGCGCTCTTTTTGAGTGTTAGTGTTTACTTTTTTTTTATTATTATTATAAAATTTTCAAAACTATTACATGCATTCAAGTTTCTTGTTCTAAGATTTTCGATAAAGGAAGAATTCTCCTTTCGAGTTCCAACGTTCTTTCAAAAGCTTTAAAAATATCTATTCTTTATATTTCAAAAGTTTGTTGTTTCTCTTTTAAAAGAAATTGAGTTTCTCTTAGTGTGATTTTTGAAATGGTAGAATTTTCCTTTATTGTCCAACGTTTTTTTAGAAGTGTTAGTGTTACCATTTCTTTGTTTTTAGTAAACTTTGTAGTTTCTCTTTTAAATTCATTTGATGTTCCTCCAAAGATTTGTCTTTTCTAGTTCTAAGGTTCTTTCAAAAGTTTTTGTATTGCCCAATTTCTTTTTTTCAAAATTTATGTATTTTTCATTTTAAAGCAATCGTATTTCTCCCTTTGAGATTGATCTTCTTCTAAGTTCCAATGTTTTTTTGTCAAACTTATATTTCATTATCTTTCAAATGCTTTGTTATTTCCCTTTTGTAAGCATTCAATTTTTTCCTTCTAAGATTTTCGAAAATGGTAGATTCTCTATATGAGTTGCAACATTTCTTAAAAGTGTCAATGTTTCCATTTCTTTCCTTTTAAAAAGCTTTGTTCTTTCCTTTTTTAATTTGCTAAACATTTTTTCCGTATGATATTTTCAAAATTGGTCGATTTCTCCTTTCTAGTTAAAATACTTTTTAGATTTGTCAAATTTTTACCCTTTCTTTATTTGAAATAGCTCGCTTATTCTCCTTTTGAAAACATTCAATTTTCCCTTTTTGATATTTTCTCAAATGGTAGAGTTCTCCTTTGATGTTCCAATCTTTCATAAGTGTTTTCGTTACCCTTTTTTGTGTTTCAAAAGAATTTTTTTCAATTGATAGCATTCAAGTTGTCTTAAAAATTTTTTTGTTAGATTTGCCCTTTCGAGTCTAATGCTCTTTTAGAAGTGTTTGTGGTACATTTTTCTTATTTTTTCAAAACTTTGTTGTTTCGCTTTGAAAAGCATTCAAGTTTCCCATTCTTTGATTTTCGAAAAAGATACCCCTTTCGAGTTCCAATGTTCTCTAAAAAATTCATATTCTTTATATTTCAAAAGTTTGTTGTTTCTCTTTTTAAAGCAATTGAGTTTCTTCTTGTGAGATTTTTGAAATGGTAGATTTCTCTTTTATAGCCCAACGTTTCTTTTAGAAGAGTCGTCTTTTTGAGTTTTAACATCTTTTCAAAAGTTTGTCTTACCCAATTTCCTTTTCTCAAAAGTGGTGTTGTTTCTCATTTTAAAGCAATCGAGTTTATCCTTTTGAGATTGTCGAAAATGGTATAGTTCTCCTTCTGAGGTACAATGTTTTTTAAAATTGTCAATGATCTGTTTCATTATCTTTCAAATGCTTTTTCATTTTTCTTTTTAAAGCATTCACTTTTCTCCTTCTAACATTTTCAAAAATGGTAAATTCTCTATTCCAGCATTTTTCATAATTTTTAATGTTACCCTTTCTTTACTTTTTAAAAAGCTTTGTCATTTTGGCTTTTTAAAGCATTAAAGTTTTTCCATATAAGATTTTCGAAATTGGTCGATTTCTCTTTTCTAGTTAAACTGTTCTTCCAAAAAAGTCAATTTTACCCTTTCTTTAATTTCAAATGCTCGCTTATTTCCCAATTGAAAACATTTGATTTTCTTTTTTTGATATTTTCTAAAATGATAGAATTCTCCTTTGGAGATCTAAAAGTCTTCAAAAAAATGTTTTTTATAACCTTCCTTTATTTTTCTAAAGAATTTGTATTTCCCAAATGAAAATATTTGAATTTTTCCTTCTCAAAATTTCAAAAATGTAAAATTTATCGTTTTGAGTCTTAACGCTCTTTTAGAAGTTTCAATGTTCCATTTTTCTTATTTTTCCAAAACTTTGTTGTTTCCTTTTTAAAGGCATTTAAGTTTCTATTTCTAAAATTTTCAAAAAAGGAAGAGTTCTCTTTTCGAACTCTAACGCTCTTTCAAAAGTTTTAAAAGTACCCATTCTTTATGTTTCAAAAGTATTATCGTTTCTCTTTTAAAAGGAATTTAAGTTTCTCCTTGTGTGATTTTTGAAATGGTAGATTTATCCTCTATAGTCCAACGTTCTTTTAGAACCATTTCTTTGTTTTTAGAAAACTTTGTTTTTTCTCTTTCAAATTCATTCAAGTTCCTCCTATGATTTTTGAAAATGAAGATTTGTTTTATCTAGTTCGAACGTTCTTTCAACAGTTCTAATGTTAGCCAATTTCCTTTTTTCAGAGGTTATGGTATTTCTCATTTTAAAGTAATCGAGTTTCTCCTTTTGAGTCACAACTTTTTTTAAAATTGTCAAAGTTTTGATTCAAATGCTTTGTTATTTCCGTTTTGAAAATATTCAATTTACTCCTAAGATTTTCTAAAATGGTAGATTCTCTATTAGAGTTCCAACATTTTTGTTTCAGATGCGTCAATGTTCCCCTTTCTTTACTATTAATAAGCTTTGTCCTTTCCTTTTTTTGAATTGTTAAACTTTTTCTTTTATGAGATTTTCAAAATTGGTCGATTTCTTCTTTCTAGTTAAAATACTTAATTGAAATGTCAAATTTTCACCCTTTATTTTAAAAAATTCATTTATTTCGCTTTTGAAAACATTTGATTTTCTCTGTTTGATATTTTCTAAAATGGTAAGAGTTCTCCTTTAATGTTCTAACAATCTTTCAAAAGTGTTTTTCGTTAGCCTTTCTTTATTTCTCAAAACATTTTTTTTTCCTATTGATAGCATTCGAGTTCCCCTTTCTCAAATTTTCAAAATTGTTATATCTTCTTTGTCAAGTCTAATGTGTTGTCAAAAGTACCAATGTTACCTTTTTTCTTATTTTTCCAAAACTATGTTGTTTCCCTTTGAAAATCATTTAAGTTTCACATTCTCCTTTCAAGTTCAAATGTTCATTCAAAGTTTCAAAAATACCCGTTCTTTATATTTCAAAAGTTTTGTTTTTTTTCTCTTTTGGAAGAAATAGAGATTCTGCGTTCCCCTTTTCTTATTTTTTCAAAACATTGTTGTTACCCTTTAAAGGCATTCAGGTTTTTCATTCTATGATTTTCAACAGTAAGAGTTTTCTTTTTGAGTTGCAACTTTCTTTCAAAAGTTTTGACAATACCCATTCTTTATATTTCAAAATTTTTGTTGTTTCTCTTTTAAGAGGAAATGAGTTTCTTGTTGTGTTATTTTTGAAATGGTAGATTTCTCTCATATAGTCCAAACATTCGTTTAGAAGAGTTAGTGTTACCATTTCTTTGATTTTTGATAACTTTGTTTTTTTTTTTTATCTTTTAAATTCATTCAAGTTCCTCATAACATTTTCGAAAATTGAAGAGTTGTGTTTTCTAGTTCTAACGTTCTTTCAAAAGTTTTAGTGTTACCCAAGTATAATTTTTCAAAAGTAATGGTATTTCTCATTTTAAAGCATTCAAGTTTCTCCTTTTGAGTCACAACATTTTATAAAATTGTCAAATTTTATGTTTTATTATCTTTCAACAAATACTTTGTTATTTCCCGTTTAAAAGCATTCAATTTTCTCCCTCAAATATTTTCGATTCGCCATTCGAGTTCCAACATCTTTCAAAGGTGTCAATGTTTTTTGTTCTTTGCTTTTACAAGCTTTGTCCTTTCCTTTTTCAAAATTGTTAAACTTTTTTCCTTGTGAGATTTTCAAAATTGGTTGATTTCTTCTTTTTAGTTAAAATACCTTTTGTTAAGGTCAATATTTTTTAACCTTTCTTTATTTTAAAAGCTTGCTTATTCCCCTTTTGAAAACATTTGATTTTCTCTTTTCAATATTTTCTAAAATGACAAAGTTCTCCTTTGATGTTCTAGAAATCTTTCAAAGGTTTTTTTTGTCACCCTTTCTTTATTTTTCAAAAGTATTTTTATCCTCCAATTAATAGCATTCAAGTTCCTCCATTTCAAACAATAGTTGAATTTTCCCTTTCTAATCTATCGTTTCAGAAGTGTTGGTGTTACCTTTTTTCTTATCCTCCAAAACTTTGTTGTTTCCCTTTACAAAGTGTTTAAGTTTTCATTTGATGATTTTCAAAAATGAAAGAGTACTACTTTTAGTTTCCTGTTCCAATGCTCTTTGAAAAGTTTCGAAAATACCCATTCTTTATATTTCAAAGGTTTTGTTGTTTCTCTTTTAAAAGCAATTGAGTTTCTCCTTCTAAAATTTTCAAAATTGTTGATTTCTCTTTTGTAATCCAACGTTCTTTTAGAAGTGTTAGTGTTACCATTTCTTTGTTTTTAAAAAGCTTTTGCTTCTCGCTTAAATTCATTCAAGTTCCACCTAATTTTTGCGTTTTAGGGTTCTTTCAAAAGTTTTTGCCTTAAACAATTTTCATTTTTCAAAATTTGTGTGGTTCTTCCTCTTAGTCACAATGTTTTTTTAAATAGTCAAAAGATATTTTTCGTTATCTTTCAAATGCTTTTTCATCTACCTTTAGAAAACATACACTTTTCTCCTTCTAAGATTTCCAAAAATGGTAGATTCTCTATTCTAGTTCCAACATGTTTCAGAAGTTTGAATGTTACCCATTTTTTACTTTTAAAATGCTTCGTTATTTCCTTTTTGTTTTTAATTCATTAAAGTTTTTCCATATAAGATTTTCAAAATTGGTTGATATTTTTTTTTATCGTTCTTTCGAAAAAGTTAATTATACCCTTTCTTTATTTTCATATGCTTGCCTATTTCTGAGTTGAAAACATTCATTTTTTTCTTTATTATATTTTCTAAAATGGTTGAGTTCTCCTTTGGAGTTGTAAAAGTCTTCACAGATCCTATCTTTATTTTTCAAATTTCTCTTTCTCAAATTTTTTTTAAATGTTAGATTTATCGTTTCAAGTCTAACACTCGTTCAGAAGTATCAGTTTTCCCTTTTTCTTATTTTTCCAAAACTTTGTCGTTTCCCTTTTAAAGACGGTCAAGTTTGTCTTTTTAAGCTTTTTGAAAAAGTAAGAGTTTTCTTTTTGAGTTGCAACTTTCTTTCAAAATTTTAGTTGTTTCCCTTTTAAAAGGAACGAGTTTCTTCTTGTGTGATTTTTGAAATTGTAGATTTCTCCTCTATAGTCCAACATTTTTTTAGAAGTGTTAATTTTACCATTTCTTTGTTTTAAGAAATTTTTTTCTTTTCTTTTAAATTCATTCAAGTTCCTCATAAGATTTTTGAAAATCGAAGAGTTGTGTTATCAAGTTCTAACGTTCTTTGAAAATTTTAGTGTTACCCTAGTTCTATTTTTCAAAAGTTATGATATTCCTCATTTTAAAGCATTCAGAGTTTCTACTTTTAAGTCACAATGTTTTATAAAATTGTCAAAGTTATGATTTATCTTTTAACAAATGCTTTGTTATTTCCTTTTTAAAAACATTTGATTCTCTCTTTTTTTTTTTACGAAAATGGTAGATTCGCTATTCGAGTTGCAATATTTTTCAGAAGTGTCAATGTTTTCCGTTCTTTACTTTTAAAAAGTTTTTTTCTTTTCCTTTTTCTACATTGTTAAACTTTTTTCCTTATGAGATTTTTGAAATTGGTTGATTTCTTCTTTCTAGTTAAAATACCTTTTAGAAATGTCAATTTTTTACCCTTTCTTTATTTTAAAAGCTCCCTTATTTCCCTTTTGAAAACATTTGATTTTCTCTTATTTATATTTTCTAAAATGGTAGAGTTCTCCTTTGATGTTCTTAAAATGTTTTAGAAGTGTTTTCTGTCACCCTTTCTTTATTTTATAAAAGAATTTTTATTCTGCAATTAATAGCATTCAAGTTTTCTCCTTATCAAATTTCCATACATGTTTGATGCAGTCCAAGTTAGTAAATGGTTGGAGTTTGATAGTTAGTTATTTTCGTTAATAGCAATCTGAAATAGTTAGTTAGTTAGTTAGTTGTTAGTTTCTCTTTAGTTTTATTTTGTACCTTTTAAGTGTTCATATAAAGGTAATGTTGTCTTCTCACTTGGGCTGTTATGTTTCTGTTTTGCCAATACATAGGCCATCAAATATAGCTGTTAAAAAGTTTTTAGTTGAATGAAATAGATTCTAGAGAGAGTTCTCTTCCAACTTGACTTCTCAACTTCTTTTGAAGATTTCATACAAATTAGTCTAAATTTTCAGCATCATTTGGTATCAGAGGAAAGGGAATGCAGTCTGATTTGGAGAGAAGTTCATCGAATTTTAGATCTAGTGAAGTTGCAGATTTTTCAGATTTGTTTTCAATTTCAGATCTATTGAAGTTGCAAATATTCAAATTTGTGTTTCAATTTAAGATCTGAAAATTTTGTTGCTCAACCATTGAAGTTGTATCATCGGGTATTCGAAATGAATCGACCCCACGAGGAGGAAATCAATGTGGTTAGAGATGCACCAATGCCGCTATTAATCCGGAAGGAAATGGGACATGGAACACCTTCGAAGACCAGTTGAGGCTTTAACTGAAATGGTTCAAAGGCTTCGACCTCCAATGGAGCAACCTCGAAGGCCTCAAACTCCTCGTTCTATGTCCAAATATGATATACTTTTAATGAGTACCTTCGATTTCGAAAATCCTTTTTGGATGAATTGGAATAGTAATTTTTTATTGAAAATAATATCAAGGTAGTCTATATAGAAGAATTTATTGATTGGCTTAATACTCTTGAACGAGTTTTCGAGTATCAGGAGGTTTTTGAGAAACGGAAGGTGAAATTAGTTGGCATCAAGCTCAAGGTAAAAGCCTCCGCATCGTGAGAACAATGCAAGTGAGTCGAGTTCGAAGAGGTAAAGGGAAGATCAAGGATTAGTACAAGATGAAGAAGAAGCTCAAGGAGCTATTTCTTCTTTTCAATTACCATGTAGACCATGTATAATGCCTTGCACAATCTTCGACAACATGGGTGTATGACTGAATATACCATGGAGTTCTATCAATTCATATCCATAGTTGATTTGAACGAAACCGAAGAACAAATGTTCGTAAGGTATCTTAGTCGCTTGAAGCTTTCGATTCAAGATATCCTTGGTCTTCAAAATTTGTGGACTGTTTCAGAGGCCTATTATCGAGTTTTGTTGGTGGAAAAACAACAAAGTAGGACTCTCATTTATGAGAGTATGTGTGGTGGTCTACTTTGATGATATATTGGTTTATAACCGTGGATTGAAGGAGCATCTATTCCATCTTCAACAAGTGTTTGATTTGTCGAAGAAAGAGAACTTTTATGGAAATTTGAAGAAATGTAGCTTTATTGTTGATAAGAGTGTTTTTCTTGGGGTATGTGGTGTCCTCCAATGGAGTACTCATGGATGAAGACAAGGTCAAAGCGATTGTGGATTGGCCTACACCTTTTAGCATTCAAAAAGTGAGAAGTTTTCATGGTCTTGCCACTTATTATAGATGGTTTAGTAGAAATTTCAGCACCTTAGCAGCCCCTCTCAAGAATTGCCTTAGAAGAAGGTATTTGAGTGGACACAAGAAGCACAAGATAGTTTTGTGCTCTTGAAGAAGGTACTTTACCAAGGCTCCTGTTCTAGCTTTATCCGACTTTGACAAGACTTTTGAACTAGATTGTGATGCATTAGGAGTTGGAATTGGAGGTGTTCTTAATCAAGAAGGACAACCCATTGATTTCTTTAGTGAAAAGTTAAATGGCGCCAAGCTCAAGTATTCAACTTATGATTTGGAGTCCTATGCTATAGTACAAGTTATCAAGCATTGGGGGTACTATTTGGCTTACAAGGAGTTCATTCTTTGCACCGAACATGAAGCCCTTAAGTACATCAATAGCCAATCTCATCCAAACAAGCTACATGCCAAGTGGGTGAATGTCTTACAACAGTTCACTCTTTGTGAAGCACAAGTTAGGTATTCTTAATAAGGTAATTGATGGGTTAAGTCGAAGAGCTATTTTATTGATAGAGATGAGGAATGTAGTGGCTGGTTTTGATAGTTTCAAGGATCATTATCAAGAGGATCCTTATTTTGCTCCTATTCTACATACAATTCATCAAGGTAAAAATGCTGACTTTCTACTCAACGATGGCTTTCTTTTTAAGGGATTGAAGTTGTGTGTGCCAAATGTCAAGAAAAGTTTATTATTGAGTTACACAATCTGGGTCATTTTGGCTGAGATAAGACTCTTGGTTGTGCAAGGATTAGTTTTGGCCGGAAATTACAAGGGACGTTATAAGGTATGTTCAAAGGTGTCATGTGTGCCAAAAAGGCAAGGGTATAGCTACCAATGCGGGGCTATACTTGTCATTTCCTGTACATAACTAACCTTGGTTGTGCATTAGTACGGAATTTGTGTTGGGCCTCCCACCCACTCAAAGAAATAATGACTCTATCATGGTGATTGTGGATCTGTTCTCCAACATGGCATGCCTGAAAACTATGAATGCTTCACATATTGCTAAAACACATCTTCAAAGAGGTTTGGTGTGCCTACTTCTATTGTCTCCAATAGAGATGCCAAGTTCCTTAGTCATTTTTGGCGTCTTTTATGGAAGGTCATGGGAATTGAATTGAATTTCAGCACTTCCTTTCACCCTCAAACCAATGGGCAAACGGAAGTTATCAATACTTCTTTTGAAGTGGTGTATGGTTCAAAGCCCTCTAGTGTTGTTGATTTGGTTCCTTTACCTACTAACAAGAGGACAATTGCTAGGGTTGAAGATACATGAAGGATCTTCATGCACAAATCAAATTCAAAATTGAGAGTTTGAACAACAAAGATAAGGAAGTTGTTGATCTTCATAAGAGGAGAGTTGTGTACAATGCAGGCAACTTGGTTTGGGTAGTTTTAAGCAAAGATAGGCAGTCGGGTGGCTTATACACCAAACTTAAAACTCGCAAAGTAGGACCTTGCAAGATATCGGAGTGCATCAATGATAATGCTTAGGGTGGAGCTTCATCCATATTGAGACATGTCTAATTTGTTTCGTGTACAACATTTGCTGCCCTATTATGTCGCCTAGCTCGTGGTCGAGTTCTAATAAAGATGGGAGAATGATGCAATCCAAGTTAGTTAGTGATTGGAGTTTGTTAGTTAGTTACTTGTTTGTTATTTTGGTTAGTAACAACCTGAAATAGTTAGTTGTTGGAGTTAGTTTTTAGTTTCTCTTAGTCTTATTTCTTCACTAAGCATTCATCTAAGGGTAATGTTGTCATTTCACTTGGGCTGTTATGTTTTTGTTTTTCCTATAAATAGGCCATCAAATGTAGTTGTAAAGAAGTATTTAGTTGAATAAAATAGATTTGAGAGAGATTTTTCTCTTCCAACTTAACTTCTCTTGAAGTTTTCACACAAATTAGTCTCAATTTCCTGATCTAATTGCATCACTCCTTTTAGTCACAATGTTATTTTAAATTGTCAAGGATATGTTTCATATCTTTCAAATGGTTTTTCATCTCCCTTTTGAAAGCATACACTTTTCTCCTTATGAGATTTCCAAAAAATGGTAGATTCTCTATTCTAGTTCCAACATTTTTCAGAAGTTTGAATGTTACCCATAATTTTACTTTTAGACAGCTTAATTATTTCATTCGTTAAAGTTTTTCCATATAAGATTTTCGAAAGTGGTCGATCTCTCTTTTTTAGTTATAAACCCTTCTTTCGGAAAAGTCAATCATACCCATTCTTTATTTTCAAATGCTCTCCTATTTCCGAGTTGAAAACATTCAATTTTCTCTTTTTGATATTTTCTAAACTGGTTGAATTCTCCGTTGGAGTTCTAAAACTCTTCACGAATTTTTTTATAAATCCTTTCTCTATTTTTCAAAAGAATTTTTTCTTCAATTGAAAATATTTGAATTTCTCTTTCTCAAAATTTTTTAAAATGTTAGATTTATCGTTTTGAGTCTAACGCTCTTTCGGAAGTGTCAATGTTTCCCTTTTAAAGGCATTGAGGTTTCTCTTTCTAAGATTTTCGAAAATGTAAGAGATTTCTTTTAGAGTTGCAACGTTCTTTCAAAAGTTTTTAAAATACCCATTCTTTATATTTCAAAATTTTAGTTGTTTCTCTTCTAAAAGGAAATGAGTTTCTTCTTGTGTGATTTTTGAAATGGTAGATTTTTCCTCTATAGTCCAACGTTCTTGTAGAAGTGTTAAGTGTTACCAATTCTTTGTTTTAAGAAAACGTTGTCTTTTCTCTTTTAAATTCATTCAAGTTCCTCCTAAGATTTTCAAAAATTGAAGAGTTGTGTTTTCTAATTCTAACGTTCTTTCATAAGTTTTAGTGTTACCCAAGTTTCATTTTTCAAAAGTTATGGTTTTTCTCATTTTAAAGCTTCTGAGTTTCTCCTTCTGAGTCACAACATATTATAAAATCGTCAAAGTTATGTTTTATTATCTTTCAACAAATGCTTTGTTATTTCCCTTTTAAAAACATTTGATTTTCTCCTTCTAAGATTTTTGAAATGGTAATTCACTATTCGAGTTGCAACATTTTTTAGAAGTGTCAATGTTTCCCTTTCTTTACCTTTGAAAAGCTTTGTCCTTTCCTTTTTCTAAATTGTTAAACTTTTTTCCGTATGAGATTTTCGAAATTGGTTGATTTCTCCTTTCTAGTTGAAATTCCTTATAGAAATGTCAATTTTTTTTTACCCTTTCTTTAGTTCGACCATGCCTTATGGATGTGGCGACCTTGGGTTTGGTGGAAAGGAAACATTGAAATTGTAGCCCAATGCTAAAAAGGTGCTTGGCTCACTTCATAATTCTTGCTTCACAATAATTACAAAAATTAAGACTGTCGACTGCCCACTTTGCCTTGTTAGAGTCTCTCACCCCCTGCTACTTATTACTTATAAGTAAAACAAAGGCCTAAGACAATGTTGTCATTCTTCCTTTCAATCAACATCAGGAAGCAAGAACTGCCCTGCAGTCTCCCCTTTAATATTTTTCAACAGTTGCGATGAAACATAAATAGGATGGAGATTTTTTATAGGATGACCCCCTTTCTACATGTCTCACCTTCAATTGATAGCCTTATGTCGGATAGGTTAGGAGTTTCCTGTGTAACATCCACCAGGCTACCAGAGACTCCGAAAAGGGTTTGAAAGACTCAAAAAATCCACAGGCGAGGAATTCCAAAAATCTTCACTGACTTCAATTGATTTTTTTGGGGATTGGGAGAGCCGGAGAGGTATTCCATTCACATTTGGTCACCATATTTTAAAGAAAATAGTAGTGTCCCCAAAGGAGCTTTTTGAAAGAAAAAAAAAGAAAAGCTTTAGTTTAGAAACTCAGATCCTTCTTTGGGATGAATAGCTAATCCCTTGGTTCCAGTTTTCAACTCAAAGGAGGACAGATTATTGTTACATCATCACAAATCTGTCAGGCACCACCTCCAGATGCCCTAGATGTAGGCAAAAGCACATAAAACAAGGAGTTGCTTAGAACAAGCACATCCCTCAAGGACAGCTAAATGAAATCTTGAATCTGGAAAAGGCAGAGATGAATTTCAAAATCTCAATAACTGATGGATTGTCTCTCAACCACGAACTTCCCCAACTTTATATGTCTGAAGAAGCTAAAGGCTTTGAGGTATATTAAGGTTTGTGAAGAGAAATCCAGTGATCCTGAGCTCTCTGACAAGCAGAAGGCTCGATCACACTAATGTATTTAAAGACTGATTTGCTGGGAATGTCTCTGCCCACATATATAATATGCTTCATCGTTTAAGAGTGATTTCTAATCATGAGAAAAGGATCTCTGTTTGACATAATGTCCATAATGACTATCATCAACCATTAATGGGATGGCATCTGACAAAACACTTTACCACTGCACAGATTCTGAGTACTCCTATTTTAGCTTTCTATTTATCCTCCAAGAAATGTGTGTTGTTTTTTATTCTGATTTTTCCTTTGTTGTGGACTACAGGTATTTGAATGGGAAATTGTTGAAACACCCCTTTTCAACCTAGCATAAACTTGAATGGCGTTATCTTGAGGTGTGATTTACCATAACAAACCTTTATGAAGCTGTAGCATGGTGAATGCCTGGATCCATTAGACAAAAAGGTGTGTAGTATTCATCTATCACCTTTTCATGGATCCTAAGATATATCTTCGGTCGGACCATACTTGATTGTACGGTTACCGTTTAGAAGAAAGGTCAACAGATTGGCTGACTAGATTGTTCATCAGAGTGATTGTTGACCTAGAAGAGCTCTTAACTTTAGGGTCTCCAATCCCTAGTATGTAAATGCGTACACTAACGGAATCTTGGTGATGCACTCATGTTGGAGGGGTACCTATGCATTCCTTGGTTCCATTTTCCCATTAACTTGAAAACCATATTTGATATTGTTAGAAGTTTTTGAAAGAGCTGATTATTTATTTTTATATTTTTATGGGGTTGGTCTCCATGATGAGATCACATTCACCCAAAATCAGCCCTTTTGACTCATCTCCATGTGGGACTCACAGACATTTGTTGTTTGGTGTGTCAAATTTGGTATCATAACCATGCTTTGATGTTGTACTTCAAATGGAATACAATTATTAGATGAATATGAACCTTGTAACATGGGAAGGATGATAGATGAAATGGAGAGCAAAGCTTAGAAACTCCTTGGATCAGGTAATTTCCATCCATTCATCCTTTATTTCTCCCCAAATTTGTTAGTTCTGCACAAATTGGTTGCTTGTTTCTTCTTCATGGAAGAGAATAAAAAAAATACCGTGGTCACATTAATTGGTCTTACTGCTCAGTTCTAACCTCAATTTTTTGAGTGAAATATTTGAGTTAATGAAATTCCCCCTGAAATTGACAGGTCTATTTTGGGAAGACAAGCAGGCCCAGCTTGATACGAGTTGTGGCCTGAGGCGAAAACTCTAAATGAGGCCTTTTCGATATTTAACATATTAATATAAATTATATTAATTAATTATCTATATAATGAAAACAATGAGAATTTTCTTCATTTCTTTCGATAAAATCATCTTTTATTTCCTTATGATATAAAGAAATTCCACTAAAAGTTATTTGTGACATAATGTCTTACAAAAGCTTAATTAAAGTATGATTTATTGATATCATTACCATACAAATGAGTATTGATTTTCAAAACCTTGGATTAAGAACAAAAGGAATTTTTTTTTTTTTTTAATGTGTTTTTGGATCTCAGTTTTATCAAGAAATCTAGAGGGATGTGGTGTTGGATTTGCCAATCTGCTAATCCATTTGAGCTCAATTACCCTTAATAAGATTTGAAATCTCCCTAAGTTGGCAAGGAAACTGTTTTTTTCTAAAAATACTAGTGGAACATAACAGTGGTAGTTCAAGTTAAGGATTGAAGTAGATTCAGGATCCAGAATGGTATACCATTCTCGTTCCTATACAATACGTGTCTACATGGTATGTTATGATAAGAGTTTATAACACTTAGGATTCTTACACAAGCCGATTTCCATGTAGTACAAAGTCTCATGTGTTCAAATTCCAATAAAAACATGCCACATAGATAAAAGTATGTTGTTGTAGGAGCACACCATTCAGACTGTTAAGGTGAAAGTTGAAATACGTCAAAATAAGGAAGTTTAGTGTTAGTGAGTCGACAAATTGCTTGAGTCTCTCTTCCAAACGCACAAACTCTTGTAATTTGCAAGAATTATTGACTATCACACGCACTAGCTGTTCCAATACCAATAGAAGTCTCAAAAATGCTGAAAAATATGATAACAAAGGAGACATGGAGTTGTTTCTTGTTACCACATTCCCGCACACTGTTGGATATAATTTGCTACGTGTCCTGCCTGATTTAAATTTACTACGTATTTGGGAGAAAAAGTTTATACAAGAAACCAATCTATGAATTCATAAATTTGGATTGACCAATTGTAGGATGCCACATGTACTAAGAGTATTCACAATTTACAAAATGACCAATGTTAGGATGTTTTAAATATATGTGACATGTTGTGATTGGTCCATTCGGGATTCTGTTATAGATTTTTTTATTTTTATTTTTTATTATTAGTAAAAATAGTTTTCTTTATTTAACGGTTGCTCTATCTTCCAATGTGTATGTCATGTGCCGTAATTTTTCTATTCACAAAAATTAAAATAACTTTCCTTATAGAGCTGCTATTAGCACCCCAACCTTTTCTTTTTACACCCCAATTTCTTAAATTATTTATCACTCTAAGATTAAAATACATCATTCAAACATTGCAAAAGTTTAATTCTAGTTATTATTTCAACATTACAAAGAGTTATGACACATTGAAACAATTTCAACAGCTGTTTACAATTAGGATTGGGCACATATAAAATCTCAAATCTAAGATATAGAAGTCTAAAAATATAGTGAGGGTTTCTATTCACAACCCAACTTAGACTTATTATTGATTGATCTGTTTTTTTAATTGGGGTGTAATAAGTAAAAGTTTGGGTGCCAATGGAAGAATCTCTAGGTTAATTAGGATTATAATTACAATCAATTCCCAGATTAAGATTAAAAGTATAAGGAATTAAAAAGAATTAGAATTATATACGGGGTAGAAAGATTTTAATTTTATAAGGAATAAGGATCAAATCACAAGATGTTCAGCAGAAGTTACCTAAAGAGATCAAAATTCTCTTCAACTATAAAGATAGAAATGAGGACAGAGATGAACTACATTTAACTTTTAGATTAATTATGAAATCCCCCTTTGATTTATTCCTGTTAACTCGAGCACTGGGGTAGGAAAATCTCACAAATTAAGGGGCTGTTCGTTTGAGCTTCAGAAGCGAGCTCTTTTTGCTTCTTTAGCTTTTGAGCCAAAAAAACTAGTTAAACATCGTTCGTTTGAGTTTTTTCGGCTCCCACGAAAATCAACAAGAGCCCAAAAGTAGCTTTTATTTAGAGTCGTGTAAAGTGGGCTTCGTAATTTTGCTTCTGCGCAAAGCCCGTTACTGAAAACGACTTAGGTATAATGACCAATATACCCTCCATCTTTATTTCAATTTTCAACGAAAGTAAAACCTAAACCCTCTTTCGTCATCGACTTTCAACGAATGTAAACCCCTTCTGCGTTTCTCTCGTTGCAGTCCCAACCTCTCTGTGATCTCTTCTTCTTCCCCAAGCCTTCTAGGTTTTATAACCAAAAGATACGAAGCTCTGTGCACTTAACGAAATTGAAAGAGTTTTCGTCGTCATCCACCATTGAAGCTCTCACTCCACAAACCCTAGAACCAGAGAGGCTGTTCGTTTGTGCTTCAAAAGTCGGTATTTTCACAAAAACTACAGGTATGCCACATGCACAGCTCGACATTTCGATCTCTCTCTCGTTCCTTCCTGTGTTTTGGTTTTGATTTTGATTTTGTTATTTTTCCTTTATTTGATGTTAATTTGTAGAAACCTTCTCCATTTTACTTCTCTTTCATGAATTTTCAATTATGGATTTCTTCTCCTCTGTTTTTTTTTTTTTTTTTTTTTTTTTTTTTTTTTTTTGGTATTTAAGTAGAGTTCTCTTCTCTGTTTTGTTGTTTCTGCGCCTCAAGTCTATGATTGGTACAAGGATTAAGAAAATCAAACTTAAAAATAAAAAACCTTGTAAGAAAATTGTTGTAGAGATTTGGGAAGAGCTAGACACAACCTTTATAGGAAAGTTATGGAATCATTGTAGTTGGTTTTGATTGTGGGGTTCTAACCCAATTTTATATGAGGGGAATTTCTAGAGGAATTACAATAATTCTTTTGGGTTACATGAAGGGTGTCACTAGCCTATGACATTAATAGGTCATTAATGGCAGTTGTTATTGATCCAACAAGAACAGTATCTGCTGGAAAAAGTAGAAATTGGAGCATTTTGGACTTACCCTGAGGGGTATAAGCCTTATGATGAGCCTGTTTCGGAGTATCAGACTATCCCTCTCAATAAGATTGAAGACTTTGGTGTACATGGCAAACATGTCATTCTTCTTCATAGATTAGTTATCCTGAAATATAAGCATAGTTTTAAAATTCGGTTTGACGTCTCATCTTGCTTGTGGACTAGACCAAGTTGTCTCGAACAAGATTAACCAATAAACTCGGTTTACCATTATATATTCATATACATATGTTTATATGCAAATAATTATAATTTTTTTATAAAATTTGTTGATTAGAAAATGTTTAGACATAAGATCATATTTATTTAGATAATATGTATTTAAATTCTAAAAAAATGATTGTTTTAATTAAAATATAGAAATTCCAGGTTGACTCGTCTGAGTTCTATTTGCTTGGACAAGATTTTGAAAATCTCTTGCAAGTCATCTCATTTATCTCGCAAGATTCCACACTGTTGAGACTTGAGATGCCACATCTATCCATCTCATTCGCTCGAGTCATCTCGGTCTCGAACGAGATTGGAAACCATGAATATAAGCCATTGGTTCTTTTGGCCATTGTAGTAATATCCTTGTTTTGTTATAGTATTATGCATTGGATATCACATATTTCAATTCTTCACTCGATAGCTACCTGTTGGATCTTTTATAGAATAAGTATTGGGTAAATGCACTTTTTTCATCTCCACTGTTGGGAAATAGAGACTATTTTGCTAGACAGATTTCAGATCTTGGTGAGCCAAATACTTTAGTGGTTTATATGAAAAATGGTTTGTAAATGAACCTCGCCTGTTTTGAATCGGAATAAAAGTAATAGCTTCTACTCTTATCTCTTTGACATTAAATAATTTTGCTTAGCCTTGTACAGTGGAAAAACTGGAGCAAGCGAATAATCAATTCATTCACAGTTGAGATCTTTTATTTTACCCCTACATAGAAAGAAATAGGTTAGTGTGAATATGTTTAAATTGTACCACATCCATTGGTGATGCACAATTTACAATTATAATAGTTTGATCTTGCACTAAAATGTTGCATCTCACTAGTGTTGTTATTAGTCATCTTTGTATATGCCAAACCATCTCAGTTGATTATCTTATTTTATCTCCTATTGGAGGCATTCCTAAATTTCATTAAATATATTCATATTTTATTTGTTTTTCTTAGTACTTTTCCCAACTCATTCATCTGAATATTCTCATTTTTGTTATCCTTATGTAAAATTTTAGTTGATATAATACTATCTCTAGCTTATCAATTGTTCTCAAATATAGCTATCTTGGAAAATACGTGGGTTCGCTATCTCCCGGTATTTAATTCCTAAATTAAAGATCAAGATAAACCCATGTAAGCATGGACTCTTTGGATTATTATAATGAAAATTATTTTTCTCTATTTGTATGACATTGTAACACTTTTGATTTCTGTATAATATGTATTTGTTTGAATGTTAATGTGTATGTGGATGTTATGTGGATATTAGATTGTGTATGGGATGTTATGTGGATGTTGGATTTGTGTATATAGGATGTTATGTAGATATCAGATTATATATTATGCAGGTATTTTCTTTATCAGAAAATTTTCATATGTTAATTTTTATGAGGAGATGTTGCCGAAATTTCAATAAAATCATAAAATTTATACATTTATTTAAATTGAAAATAATTATTTTAATAATTTATATATATATATATATATATATGGGAATGTTCAGCACCCTAAGTTTTACCACACACTTTAACAAACGTTTTTTGTCCTACATGGGTTAGAAGTTTTGGAATGGGCTTATTTTTGGTGAGGATGATCTCTATGATTAGAAGATCATCCTCCCCAAAAATCAGCCCATGCCGAAATGTTTAGCCCCATGTTTACACGTTGAAAAATCGTGGACCGTCCATTTTTTATAAATCATTTTTGATGGGGTTAGAAGTTTTGGAATGAGCTGATTTTTGGTGAGGATGATCTCCTTACCATAGAGATCATCCTCACCAAAAATCAGCCCATTCCAAAATTTCTAACCCATGTAAGACAAAACACGTTTGTTAAAGTGTGTGGTAAAACTTAGGGTGCTGAACGGGACCCTATATATATATATATATTAGTGTAATTCTATATTTATTATATTCTAGTCATTTTTTGTGCATTCTGGGTGCATTATCAACATGAAGGGTATTCTGGTAATTTTATTAGAATCCAACAATAAAAAGCTATAAAACGAACAGGCTTTTCTGACTTCTGTGCTTCTGTAACGAACAAGCTTCTGTTGAATATGGCTTTTCAAGCTCCTGACTTCTACTTCTTCTAGAAACCAGCTTCTGGAACTAGAGCTGGCTTCTGTAAAGAACAGACCTTAAAGACTTTTTGCAAGAATCAATATTAGAGTTGGGAAGTGAGGTAGTTGTTTTTACCTATAGTTTCCATACATTATTATTTATAGGATTACAATGAAAAGTTTATAGTAACCGTTAGACTATAATCCCATCTAATGATTGAGATTTAAAAGAAAAAAAAAACACAAATAATATAAATAATGCCAACGTGGACATTTTATCTATTAATTTCTTACCCACTAGCCAATAATTAAATGCCACATAAGCACAAGGAGAGGAAAGAGTTTAAATTTCGAATTTTTACAATGACTTAAAAAAAGTGAGAGAAGAATTCTTCCCACGTGCCGGCCCAACTAGCCTTTGGTATTGGTTGGGACATCCCTGACAATTTCTCTTTGGTTAGGTTTTTTGAAAATGACTACCTCTACCCTTCGATCTACCTAATTACACTAAGACCCCTCAAAAGAATTCTCACTTAGACTCCCTACTACTTGTCCTTATCTAATTGCCCCTAACCGTAGCCCATCAACATAGTCTATGTTAAGTTCTAGGCTTGGCACATTAACATAGGAAAAACCGTTTGGGTTCTACAGACATATTTAAATGGATGTATATATGAAAGTAAGTTTTTTTATTTTTTTATTTTTTTTTATGCATATCTTTATACTTAAATCCTATTAAAATCAATTTTTTCTTTTCAATTTTAAGAATTTCTTATCTTTAAAAAAAAAAATATATATATATATATATATATATATTATTTTGCACCTTTGTTTCTTTAATTAAAAATTGTATTACTTCACCATTTTAGGTCTTTTGAGGGAAAAAAAAAAATTTCCACACATTTTCGTCACAAGTGCTCAGAGGCCCTCCACTGTGAACCATGTCAAGCCTAATGAGGGTAATTTTGTGAATTAGAGATGTCATTCAATACTACACGGCTCATGTGATTGGTGGATCTGGATCTTGTGCACAAAAAAATAAATAAATTAGACTTCTAAGCCCATATAAAGAGTATTTTGGACAATCCAACCATACGATATATTTCTTTCATATCTTGGAGATCATCCTCACACTATTACAATGACTTCAAATATACTTAAAACTTAAAATTTTTGATTTTAAATGAAAAAAATTGGGGCTATTCATTTGATACTTAGCTTTTTAGGATCATTGATGATTTTTGTAATAGCTATGAATCGTTCCAAATAAACAAACTAAAACTTGAAATGAAGAAAAAACCTAGATCACATTCCTCAAATCATTGGTCACAAAGCAAAAAAATTCAGAAAAATAAATAAAACTGTGATTTGAACTAGCTCTTGACCGACTCAAGGGGTCCCAATCAATTGTGGCAGTAGAAAACCATTCGGTGTCTTCGAGTCCATTTTGACTCATTCAAGTTGATTCAAACTTGGCTCAGTCCTAAAAACTAACGCCATGTTTGGGTTGAGAGAAATGAAGATTAAAAAAAATAAACTCATTTAAAGAAAAGAAAATAGAATAAATCCAATTTCTTTCCATCTATTTTGGTTTAACAATAAAAAAAAAACTTTAGTGTGAAGAGAAAAAAGGGTAAAATTGTAATTTTTAGTGTTTTTATATAATTATAAGGTTTTTTTTTTTTTTTTTCCCTTCATTTCTCTCCGATTTGAAGAGGGAAAAAAATTACTCATTTTCCCCTCCTCAGTTTTATAATGTAAACTAGAGAAATGAGAGAGACTTTTTTTTTTTATTCTCCATTTCTTTCAAATCCAAACATACCGTAAGGGGTGGTTGGGGTTCATTGAAATCTTTCAGCCAATATTATTGCCATTCCTAGAAGTGGGCCCCCAAGGGTTGCATATATGTGTGGTGCACCTAAACTTAAGGTAATGTGACTATACACGTGGTCACCATCCAGTCCCTCTGTTAAAAGCATCCCCCATTGACATTTAATGGAATTGTTTGACCTTTTATCTTCATGGGTGACAACAAGAAGAGAGCTGTAAGTGGGTCCCACATAACTTCACTTCCCCTTTTATGCCAAGAACTCTCATCAGTTGTTTTTTTCTTCTCTGTAAAGTGAGAAAACCTGTGATTTTAAGGACCCACAGCATGACCAAGCATTGATGGACATATCTTGTGAGATTTGTACTCTGGAAAGTTTGGACATGCTTCCTCCCTGCAAATATAGGGTTTCACAGGGCTTAGATGGCTCTACTTTTTGGTTCTCCTTACTGGCATTTTCCCTCTTGTTTTACTTCAAATCAATTTTTTTTTTTTTTTTTTTTTTAATTTAAAAGAAAAAAACAACAACTCATCTTCTTTTACCTTTAGAAGTCCCATCTCATCATGGACCCTAAGAGTTGAAGCTAACTATATGTTTGTCCAAAGTAACTTTATGATCAAGTTCCTATATAGTAGGGGCCGTCGGACCAACTCCTTTATCCAACTCATCGAGATTGTTGATCGCTTTGAATTTGAGGGGAACATTAAAGAATCGCATGAGCAAAATACGCTAGCTTGTCTTAGGTGTATCTTACAATTGTTGTGAGAAAGCATTAAGTGAATAAATGCAATACAATGATTCATAGATGGCTCCAACTGTTACCTAAATCAATTAGTTGGTTGTTTGGTCATTGTGCACTGAAATTAATGATAGTGAGAGAGGTGATCAAACTTGTGAGAAGAAAGTTGATCATCCTTGGCTGGTACTGCGACAATTGAGTGAAGGGAGACGAAAGAAAGAGAAATAAGAATCCTAATTCCAACTTACTTAAAGTATGTGAGTGTTGATATTAGGGGTGTAATTTGGTCTGGTTCAAATCGATAATTGAACCAAACTGATAGCTTTGGGATGGTTTGGAACAAGTTGTAGTTTTGTTTCGAGTTAAGAAAATCGAAAATCGATCAATTTGGTTTGGTTTTCGGATTGAGCTTGTATAGATTCGAACCAAATCAAGAACTGAAACATTATGTAATATATATGATCAAGTTCGACAGCCAACATTAGGAAGCTAAAATTTGTTCTATATGGGTTAAATTTTTTAGATTGGCCTGATTTTTTGTAAAGATGATCTCTATTGTGATTGACAAAAAATTGACTCATTCTGAAATTTCTAACCCCATCAAAAGTTATTTACAAATTAACAGTCAAAATTGATAGTTCACAATTCTTCAACTTATAAACCATTTGGGTTAGAAGTTTTAGATTGAGCTGATTTTTTTTTTTTTTTTTTTGTTGTAAGGATGATCTCCTCACCATACAGATCATCCTCAACAAAAAAAAAATTAGCTTAATCCAAAACTTTTAACCCGTATAAGAAAAATATTGGTTGTCGAATACGACTTATATATGTATTATTTTAGGAGTTAGGATATAGATTAATGATTTTTTATAGATAAATTAATGACTTTTTATGAATAGAATAATGCTTTATTGTATGAAATTTTATATTTATTATATGTTTATTTTTTCATTAAAAATATGTTACTTTAAATTTATAGAATATTGGCAACCCATAAAATTGAGTTTGGCCTCAAACCGAACTAAGTGGTATTCTTAGTTGATATCATGATTTGGGTTCAAAATTCCCCTCAACCAATTAATTACTAATCATTAAAAAATCGACCAAACACCCAGTGGTTGTTGTTCCTATCTATCTCATGTCAATGACCAACCCACAATAATCTTAATAATCATTATCCTTTGAATTCCTTTTAACACATTTGTTTGTGATTTAAAAGGAAATGATACTTAAAAGAAATAACCATCTTCATTATTATCAAACTATAATACCAATTATTTCGATTAGTTGAGTTTATCTTGATCGTATCTCAGTTTTTTTTCTAAAAAAACATGTCTTTTACAAGGTATTTTCATTTCCACTCTCACTATATGTATATATATTTATCTTCATCTCATCTTTTTTAATATTTTTAATTTATTCACCCCTTTTAATTGCATCGTAATCCACCTTTCAAGTGACTAAATAACTTCAATTCACTTTTTCTTAATTTGTTATCGACTGTGGTTACTTCTACATTCTTTTCTTCATACTTGTTTAATATTATTATTATTTTTTTCTAATTTTTCAATTAATTAATACATATGTTTTCTATTTGATGGACCAACATTCAGTTCCATAAAACGTATAGGTCGTCTTCAAAAGAATAATATTAAATACAAAGTGCATATTCCATCGGAGTTCTAATTTCACCATAATACTTTTTCAACTTATACCCAAAATAAATTATTTTCAAATATGTCTATTGAGTCGTTTAAAAATTCTATACAATTAAATCAATTACCTAATTTTCCAAGTGATTCATTATTACTCAAAAGAAAAGTTAGTATTTCATTAGGGTTGGGGACCGCGACACTCATTAATGGGGGTAGAATATGTATTAGAGTCGTACTGGGGGTGACATTTGGATTTACTGAGATTCTCACATTTCTGACATGGGGATGAGGTGCACACATAACCGTAGATGCTTTTATTAGTATCTATAGTTATGTGCACACCTCCACGTCAAAAATGTGAGAATCGTAAATCCCAATATCACCCTGGCATTAGTGTACGTATTATTGTCTTCATTTGTATTTTATTAGTCTTTTTCATGGGTCTACCAATCCGGATCCATTTCATTTTTTCTCTTTTTCTTTTTTAATAACCGACAAGAATGGATAGCTTTTTGTAAGAATGACTTACCAAAATTACCAAATAAGATCAGTTTGCCCTAACTACTTCATTTAAATGGTCCCCTTTCCCTCTTTTTTTTTTTTTTTTTTTTTTTTTTTTTTCTGTTTGAGTTTTCATATTTATACTGTCTCACTAAGGGAAACAAAGAGTGGATAAGAGTTCTCATAAAGTAACTGTCGCTGGAGAATGCTGATGATGTACACGTGTCATCACTCCCTTAAATAATTACAAAGTGATAGCTTCTCCTACTTTTCAGGAATTCTGCATCACTCTCCTAAATAATTTTAAAAGCTCTCCCTGCCATTTTAAATGATAATTACTAATGGAAAACCGTAGATATAACGTACTCCTAAGTTGTATACACCCTATATAATGGTACACGTGCTGTACATGCATGGAAGGCTGCTTATCAATGATTGGAACACAATTAATCATCTTTTGGCAACCGGTTGTATAGTATCAAAGCCAAGTTTTCTAAATTTGGATCGCTACGAATGTTTGTGGGGGCTCTTATGGATAACATTCATAGCCGGTTGATTTTTGTAAGGATGATCAATAAGATCTCAATAATTCAAAAGTTGAATTATCTAAACTGTTATCTACGTGTGACGTCACGACCTCCACTTGTAAATATGGATCAATGGATGTTATAATAATAATATTAGGTTTTATACATGTATCCAAGACCCAATCCTTAATATGAGAGTTAGTGTATAAGGATAGTAAGGGGAGGAGTCAGAATTTTCCTGTAGTAGGGGCAAATTGTAGTTAATGATATAATTAAAGAGTTTAAAGACGAATGATTTTGAAAAGAAATTTAGAGATTTTTAGTAAGAAATTGAAAAAAAATGACTTTTAGGTCATTTCCAATTAGTGTACGAGAGGAGGCCCAAATCAAGAGACAACATCATCTTCAAAAAAATGAAAGTGAGAGGGGGTTTAAAAATGGAGAGAGGTGATAGTGTAGGGATAGATGGGACATGTAATTAATGGAAAATACAAGGGTATATCAAATTAAAGGATATATAAAACCACCCCAGAAAGTTTGGTGGGGGCAATTGCTCCCACGAGCTCCTTACTAGCTTCGCTCTTTGTAAGAGTGGTAACATTTCTCTTCTATCATTATTGTTATGGTTGTTTGATTGCCTTTCACATAGGTATATCTCAGGTCACCTTCTCAAGATCTCGAGCCTAAGTTGCTTTTGGTGAGCCTTTGACTCGTTAATGTTGATTTTTTTTTTTAAATAGGTAAAACACACTAGAATTCACGAGCTCAAAGTTGTTTTGCAATTTGTCAAACTAACAAAGCTATAGGTGTAAATCCAACAACTCATTACTATTGTTAAATAAAGAATCGTGATAATCTGACTACCCCATGTGGCACACTCAATCGACTCTCTTGACGTCACAGGTTTGGTAATCGTAGATCTGTACGCCTCGGGATACAAAATTGCATTTTCCCATAAAAATGTGTATCTTGAGGGAATTGTGTATCCTGATGCGTACATATCTATGATTTCTAGACTTGTCACGTCAAGAAATTTGATTGAGTGTGCCACTTGGGGTAGTCAGATTATCACGACTCCTAAAGAAAATATAAATTTTCTAACTTGTTTTTATAGACTAGATAGTTGGATTAATTCTTGCTAAATTGGCCTATGCTTATCAAGAGTCACAATACTTGAAACATCGAAAGATGTTGCAGTTGGTGATAATAATCCCATAATATGCACTCATGATCGCTATTAATATTGATGCAATGACATTGCTAGTTGTCATTTTGCTCATTATCATCTCTTTCAATAATTGCAATTTTCTCTTCACAACATTCAAATATCTTCAAGGGAATGGATTGATTGACTTATTTGAATCTGTGAAAACCTAGATGAATCAACTCAAATTTGAGATCCACCAAGTTAGTGACCGACTAATAGTTGAAAATCCATTGAAGTATGTCCAAATGGTGAAAGAGAATTAGAGTATTGCTTCAACATTCTTTTCTTGAACTTTCAAATCTTTTGCGTGAGGCAAATAGAATTATAGATTATTTACCATGCTTAAGGAGTCATGGTGGAAGATTCTTTTACATTATGTTTTGATTGAGAGAAGTAGATAGAAGAGAAGAGAAACTCAATTTCTTTATACCATGTTTGAATTGGTAAGAGAGAAATTGGGATAGCTTTGAAATTTAAAATGTCTTAAAAAAAATTTAAGGGCAGAGTTGGAATTATAAAATATTTTTAAAGGGTTTCCCTATGTTTCTCTCAACTTTTGGAAAGAAAACTCGATCACTTTTTTTTCTCTTATCTCTAATTTTTTATCTTCTCTCTCCCACTTAACAATCCAACTAAGAGAAACTCATTTATTTTATCTTCTCATCTTTCCATTTCTCTCAATCCAAACATATCATTAATGTTCTTTTATAATTGATGAGAAATTTGATTAGAGGATGTATGTTGTAATTATTCTCGTCGATTATTAGAGAGGGGTCCCTTCAACCCTAGCTTAATAATAATAAAAAAATAAAAATCAAAAACCCATTTTGATAAATTTGGAGGTTCCAACTCAAAATTAATTAGTAATGAGTGGAGAGGCCCAAGATCTTAGAAGGAGAGAGATAAGACAATTTGTATTTGATGTGGGACTAAACTCAACACATTTAGTGGCCATGAATCAATTTTGACCCATCCCAATCAACTTTGAATTTAAAAACCATTATTTATCCACTCTTTAACCACTCATATGTAATAGATCATATGGTTAAGAAAGCTTTGGGAAGGTGAGACCCAATGAATAGTAAATACTGTAAAATCGTATTGAATTTGAAAAGTTTGACCCTCAGATTTACCCCAACAACAATATTATAACTGTTAAAACAAAAAGTACTAAATTGAGGTTGAGGGTTTGGGACGAGTGATTCAGGTTTTTTACTAGTGATATTCGTCAGGTTTGTGTGGCATATTTTTACCATTTTACCATAAACAAGAGTGGATGTAAGTAAATATGGATGAGTGGGTTTTGTTTGCTGCAGATCAATTTTACTATTTGCATCCGCTGCTGGCACTCTGTCTCTGTGCTGTCCTCTCTTTCTCTGTCTATAAAAGCTTCTGTTTTTGTTGTCTCCCCCTCAACGGTCAAGCCATTTGTTCTAATTTTACCTAAAATACCATCCTTTAAACTTTAAAAGCAAACGAGGAGCTTTTTTTTTTTTTTTTAATTATATTTTTTCACAAAAAAGAATGCAAAGGTGTGGTCACGATCACCCCTGCTTTATAGGACCCCCGTAGTTCCCACTTTTTTGTGACACTTGTGTAGCTAACTTGTTTGTAGGCTGCATTTACAGTCTGTGTTCCATTTATTTTATTTTATTTTATTTTGATAATACATAAAGAAAATAGAATGCAACTTGAAATGGACGTCAAGTGCTAAAGTCCAAGATATTTATTTTGCTCACATAAAAGTCAATCCACGAGTTTGGAGCCAACGATAACAGGCACTCAAGTGTATTTAGGATATTGTCAATTTGCAAAATTACCCTAATTAGATTTTGTGGAATCGGTTATCGGAATTCTATTACATCCGTGAATAATTTTTCTGTGGGGCAAAAATTATCTCAAAGTCCAATATTATTATATGAATTAATGATACCTGAGAGCATTTATAATTTGTTGATCGGTTTGAATTCAAGTTTGTGATCTGTTATTCTAGAATAAACTTGATTTATAGTAGTAAGCATATATTTTTTATTTTTTATTTATAATATTAAATTACATATAACGAATTGAAGTGTAGTGGCCTGGGCCTCTCTTAAAATAGGGAAAGGTCTTGAGATCAAACCTCTTTAACGATTACTCATAGAGATTTATCTAATTTTATTTGATATGTGTGGTTGGTTGGGGTATTGCGTATATACAGGAGACTTAGGTGAGATATTTTGGTTTGAAGGCCAGATGCCTCAACATTATTAGATGGGCCATATTCATAAAATTGAAGTACGGGTTAAATCGATAAGGGATAAAAATTATATAAAAAAAAATATATTTAATAAAAATTCATAAAATCAAATTATTATCATTAAATCTCATATTAAAAAAAAGAAGAAGAATTTAGAGAAAATGTTTATTACCATGGACAGACCTATGTAGCAGAGAATAATATGGTTGTTGATAGGCTCTCTCATCAAACAATTGCAATTAGATGATAGGTTAGGGGTGTGTTTGCTAACATTGTTAAAAGTGTCAAACTCAATGAAGAGGTGTACGACTAAAATCGGTAACCAAACACTCCCTATCAAGAAGACTTTCTATTGACTCGTAGAATGCACTTAAGGTGGGTTGTCCGTGGGACCCAAGTTGGAAGGCTTTATTTAGTAAGGTAGATTTGGTATGGTCCTACCCAAGATATCCAGTTTAACTGATTCTGGTTTTGTTGAATTATTTGTCCACCATTCGATTACTGCCCTACTTGATAGCGACGTATATCTTGTCGAATTGATTCTTGACACAGCAAATCTTTCACTTCAACCCTCCCATGTCACCACGTGTCCACTTTTGTCAATCATGATATTTACAAGGGCATTTACGACACGTAAAATATATATGAAGCCGATCAATGGGGTAAGGAAAAACAAAATCTTAACTGGCAAGGATTTGACGTGGATTTTTTTTTTTTTTTTTTTGTTGCTTTTTCAACGTCTTGATCCTGTACTATGGGAGGAGTTGAATGTCTTCCTCTTTTTATTTAAATTTCTAAATGATTTTAAACATAAAAAGGGGTTATGTGCCATATGTGGAGAAGTGAAAGTTAAAGTTGAATAGTTAGACAACTCCGTGGAGCGTAGAATCTCCAATCAACTTTTTTGGACGAGGGAAGGGAAGTGAAGAGGAAGGAGACTGTGCTGCCTAAAGCAAGTAAATGCTCTCTCTCTCTCTTCATCTTCTTCTTCCGTCTTTAGTCTTGTCATCTCAACTTTCTCTCAGTATTTCCACTACTGTCACCCTGACTCTATCTCTCCTCACCCTCAAATCATTTCAGTCCACGTGTCTGGCCCACTTTCTCAGGCTTTCATCTCTCTCTCTCTCTCTCTCTGCTGCGATATCTGCAGCTTTTCTCTTAATAACACTATTGGAGCTGAACCCAGAACCAGACTCGTCGTTGCTATGTAACCCCATTGGTGCTGAACACAGAAATTAAGCTTTTTTCTCTCTATCTCTCTCTCTCTCTCCTGTTATATTGGGAAAGCAACACAGGAGTATTCTTATAAGTAGTATAGTAGGTTTAAAAATAGAAAGACCAGAAGAGAGAGAGAGAGAGAGATGGACAATGGGTGTGGGGGAGAGCAACAACACTACAACAACAACAACGAGAGAGGGCAAAATGGTAATAATATAAATTTTTTGTGGGATTTTCGGGAAGTTGGGACGTGTAGATTTGATTGGAGCAATCCTTTGAACGATGACACGAGGACGACTACTACTGCTTCAACAGCAGCAGCGCACGCTTTCATGTTCTCTCATACAGGGGATAATGCGCACCACCAATCCCAACATCCGACCTTGTACTCCGCAGTAGGAGGAGGAGGAGGAGGAGGAGGAGGAGGAGGAGGTTCGCACGTGCACCCTGACCCTCACCTCACGTGTTTGAAGCTTGGGAAGAGACATTACTTTGAGGATACTAGTGTTAGTGGTGGTGGTCTTGGTGGTGGTCCACACGTGTCTGGGTTTCCTATAGGGAAGAGAGGGAGATCGTTTATTGGTGTTAGTGGGTCATCTTCTTCATCTTCGTTGCTAGGGTCTAGTACTGTACCAAGATGTCAAGTAGAAGGATGCCACGTGGCGTTGTTGAATGCTAAGGACTATCATAGAAGGCATAAGGTGTGTGAGATGCACTCCAAGGCTCCTAAAGTTGTGGTGCTTGGGATTGAGCAGAGGTTTTGCCAGCAGTGTAGCAGGTTAAATTCATTTCTACTTCCCAAAATAAATTTAGAAAAATAAAATAAATCAGAATGTTTAGTGTGTTTTTGAATTTTTAAATAACAGCAATTTAAAATTTTCTCTTTTATTGATTTTGAAAGATATTGAGTTTTTATTTCCTTATAAAGAATTATTTTTATTTTTTTGAGTTATTTTGGATGGATGGGGTGTGTGGGTGTAGGTTTCATGTAGTATCAGAGTTTGATGATTCGAAGAGGAGTTGTAGAAGGAGACTAGCTGGGCACAATGAGCGGAGGAGAAAGAGTTCCAACGATTCTCTTTCTAGAAACCTTTCTCAAGGTGCATTTTAATCTTCTTTTATTTTTTTCTATCTATTTTGATTGATTGATTCAAAATTTCAAATTACTGCCATGGCTTATTGACTGCTAACTACTCTTTAGAATTTAGATCCCCAACTTGAACCAAAGTTCTCCATGGGTTTAATCCTAAATTTCCAAAATTTTATCTTCTTCTTCCTTTTTTATTTATTTATTTATTTAAGGCTCATAAGTCTTACCACTTTATCTATCTCAAATTCTCAACATCCTCTTCTAATCAATTTTAAACCATAAAATAAAATTATTTATAATATATTGCTGGGAAAGATCTTGATGAATTTTTTTCTAATGAAACTATTTTTAATAAAAACGAAGAGATGCATTGGATAGAGAAAAAAATTCTTTAAAAAGATGTAAGTTCAATTTTAAATGGGCTAGTTTACCCTAAAACTATGTTATATAACTAAAGATCACATGATTGTATATCTGATTTTCTTTAAAAAAAACTTTTGGAATTATAATTGGAATCCTTTCCCTTTCGTAATACTTAGTTCTTTCTTTTGCTACAAGTTTATGAATCTCAATTTCCTAACCATCAGTAAATTCTTGCTTTCATTTCATATATATATATATACATATCATCAGAGTCTCTTTTAAAAAAAATCGTTGGATGTTATGTTGTCAATGGTTCAGATTCAAATTCAAGTAAAAGTCTTGGGTTTATTCACCATTCCTATTATTTACTTCTTACCACCTACACACTCTTCATGTTTTTATTGATTTTTATTCCCGTTTTGTTTGATTTTAATCGTCGTCCTTAGTGTTGAAAATTGGTCACCATATTATAATTATTGCATAGTTTAATGGCCAAGAAGCACAGCCACTGCCGGTTCTTGAAGATAGACGACTCTACCCTTTTGTGCAAGGTCCCTGGCTATATAATACTAAGTATTAATTCTTTGATTCAACTGAGTTAATATCTTTAAACCTCAATTGTTATAATCTTAATGGTTTCCAATACCAATTTCAGAAACAAAACTCAAAACCTCAATTTTTATAATGCCTGGGAAAGAATAAGAAAATATAAAGAAAATTTTAGAAGGAGAGAGATTTCCGAAACATTTTTTTTTGCGATATTTATCTCTAGAAATATTGATTTTAATGAATGTTTCAGGAATGTTTTGAAAATTTTCAAATGCTTTGGAATGATTTGTTCCTTTTCAGTGAATTTTTCATTTTGTTCCCCTTGGTTGAAATATTCCTCTAAAATAAAATTGTAAACCTTGGAGACCTGTGAATTCATTATATCCATTAGACATGAGCTTAACCTGAATCATCTGATTTTGGTTATTTAGAATCAACCATTCGTCCAAACTTATTGGATGGGTTGCACTTGCTTGTATAACTGATAGTAAGATCACATATCTTGTGATTTTATACACTGCACTTTTGGCAAGCAAGATTAGTCGTCGGTAATTAGTAGGGGAAGGTGGGTTTTGATCCCAGGTCATCGTATCAACAATCAAAGTCTTTAACCAACTTAGCAAGTTGTCACCTTCATACATTGCATGTTTAGATGGAACGATGTATATACAATGACGAAAATCTAGTTGCCAACAAGGATGATGTATCAACGTGAATGATAATCAGAAAAAGAAAATGCTTTACACACCCTCAAGCATCAAATTCACGGGGCCAAAGAATTTAATAGTTGAAGGTAGTTGGAATCTAATAATGGATGGCAGCAAGAAAATGGGAAGTATTGATCCTTTTAGAGGAGACCAAAACATGAACGATAAGTTTATGCCTTCAAATTGTTTATATAGTTCCTTATGATGTTGAATGCTCTATAGTATTTAAAGTTTTAAAGGTCGGTAACTCCATTTCTATTGATCTCTTAGAGGTTGAAGGCTATTCGTTGACTAAAAGGAAATTGGTGAATGTACTTGTGTAGTAAGTTAGATGCATGTTATCAACTAATTTCCACCCAAAGTGGGATTTCCTTGGGGATCAATCCTAGTTCCATCCCTAATTGCACTAGCTATGGATGGATTAACTTTTCAATTTCAGTAAATTATTTATAATGATTTAGTATTGGTTGATGACATTCTGGATAAAGTGAATAGAAAATTATAATTATGAAGGGTTTGATACCGTATAAATTTAGGATTTCAAGATAATAAATGCATGCCCTTTGTAAGGACTATTCTAGAGATTTGATGTTATATAAACTTTACTGATTGGGATGTTGTATAAGGTTTACTGATTGGAAATGCCCCAAAAAGATAATTGCTATTATTTGGGTTCAATTATTCACAATGATAAAGAGATTGTTTAATAACTTCCACATGTAATGACGGGTGAATAAGTGATTCATAACTATTGACATATACCAATTATATTAGAAGAAATTTTTTATGAGACAAAAACCAAACTAGTCATGCTTTATGGAGCTGAATGGTTGGTAGTCTAGAAACATGTCCGTGAATGAGCATGCCAATGATGAGAATTTTGAGACGGATGAATGGTAATTCTAGAGACGACAAAATAAATTAAAATGGGAACTGTGAAGTTCTTTACTCTAATGGAAGAAGAAGAGTGAAAAATGAGAAGAACAATGAGAGTTGCAACTCTAGAGTTTGTCAAGATGTACCAACCTAGAAATCATGAAGTTTTTATGCGTATACATCAAGCAAAATAAAAGAATTTTACAAAACTAAAAATATATGCTGTTGAAGGGCTTGCTAAAGGATAGAAATATTGTTACTATTATAATGATAGAAGGGTGAGTATCTAACAATCTCTTATATTGAGTATAAGGATAATTTTAACCTTAAATAAATGCCAATTTTTGTAAGCCATGTGCAAACGTACATGCCATCCAACACCAGCATCTTATCAAATCTTGATTCTGTGGACTATAGAAATTTGGGTTGTAGAGAATAATTGTGGTGAATGGATTATCTCTTCCACACGATCTGCGGGATGACTGACATGGCTTGTGAGAATGCCATGGCTTCTTCAATTTATGGGTGAGTGTGACTCAAATACGTGTATAAATAATGGACTTCCAAGGTTCTCGCATGTATGTCCATGCAAAGTATTAACTATTTTATCCTAAGAACATTGTAAATAATATAAATGGAAGTGTTTGAGATGATTTGGTCGTGTAAAAAGAAAATCTATTACAAAACCAGCCATGAGGATCATTTTGATGCAAATCCAGGGATCTTAAGGATGTGAATGGAAGCAGTTAAAAGATAGGAAGATGCATGCTAAGAGTGAAGATGGCCAAAGATGGCCGGTGGAATAATGAACGTGTTAATACCACGAAATAGAGTTCAAAATGTGATTTGCATCTTGGATATAGTTGAATGCTTATATGCACTAAAAAATATTGCAAGAATAACTTCCGATTTAATCTAGCCCGAACTTGATGTTCATGCTTGCATCACACGAGGGAGTTGGGGTATTTAATTTCCTTTATCTAGAAATTTTTGACTCAATAACTGGAGGTTTGGCTTTGAACAAAGTGGGATGGAGGAACATGATTCGTTTTAGAGGACTTCAAATATTTGGGATAAGGCTTTGAAGCTAATCATTGTTATAATATGTATAACCTTTAGAACTAAGTTTTTTATTCAATTGTATTTTCGACAGGTAGTTTACCATTAAATAAGCCAACATTTGGGATCGGTATAACTTGCCAAGGACGGACTTAAGATAAGAAAATAGTACGGCATTTGGTCCATTAAGGAATGACGAATGCTAAGAAAAGGCAAGGGCGTTTGACGAACTATGAAGGACTGGCTAAAGACATAAAAATGCTAGAGCATTTACCCCTCCCCCATGGAAAATGTCTCTTTTTTGGCTAATTGGGCGAGATTTAATAAAAAGAATTAAGAACACAAGTATACATGGGACATATCCCTTGGTTGCAGCAGGCGAAACAATGCAAGACCCATCCTCTCACTTATGAACTTTACTAGGACTAATAAAGAGATTGTTTTGATTTGGAAAGATAACTGAACTCTATGCGGACTACGTGAATTTAGCTTTATCACTGCATTCCCTTCTTCAAACCTATGATAAATTTATAAACATCAAAAAAAAAAAAAAAAGACCTATGATAAATTTCTCAATAAATACCAGATAATACTTCTTTGATCTTCTTCAACCATGAATTCATTCTCCACAACGTATGAGCAAACATCAGACCATAGATTAGAAGATCTTAGGCACTCCAATAGTGTTTTACATTTTAATTCCTTTTAGAACAAACCCCAAAAAGCCAATAAGATGCGTGAATGATATCTTTGTGGGAATCTCTAATATCAATACATCCACCACCTGAGGGACCTGGATTCCCCAAACTATAACCATCGATGTTAATTTTTAACCCAGGTTCAAAACCCATTTGAACCTAACTTGACCTTGCTATATAACCACCAACCCTTTATACCTATAAAAAAATGTCCAATCCAAAGGTGATTTTCTCCATAAAGAAGGCATCACAAGGGAAAAATCTTTGGAAAGTTCTTATATAAGCAATTTCGTAGACTAATTGGTTTAAGTTCAGAGAAAGAAATAGTTACATCCACCTTAGGAATAAGCATAGTAGATGTAGAATTGACCAATTTCAGGATAAGACATTCCTTACCGAAACTATGCACATAACAATTAGATCCTCCTTGATATTCTGTCGATACTTTTCATAAAAGGTTCCAAAATATCCATCAAGCCCGTGAGCACTGGAATTATTCATTTGACATATGACCATATATATTTCCGATTCATCAGTAATTGTTGTGAGCATAATGTTTTGATCAAAAGAGGTAGATGGCCAAACATAATTCAATATCTTTGAATTGTACTCAAAACCTTTAAAAAATGGTAGTTTCTCGTATTTAGAAGCTACACAAGTGCCAATCTCCCCCATGTTTTCAAGCAGTGTTGAACGACAACTAAAGATTGTGTGATGAAGATGGTTTTGGTGATTTTTTTATTTTTTAGTGTTATAATTTTTTTTCTTGTCTATAGAAACCAAGGGTATTTATGTTTCTTCAAGTCTTATTTTATCTTTCTTTAAAGTTTCATGGTGTTTAGTCAAGTCGTTAGGTGAGTTATGAGTCATTTTTTGGTCAATTACGATCACTTTGGGAGTCAAAGTAAATCTGTAATTTTGCTCATTAGGTTTGGACGCTCCACTTATTATAGCATATAAATACTCTCCTCGTTCCCTTTATGGAGGCTAATGAATTAGATTTGAATTGTGGTTGCCTAAACAATCTTGGTGAGTAATTCACAAACCCTAGAAGTGATTTCTAGGAACCCTAGAGTGCTTCTAGAGCTTTTCTCTCTTTCCCCTTTCTCTAGAGGTTCCATATTACTTTTTTGTGCTACCTTTGTGTTTTTTTGTCTTGCGAACCTTGAAGATTGATTGGAGATTTGCTGGACTGATTTTTTTTAACATAAATTAAGTATTATTGCAATTTTATTTCTCCCCATTTTTTTTCTTTCATCCAAAGATTTCCAATATAGTAAACCCTAATTCCCATTCTAATCTATATACTTTGAACCAACCCCATAAACCTTAATTTTCTATTTCCAAGTCCTTATTTTCATTTTTTATCCAAACCCAATCTCTTTCCCCTTCATCCTTAAACTTGAAATACCAGAATATTTTTGGTTAACTAATTTCCCTAATTGGTCCTATATCAGGTCACCAACTAACTTGGTGTGGAAACACCATATTCAATAGTTTTAATAAGTTCTCAAAAGAGTTTAGAGATCTTCTATCTCAGCTAATTATACAATATCTAAAAGAACCTGACTTTGTGTGGGGATTGTTAAGAATCTGGTTTTATTTTCACAAGCCATATAAAGTAGTGATTAGGTCAATATCATGGAAGTCGACTTGAAATCAATGGACAAGAATGAAATATAGGATCTCATTGAATTTCCTAATGAGTGTAAGTATGTGTTTAAGACCAAGTATGGCATTAAAGGCAATATCAACGAAAAAAGCTAACTATGGTCAACGATTTCATTTAGAAACTAAGCATTGATTAAAAGGAGACCTTTTATCTAGTACCCAATAATGACTCATTCAAAATTAAGAAGTTTACATATGGATATAAACATATTTTTCGGTAATGATAACTTTTGGGGTTTATATTTGAAGGTCAATGGTACTACATTTATATCTTTGATCTTATATATTAATGATATCTTGCACATTGATAATGATTTAGGTTTATTGCACAAGATTAAATATTTTGTCACCAGAAACTTTACAAATTACAATTAAAGATACAAGGTAGTTCGAGATCAATTTTGAGGATTGTTAAGGTTGTCTCAAAAAGTATATATTGAATGAGTTTTGAAGAGATTTAGTATGTAAAACTATTCAACGATTAATGTTAAACAGATGTACTTTATGCTTCTGTTATGTATGTCTAGACTTGTACTAGATCAGAAATCAATTTTACAAAGGATTATGAGAAAGTTGCAAAGAAAGTGATATGATACTTACAGGGAGCTAATAATTACATGCTCATGCTTAGGAGGGTTGATCATTTAAAAATGATCACTTAAACTTGGATTTCATTGGATGCCCCGCCCTGATGGTAGGAAATTTATTTATTTTATGTTTTCTACTCGCAAATGGAGCCATCAAGAAGGTCCAGTTCATGGCATGCTTTGAGGCTATGAAACATAAGTTAGGGTTGCAGATCTTTATCTCAATATTTGGGATTGTCGACACCTTCAATAAGTTTTTTGAGAATCCATTGTGATGCCACAGTAATCATCTTCTCTAAAACAATAAGTTTTTTAATGGACGAGATACCTTGTTAAAGAGAATGTTTAGAAACATCAGATGTCTATAGCATGCATAAGTTTGTTGATCCAATGACTAGAGCTTGTGTCGAAGACCTTTAGAAAACAATGTGAAAGGATTGGTCTTATATATTTGCAAACCATGATGATCTATGATCATAGGGACTGGTGACTAAGGCTATTAGAGTATCGTATTGTGATCTCAAGATAGGGCGTTTTTGCATTTCTTGTTTCCAACTATGTGTGCATATAGCATTTTTGGATTGTTGACAGGAAAGGTCTTGACAAGATATTATTTTGTGTCCGTTGTGTTGGTAGGTAATTGCTTACGAATTCCCCAACTTATGAATCAGGTCAAGGTTGTTAGTGGGAAATGCATGGAAGGGAGTGTGTTGTATATTGATGTGCAACCGCAATGACATATGTTAGTGGTCTTAACTAAGTTATTAAGATGATTGACTTTATGGAAGGTTGCAAGAGAGACCCACACAACAGGATCTCTTGATGCTACACCAAGAGAGCATGTGTAAATCTTTGTTAGGAATGTTTTTGTCTTCTTTATAGAAAGAGAGCATGTGTAAATCTCCTACAAAAAGGAATGCATCTTTTGCAATTTAATATAAAAGAAACCTCTCTCCATCGATGGGAGTTGAGGAAAACATTACGGAAAATTGTTACTAATAGCCTTGAATAAGATTGATTTGAATTTTTTGGAAAAATTAATCATGATTGTGTGTGTGTGTGTGTGTGTGTGTGTGTATGTTGAAAGGTGTGCAAACCAAAAACACCCTTTTGTCTTCCCCATTTTGGAAAATGATTTTTTGAACAGTTAAGATCTGGAAATACCTCTTCTTTGAAGTTTAAAGTCATACTGGTTGAAGAAAATAGTTCTAGAAATATCTCTTCTTGGAAGTTGATAAGTCATATTGGTTGTAGAAATTATTAGGAATATGGAAATGCATTGCCCTTGTAAAATCACTCTTGGTTTTCGGTCTACAATGGGGAAGTGTGGGACAGTTGTGTAAGAGTTGAGAAGAAGTCTCCTAAAGGCCTTTTGTGAAGGCAAGAGTCATAGTCTTTTGTGACTTTCTCTTTGAAGTACAATTTTATTTCTCTCCATTTTCTTGTGTTGTTTGGTTTGTAGTTAAAATTTCATCAAGGGTTCAGAAAGCAAACAGTATGATTGTTTTTTAGTTGTCAAATCCAACAAGAGTAATTCTGCAAAATTCAAAGTTTTTTTAAGAAAATTAGTTTGATAAAATCACATCAGTCCGGTGGGAGGATGCTAGATTATTACTTAGAATTGCATGACCTGCATGCCCCATTTTTTGTGTTTGAAGTTTCCTAAAATGTTGGATTCTCTAATAGAAATACAAGTCCAACTTTGAAGTGGGCAGGCTGCTTCAAAATTTTGAAGGAACCCTCGTTACAAGACTCATGGCAATTTGAATTTATTTCACATCCCTACATTTCCACCGAAATTTAGAATACCTCCTTGGAAATGCCACGTGTAATCCAATGGAGAGGGTTCCTTCTTCAAAGTTTTTTCCTAGAAATACGTACCATGAAAGGATTCCTGAACCAATATTTCAATAAAGGAAAGTAATAGTTGAATTAAATGAATTAGTTTTCCTTGATGGGTTAGGAAATTTTCAAGAGCGGAAACTCTTGGACTTCTTTCTCTCTATCTATAGAAAGGGAATGCTAGTTCATAAATCGGCAGTCTCATGCAAAGTCAAAAACTTTGCACCCTTCGATTTAAGGATATGAGGTGAAGTAGCTTGTTCTAGACTTCTCAAATTCAAATGGTGCGAGGTTAGTTACTTTGTTTTGTTTAAAGTTGATGTCAATAAGGACATGAAATCACTATTTGTAGATATAAGATTGATTGATTGATTGATCATCGTTTTGCCATGCAAAAAAGCCAACACTTTCAATGTCATTGTTTAGCGTTAACTTGGTTCTTGTTATTGTAATGTGACACAAATTTGATCTAATATGCTTAGAAACCAATTACAAATGAATCATATTTTTCATTGCAGCTTCCTTATTTTTCAGTGAATTTTTTCTGTATTATTGTGGTTAAATTTTAAATCCAATATGAAAACCATCTCTGCTGCTGTTTTCTCCACAGATAGTCGATCAATGGGGGAGAGATATCCTTGTATATCGTCGCCGGTGGGAGGTGCTCTCTCTCTTCTGTCATCTAAGACAATTTCTTGGGTTTCTCCGTCTGATCTCTCATCTCGATCCAGTGCTGCTCTCCGTGAATTAATCGCTGAGAATCGTGCGTCTATCCTTGCTAGGCAGCTCTTCTACGACCAAGGCTGGCCCCACCATCCAATCGACGAAATGGGTAGTTCCCAATCAGCCGGGTTCATCTCTCATTTGACGCACCAACACCAAATGTTCCCCGATCCATCCAATTGTGATCGATTTCATGAGTCTGGTGCACAAGTTACCGTTGATCTAATGCAGGAGCCAAGCTCAGCTTTCCTTACAGGGAAAAGTAAGTCCAAGGAAGAGGAAGAAGATTGTTGTGAGCTATGGAGGTCTTTGGAGGGAACATATGTGGTTTGAAGTTTTTCCATCTTTTGGTTACATTTTCTGTATTCTTGTTTATTGTAGCTTTACTTTTAAGTCTGCAATTTTCAGAAGCTATGTCTATTATGCTGAAATGATGCAGCCATCAAAAATAGACTTTATCTAAGCATGTAGTGGGGCCTAGTATATGTCTGCCTTTTGATGAAGATCAAGTGGTGGACTTGGAACTTTGTGTTGATGATTTGGTGGGTTCAATTTACAGCTAAATCATGACTCTCATCCAATCATTTAGGATGTGATGTATTATAATTTAATAAATAATTTAAGCCCTTTTTATTTATTTGGATTTTACATCCATCCTGTCCTCTAGATATTGTTATAACACATTTTTTAGATATATAATTGTTCTACATTGGATAGACAAGAATGGGTATGGTGATTAGCTCGTCTTCCCTTTCAGGGAAAAGTCAAAATTCATAGGAACTAGTCAAAATGTTTGATAAATAGAATCATCTGATTTGATTTGTCCTCAATAACCCATAAGATGATCAAAGCATGAGCTTGGAGCACTAAAAGACTAAACATTGTTCTATGTTTGATCAACTCCATTGACAGATCAGTAGACTTGGATTTAGAGAATTTAGGGTAATTTTGACATACCCCACTGCACATTTAAGTAGGTATTTGAGGTAATACTTTGTTTTCGATCTGATGGCTTATCCTTGACCTAAGTCTTCTCTGAGAGACTGAAAAAGTGACCTAAATACCATCTTCAACTTTTATGCAAAAAATAAAAACCCTCGATTTTTCTCCCAATTAACAAGATAGGACTTTTTCGGAAGTTGAAGATGATGGATTTTTTTTTTTTAAAAAGAAAAGTCAATGGGTTTTGGCAAGACGTTGATGATGAGGTCAAATAGGTTTCAAAAAGGAAATACTAGAGTTTGAACAGTTGAAGAGGAAGGGCTTTAGGTTAGAAGTTGAATATGAAGGCATTTAAGACATTTTCCTTCAGTCCCTCAGAGAAGACTGTAGTCAAGGTTGTAAGTCATTCGTTTGAAAACAGAAGGGGTCTCAAGTGTTAACCAAAACATAGAGGTGCATGTTTAATTCACTAGAGAATCCATCAGTGTTGCGGGCATAAAGATGAGTTGGCCCAACACATTCCCTAAAAAGATAAAAGCTTATTCTGGCTTTACACACTGACTAACTCCATTTCATGACTATAATGTATCAAATATCCAACTAAATAGTGGAGCGAATGAAAAAGAACAAAACCACCACAAGGAAACAAAATATCATCCAAAAGGAAGAGCTAGCACAAAGTAGTAGCTGATTAGAATAATTGTGCAAAATAAAGGGAGGGTCCATTATTATTCACCACAAATATTCAAGGACTTGAATCATCTTTTGTTCCCCACTTGTATTGATTTATTGGATTCAGTTTTCTTTTCTCTTGGAAGCATGTGTGCATCATCAATTGAGGCATGAATAGGCTAGAGACTTCTCCTCGATGAGCTCGTTTGCCGTGGCATCCATCTTTGCTCTTGAAAATTCATCGATTTTGAGATCTGCCATTTTTCATTTAATAAGCCTCGAGGAGAGATGTTTTCGAAGAAAAAAAAAAACAATGCATGATTCCAACAGCTATACTGAAAGAAATAGCAGATTATAACATTTTCTAAGTAATATCAACAAAATGTAAGAAATCATCAAACTTCGACACTCTGTGGGATGGCTTTGTCAAGAGAGGAAGAGTTTGTTCTACTACATAATAATGTTTTATCAATTTTTTCTTAGTTTTGCGATTAGTGTATTTAACTTTCATTGCTTCACGAAGCCTCATCAACTGACCAGCAAATATCCTGGATTGATTTCTTGGTTGAAACTTGCTTTTGCAAATCTAACACAAAATTTCTTTTTCTAGCCTGTTTTGAAGAATTAGCACAAAATTTCACCTTCCAAAAGACGAATGCCAGTTTGGTCATATTTCAAAAGAATTAAGGATTTCAATTCATTATAATCAAAGCCTTATCTCCAATAGGCATAAATTTTCACAAAGGCATTGGCGATAAACTACGAGAAAGTTAATTGATGATATGCTTTGGTCATGCAATTAAGGTCAATTACAGCCCCAGTTAGAAGGAATGCACAAATCGCAGGTTCTAAAAGAGCGAGAAAGAACCAAAAGAACATCAAATGAGGTAGTGAGAACGAATATGAACACACTTGCAATACCAAAGGGCATGGCTTTAGATAGAATTGAAAGCGCTGACCCCAGATTTATAGATGTAATATTGATGATGATCCCAAAAGTCTGGGGTCGACAAAACGGCTCATATTCCCCCATTCAGCATATTGACAAAGTCGGAGTACTGGTTTAAAATGGTTAACTTTGGAAAAAATGAGAAAGAAACGGGAAAAAAACGATGAAACATAAAGAATAAAAACTATATTAAAAATTAGGAAAAATGTAAATGCCTAGTAATACATAAGACATTTATTTTAATTTATTCTATGTTTCTAATATAGCATATTCTCTAACATAAGTACACATGTTATTATGCCAAAAAAAAAAAATTACTCATCAACATATCTTTTATAATACACTAGTGAGAAAATGAAAAACCATAACATTAATATATTGTCATCAAATCCTATATTTCTACATTTATGAATCACCAAATTCTATTATGTAACAAATCCCACATTGTAAAACATTCATGAATAAAATCACAAACAACTATAAGGCTACAAAGAAAGTGTTTAGTTTAGTTTAATTTTTTTTAATGAAAAAAAGGTGAAAATAAAAACTTGTTTAAAATGAATAAAAACTTGTCTTTTTCAAAAAAAAAAAAAAAAAAAAAACTCGACTAACATTTTAATCCAGAGGTACAAGACGTGTTTTAAACAGGTTTTTTTCTTCTTCAAAGAAACGCCCTTTTGTGTTACTATGCCATTCAGTTGCTTAAAGAAAAGAAAAAGAAGTGTCTGCAATATTTTACCGATGGATTCGGACAACTTACCTTGGACAATTGACCATTGTCCTTTCTCGCAGGTAACAGGAAAGGAGTAGATAAGGCCGGGAGGGATGCCATAAGACCCATCTGAGTAAACACCCATGGATACCCATATGCCCTGGATATTAAAAAAATAATGAAGTAAATAAGAATATGTAAGTATTGGGAGTAGAAGAGAAGTGATGCAAGATCAAATATTGTTTAGTAGAAGAGAAGTCAACCTTGGGAGTACCAAGAACCCAATCATGTATGTGATCGCACGCTGCACTTGCAGCAGACAATGCACTCGATAACTTCCTAGCTTTGATGATGGCAGCGCCCCGCTGCTGTACTGTGGTGATGAACTCGGTTTTCAGCCTTGGATAAACAAATGACAATAGAAGTCTTTAGTGAAACAGGTAAAGGAGGAAATGGATAAATTGGCAGATAAGCTAAAATTTATGAAGATTGGTGCATATTAACATTAGGAATTTCTTTGATAGTAAACTTTGACTTACATTTCGTAGGAAAGTTGCATGGCAATGAAATTGCTACAAAATGGAAGTTTCTTTTCTAACTATTCAATCTTAGAATGGTTACTTAGCTCAAAGGGTGATATTGTTTTTTCTTTTCTTTCTCATCATCATCGTCATTGTCAAAGCCTTATCCTTGGAGTGCTAAATAATTCATGTTCCTCCTTTTATTTCTATCTAAACCACTGTTTTCTATCTCTGCAATTGTGTTCATATCCTTTCTCACTACCCCAATCCATGTTCTATTTTGGCTCTTCGTCTCACTCTCTCAAAATCTATGTTTAAGACCGATCCAATATTTGGAAGAAAAATTGTCAAATTGATTGAACCATCAGACCCTGGTTCAATTTGGTTGGACCAATTTTCATTTATTACAAAAAAAAAAAAAAAAAGTGCAGTTTTTCCTACATCACCTTCATTTATATTTCATAAAAAGTATCATTAAAAACTTAGCCAAAAAAAAAAAAAAAAATTGGATTACAAAAAATTATCCCATTGTAGAAATTATAATCTTTCGCCAAAAATTTATCTTAAAAAGAAATGATTTCAAAAAGTTTCGTAGTTTAGAATGGTTCTCAAAAACCAACAGTTCACTAACCAAACAGGTTTTATTATAAAATCCAAGGACCTGGTTGGACCACAGGATCGGTCTGATGTCTAAATCTTTGTTGCACATTCCTTTTAATTGGGGTTGTAACCAGCATTACATTTTGCAAATTTATACAAATACATAACTTCTTGTCATTCATCATAGAATCTAAAAAAGATTGGTTTAGAGAGCTACCATTGGTCATTGGAGACAAGTTCTCTGACAGACATCTCTCCACTACTGGTAATGACAGTTGCATGATTCACATCAGGATATTGAGTTGAAGAATGGTTGCCCCATATGATTACGTTCTTCACGTCACTGACCTGGACATTTAACCTCTCTGATATTTGTCCTAGAGCCCTGTTGTGATCGAGTCGTGTAAGGCACGTGATGTTCTTCTCTGGAATTGAAGGGGCAAATTCTTTCAGGATGAGTGCATTGGTGTTTGCTGGATTGGCAACAACCAGAACCTATTGAAAAAGAAAACATACATTAGCTCTTTGGAGGAAAAAAGTGTGGTATAAATGTCTTGTATTCCGTTGGCAGTACACTGAGTTGCGGGGGTGAAGGGGACAGGTCCCATACCAGGGGCTCGGGAGCGGAGCCCCAGGTCCAATTTTTTTTAGGGTTTCGAGAAAGGCAATTGTGTAATATTTTCTGAATTTCTATTTCTGGGGAGATACACATTTTTGCATCTCCCAACTTTATAAATAGAGATCTCTAGGGCTGTAAAACTTGAAAGAAAATAGTGATTGTTCTTGATTTGATCCGTGGACGTAGGCACACTGCTAAACCCCGTAAATCCTTGTGTTTTATGTGATTTTTGTCCTCTTTGTTGTTTCGTTTTTTTATGAAAAGAGCATCCAAAGTCTAGCTTTAAATGGATGAACAATGATATTGAAGGATTTGGCCCAGCCGATACATGTAGATATGACCGAGTACCTTTATCACTTCCTAATGACAAATTTTTCTGCAGTAAAAATGTTTTGATTACCTTCAATGAAATAGATGCCTGCAAAGCACACAATTGAATTGGAATAACCCACTTATCACAAAAGCAAGGAAAGCTTATGAACTCCTCAGGCCATGAGGGTTACTCCTCCCGCAGTTATAGAAACCATATTCCTTAATTCTAATAAAAGTTTATATAACAAACCTATATCCCCTGTTTTTTTTGCTAAGAAATTGAGTGAACTAACACAGATTTAGAGCATTACCTCCTACCATACATATTTCATACCCAGAAATTCAGAAGGTCCATGAGGTTTCCAAAATAATATCATTGCATCGTCACCATAAAGGATTTGAAACTATCAAAAAACATTTGTTTTGTCCACATTCCAAGCAAAGCTCTATCTACTGGCTGATTCCATTCCCTAACGTTTCACGCATATCAAAACTTAAGTTATTCAAATATTTCATTTTATTATTTATAAGATTTTAAAATGTATAGATTATCTGATTTCATTCTTTCTACGTTCCAAACTTGACAGGAACACAAGATACTTAACAATGGTTCTCTGAACAAGAATTTTCTTTTTGATTTCTCTAGATGGAGCCACCAGGTATAAGTGGGGGGACATTGCCTTTAAAAATCATTCTGCCATGCACATATGGCTGCCCCTGAATCCCAAGAAATAACAAGTTTGTTCTCTCTAGATAGATAAAAAGTTGTATCCTCTGAACATATGGAATTAACAGTATGGATGCAGTTCATGAGGTCCAATGTGTGTCTCATGCTTCGTATTGGTGTTGGAAAACATGTGTCTTTTGCTTGTTACTTAGCAGGCAATCATCATTTCTTAGTTTTCCATAGACCACACAAGGTCATTTGTTTTATCCTTTTCTCATACTAAAATTATCAGGCGTTCCAACATTGGTTTTCAATCATTTAATTATTGTTTATCGGATAGATTTTAACCTATTGTTATCAATATTATCATTCCACGGTAATGAAGAAATTGAAGAGTCAAAAAGATAATCGACAAGGATATAATTCACAATACTGAAGTTTGAAAAATCTGTCTATTGTACTGTACTATGTCCATAACTACCTAGGAATTGAAAAATTATGCAAACTATTCAGGAGATCCATAATTCACCTTGCAGTTAGTCGCTGCATGCTCCTCCAAGGCTGAAGCTTGGGCTTTATAGATTGACACATTTTTGGACATCACATCTTTCCTTTCCATTCCCTCCTTCCTGGGGAACCCACCAACCATAATTGCTATATCGACACCAATACAAGCTTCGACAACATCCGTGGTAGCGACAACACCTGTTGAACCATATATTGATCACAGATAATAAATAAAAGAAAAAAAAAAGTTCTATGGAAACTATAATTTTTTGATTGAACCATGGAATATAAGAGGCACACCTTTAAGAAGAGGAAATGCAGCATCAATCAACTCCATTTTCACCCCATGCAAGGCATCTGCAACAGGTTCAATATCAAGCATATGCAGAATAACAGGCTGATCTGGACCCAACATTACCCCTCTAGCGATCATTGGGACAAGAGCATAGCCAATTTGCCCTGTAAAACAAGTGGATGTCAACCTATACAAAATATGTAGTCAAAGATTATGCACAAACAGACATTATAAACATGGAACAAAAGAGAACATTAAAAAGCAATATGACAATGGAGCCATAGTTCTTTTTAGTGTTTATCGTAAAAAAAAAAAATTGCTTAGACATGAGTGGGCCTAAAAGAACGAGAGAAAGCCCCAGAAGGATGTGGATAGTAGTAATGGAGGATTTAACCACAATTGAATTAACAAAAGGTATGACTTTAGACCGAATTGATGATGATCATCGTCATCATTTTCTTGGATATGTTACTTCTTCTTTAGATAGTAATAGTATAATAAATCTCATAGATTTGGGGTTGAGTCCATAGCTCAATTGTGAGTTGATCACTATAAAGACACATTGTTCTATGGAAGTTATTCTATAGGAAAATAAAAAAGGTACTGTTCCAGATTTTGGTGTGCATTTGGGATACCCCTGGTTTTCACATTGGTGACATAACCCACTTGACAACCGCTTCCGTGAGAGAGATTAATTAAAAAAAAAGATTGAAATACCCCCATCTTCAACCACTTGGTTTTCCCCAAAAATCCAACTTCTTCAGCATTTACATTAAAGAGGCAATTTATTTGGAAACACATGGTTCACAATAACACCCCCCCCCCCCCCCCACAACCAACCAAATAATAATAATAATGATAAATAAATTCAACAATAAATAAATAAATAGACCTTTAAGGCAAAAAAAATTAATTTATTTGGCATTCTTGATTTAATTCATTAACTCTTGATTTTTTTCCCAAAACCAATTATCTTCAACCCTTGATTTATTTGGCAAAGTCTTCTAGAGTAAAATATTTACTATTTTCTTCACATTGATTTATCTGCTAGTTCCTAATCCTTACTCGAAATTGCACTGGGATGTGGAGTTAAGAGGTTGTAGATATTGGTTTTTAAGGACAAAAATTAAGGATTTAGGCAAGAGGTTGAAGACAAGGCTATTTGGTCATTTTCCATTAGTCTTCGACTGAAGACTGAGGCCAGTTTTAAAAAACAGGGATATCTCAGAAATACCCCAAAACATAGACGAGTATCTCAAAATTTCTCTAAGTAATATCACAATAGCCGAACTTTTGAAGTAATACAAGGTACTCCATTTTCCCAATATAATGGGACTAAAACGATATTAATTATCTTTAAGAACCAAAAAATTCGATTAAGAACAGAAAAATTTCTCATTCTTATAAATACAGTAAAACCAAATCAATAAAAATCCACCAAAACGAAGAAATCCTCGAGATTCCAAGAAAATTTCCAAAAGAAATTGAACTAGTGGAAAAATTTCTAGGTCATGAAGCAAAGAATCTGAGCTAATCTCTAAATTTCAATCCTTCGTACAAGAACATACCAATAAGCTTAATCAAAACAGATTGAAAGAGAATAATATTGAGAGAGAGGTTAATTACCAGCAGCGCCAGTGACGAGAACCCTCACTGCGTCTTTCTCCATTGTTGCTGCAGAGAACTTGAACTTGAACTTCAATCGAAAATGAAGAAGAAATCCTCAAATTTATATGACAGAGAAACAGAGTCATGGCGATATTCGAGGAGTTGCGATAAGATCTTCGAAAGGCTGCGGCTTTTACCGTTAGAACGCCCATGCCATAGAGAAAATGTGCTAAATCATAACTGAATTTGACACGTGGCAGATAAATATGACGACAATTGGCACACTAATTAATAAAAGAATCCGGATCCTGTGCACGCAGGTGGAGGAATGAAACCTTCCTCCCACACGTCAGACACCTTAGCTACGTTTCAAGGAAATTTTGAATAAAAAAAGAGAGAGGATATTTAAGGCTTTAATTCCTTAAAATGTGACTAACGTGGCCTATACTGACGTGTGGGAGGAGCGTTTTATTCCTCCACCCTGGATGCACACAATCTGAATTCTTAATAACAGGAACCATGGCTGCGTGTCATAGTCCCACATTGCCCAAAAATATATTTTTATATTGGTTTAAAACATGAGAGTGTGCGGTAACCGTGACGAAGCGATTGGGCCTTCCTACCTCTCAGGTATGGATTAGCCCAGGAAAGTCCCCGGACCATACCTAGGAAAGTCCCCGGGCCGAATTTCGTAGAGATGCGGACTCGAAAAGGAGTTTACTTTGGGAGAGGGGAGGGATCGAGCGCAGAGACACGTGTGGAGCTTAGGTTTCCCCCCAAAGCCACAGCTATTCGCTTAGTCCTCTAGGACTAACAGAACGGGGATTACGATCACGGTTACCCAATTTTTTTCTTTTATTTGCCCTCAATTCATTATTGAGGCATTTTATCAAACAGTTGGAATGTGCTCTCTCTCCCAAGCTTAGTCCTCTAGGACTAACAGAACGGGGATTACGATCACGGTTACCCAATTTTTTTCTTTTATTTGCCCTCAATTCATTATTGAGGCATTTTATCAAACAGTTGGAATGTGCTCTCTCTCCCAAGCTCACAAAAGTCTTAAATATATATTTTTTTTAAAGGAGAATTCTTTAGATAAGAGAGCAGACGATAAAATCGGCAAATCAATGAATTAATTGATTATTTATTGATTAAATTTTTAGTCTTAGCCAAGTCCAACCATCGAATCTTAATTTTTTTTATTACAAATAACTTTTTTTATTTATTTAAAACAATCTATTTTCTTATTTATCTTTCTAAGACAATTGATTTTGTAAAATCTTACCCAACACCTTTTATAGCGCTCATTATTAATTATAAATCGATAATTGATTATGAAACTCATAAATCAAGATTACCAAATGACCCTTAATTATGTGTACAATTAATTTATAATGAAATCAACAAAAAGGTTTAAAGAATGTTTAATTTTTATGATTTGATTGTGGTCGAGAAAATGACAGAACTCGTCGAAATCTGAGTTAAGGCGGTAGTGAATCACCAATGAAGCAATTTGTAGACTCAAAAACTCGTTGGTTGCAACAAAAATTATTTTACATATCATAAATAAGATTTTCCTTGCTATTGTGGGGTAACTTGGGTCGGATTTTCACTATCGACTTAATTATGAGATTTTGTCTGGTAAGTTCAAACCAAACTTATTTTAGAAAATTCGATAGGTAACTATGGAATATTACTAAATAGATTCGAAAAGTGTAGATGCTAAATTTCGCTCTATTTCGATATGCTCTTCCTCCCTTTCGTAGCCCGTTCGGACTTGCAAAAGAGTTCACTCTGACGATCAAGTTAGAAAACTGCACTCTTTCCTTTTTGTGTTTTTTTTTAAAAATATTTTTTTAGAGAAGAGAGATCCCCCTACTCTTGAGTGGTTCCCTTCCCTTTATAGGAGTCCTCTATCCTCGTTCTCTGTGCCCTTCCCTGAGGTGACTCAGAGTAACTAACTTATTCTTTGGTTTGTCAGTTGCAGGGGTAGTTGCAACTGCTTTGACAATCCTGGAATAATCAAAACTGATCTGCCACAATATGGGTTGTCATATCAATCAATTGATGGTACATCTGTCAGATCCGTCTTACCGATTTATATTTATTTTCGATATCTACAGAGCATTTCCTCCAAGCTACTTGATGGGTTGGCGATGCACGTATGAGCTGCATGTCCGTGCATCCGAGAAGTTCCCACCATTGTATCCACGATGCATGTTATCCGAGATTCGTGTCTACGCATCCGAGAAACGTATGAGCTACGTGTCTATGCATCTGAGAATTTCCCTCCACAGTAAGTACTGTTGAATCTTACAAAACAGATTCAGTAGGTATCTACCATACAAAACATTCACGTGTGAACCATTTTAATTTGATTGAAAGTATTAGGATAAGAAAAATTCTCATTTGAAACCTTTCTACATACAAATAATAAGACAAAGAAGAAGAAAAATCATGCCATACCCACAAGTGTGTGCAATCAAAATTATTAAAGAAATCAGTGAATTAGGTGTACAAATGGTTATTATAAAGTTAAGGAGGGTATCACAACTAAGTGGATACAATTTATCATTTTGGTGTGTGCAAACAAAGGGACTCTAATTCTTTTCGAAAATAGATAATAATTCTAAATTAAGTCATGTTGGAGTTACTTTAAAAGTAACATCAATTGACACTTTGTTGACGTGAAGGTGTATACGGAACCATAGATACTTTTCACTCGTATCTCGAAGAAAAGTATCTATGGTTCCGTACTCACATTTATTTTATGTTTATTTGATAGTCTGCGTTAACTTTGTCAAGTTTAGTTGACCTGACTGACTCGATAGGCATCTTTTAAGTTCCTAAACCAAAGCGTGGGTGGTTGTGAGTGCGAGAGTGTTAAGTTTAATTTGTACGGTGTGTCTGGATGGAATAATGATACCTCATGTTAGTGATAATTTATGCAAATTATATTTTTGTTATTCTTAAAATTAATAATCTGTAACACTCTATTTGCATTGAGAGAAATGGAGAAAAGAGAAGCGAAAAATTATTTTCTTTCCATTTCTCTTGTTTAGGAAGTTAAGTGAGGAGAGAAGAGCAAGTTAATGGAGAGAAAATTGTTCAATTTTTTTCTCCCCCCAAATCAGAGAGATTTGAAGAGAAAATGAGAAAATTGAACAAATTACTTCTTATTCTATTATTTCATAAATGGGTAGTCTTAGGTAAATCTTAAATCGATTCCAAAAAGCCGACTTCCCTGAAGTTCATATAGGAACTAAGTTGACTAAGTCTAAACCCGATCCTTGTGGGCTCAGGTCAGATTCATGGTGATGCGTAAGATCCTACTGCATGCAGGTTAATTGTTGGGCTCTTTTGCATGCCATCGTAATCGACTTTGAAATGGATTCGATCTATGAAGGTGGAAGAATCTCAGGATCTAATGGCCTTCTTCCATATGGAAGAATAAGTCCAAGAACTTCTTAATTATAGTAAACCTGATCCAACAGTTACATGAAATACTTTATGGTAAAATTGATCCCCTTCTTCCATATAGATTTTCTCCTATGACAACTGGACGTAATTTTACAATATATTTAATTATTTTTTTACATTAAATCATTGGTTAATCTAACTATATATACATTATAGAGGCAGGCAGGGTCGAGACAAGAACTACTAATTCCTGATGTGGTACGGTTTTGATGGGCTGATTTTTTTTTTTTAATTGTATAAAGCTCTAACCCTTATTTTTTTCGGGAGGAATAGACCAGATTAACGTGAAAAATAGACCCAAGTGCCTTGTTATCGCTTCAATGACTATTTGTTGGGCCATGGGTTCTATTATAGTGTTGCAAATCCCTCTCTTTTTTATTTTTTTGATTTCGCATAGGATCGTCATCATTCTCATGTGTAGACAATATTATGTTTTCTTGATTCTTTCATTGGTGGGCGTAGTCGTGCATTTTTCATTAAAGATCTTAGTCTGATATATGTATATATATATTTTGAGTTGGAGATTCAATCCACTCTTAAAGGCCTTGTTTTTTTCTCAATCCGAGCACAAGTGTGCTGGTGACTTGCTATCCCTAGCCCAGATGACTTGCTAATCCATATCTTTTGATCCTTCCAATTATTGCAATATTATTGTTATTCTTCAATATGCAAATATGATTCGCCTTGACATATATATGTCTTTCTCTATGACCATTGTTTGCCAAATCATGGACAAGCCTACTATGGGTAACTACCACGCCGTAAAATGTATTCTCCGATATGTTACTGGTACAATTACCTTTGGTCTTCGAATACTTGCTAAGAGTGTGCCTGATCTATCTGCCATTTTATATGCCAACTAGGTCGGAAGCTCTGCCACTCAACATTCAACAATTAGGTTTTCCACTTTTCTAATCCAATTGCTTGTCTTCTTGGAGTGCCAATAAGCAATCTACAGTTGCTCGGTCCACTACTGAAGCAAAGTGTTGGGCTATAGCCTTTATTAGTACTGATGAGCTGACGTGGGTTTCCTTTATTCTTCTTGTCGTCGGCATCTTATTATTGTCCTCAACCAATCACTTTACTTTGTGATAATATCTTTACATGATAGTCAACCCTATCTTCCGCACAAAATATATTGAAACTGATTATTATTTTGTGTTGGAGAAGGTTTCCCTTCGCTTGCAATACAATTTATCATTTCAAAGCAATAATTTACCGATATTTTCACCACATCTCTACCTAGATACATATTCTGTGGTTTAAGAGTCAATAACAGTCTCTTTTAATCTTTAGAATGTTTCTTAATAGAATGACAATATGTTCAATTAATTATAATATACATTATTCTTTTTTTTTTATCCAAAATGCATGTAAGAAATATTTTTTTTGGAAAAACAATATGGCTTGGATGGATTTTACAGAGAACTTCTAATTCTCTAAGTCTCAAACCACTTAACATATTTCAGGAAAATAATTTATATTTATATTTTAATTTTAATAATTCAGTGGGAAGTACACATTGTAAAAGAATTTTAATTTAAATAATGATACTAACAAAATTTTTGAAGAAAAGATATAGGGATCTTTCAAGGAAAATGCTTTACTGCCTGCGTTGGACACTGGGTCCAACACTAAGTTGACTTGGCAGTGAATAGAAAACCGTTGATTTTCTAACTTGTATCTCTAGGAAATAAATCTATGATTATCTGTGCATTACTCGGTTAACTCAGTGTCTAACACAGGCAATGGAACTCATCTTTCAATGTTGAACATAGGAAAAATCAAATTTTGAGATATTTTAAAAAACAAGTCGTGATAAAATGACTACCCCACGTGATATACTCAATCGACTCTCTTGATGTGACTTGTGCTAGAATCGTAGGTCCATACTCCTCGGGATACACAATTACATATATTTATGGGGATTGCAATTGTGTATCCCAAGGAGTACAGATCTACGATTCTAATACAAGTCATGTCAAGGAAGTCGATTGAGTATGCATAGATTTTTATTTTTTTCATGATTGGCATTAAAACTAACCACAATATAATCCAACCCATGGCGTACAATAAAATTTAAGGTTCCCTTAATCTGTCCCGAGTCTGAAAAAAAAAATCTGAACTGGATTCGGTAAAAAATAGTTTAATTGGATCAGATAAATTTGAGTAGTCACAATATTGTATCCTAAAGCGAGAGGAAAAGTGGAGAGAAAAAAATAAAAATAAAAAAAAGCTTTCTTTTGCTTTTTAGGATCCCAAGTGGGAAGGATAAGGAGGGAATAGTGAGTTTGCAAGCAAGGTATCCAATCCAACAACTCTAAAGTAAAGTTTAGATTAGAACATTTCTGAGACTGAGGTGGAAAAGTTAGGATAAAATGGCTTTATTTAAAATTAATTTGATAACGACTTCCTAAGATGCCACGTGACACTCTTATACTACTAGGGTCTGATTGGTTCGTGGGATTATAATATTGAGAGTTGGACATCTAAAGTTCAACTTTTAAAAGTTGATAGTGAGAGATAATTACGATTCAAGTGTTTGTGTTTGGTAGGATTACATGTGAGAATTGATCACCTCAGTTGTAGTCTTTCGAAATATCCAACTCCAGTACTTTTTCAACTTAGTTTATGCTTGAATTGGACAGTTTTAGATCCTTCAATAGATTAATTGGCCATTAGTATGATTTATTATTTGTGAAATTAAGATGTTTGAAAGAGGTTGGGTTTGAGTTTCTATCAAATATATATATATAGTCGGATGATCATCTTCATCATCGTTTGTTTTCTTATATCAAGCTATGGGGTGATGAGTTAGCGACTCTCTTCCTAACTATAACTCGCACCTCACAAGTAAACAATTGCCGACTCCTTAAAAATGAGAGTTGGCTACTTTACCAAGTTGGCATTCTAAACCCACATGAATATAGCAACTTTTCCATTAGTTGCAAACTTTCAACCCCAACTCTCTACTTTCAAATAGTTCCCTAATCTCTCGAATATTGTTTTAGTTAATAATCCCTTCTATGGTTTTGGCATCATTAATGCTTGCTTTTCTAAAGTAGGCATATTATTTTCACTGAATATAATGTCATTCTTCAAAGTTGTTTTGTGATAGATCGTGAGACTTTTTTTTTTGGCTTGGCAAGCGAGGTGTTATATGAATTTATTAAGCTCCTTAAATTTGTAACACTGCCAATAATTTTGAGAGTCGTGCTGGGGTAACTGTGCTGACGACAAGGAGGTACATACAAAACCATTGATAATTTTCACTCATATCTCAAGGAAACACATCTATGGTTCCGTGCACACCTCTACCTCAACGTACGTGGTGTCTAACACAATGTCTTGCATAGTCACTTTGCTATTTTCCTACTTTTTATTTAGTAGTAGTATTTTTTATGGTAGTATTTAGGAAGTCGTTTATGAGATACTTTTCACGTTCTTTGCATTAAGAAGCATTATCTTAATAGAAAATGACTTCAATATCTTCATTATAATCATCATAATTATTATCACCAACACCATCATCGTTATTACCACCATTGTCATCGTCATCATATTCATAACTTTAGTTCATTACACTTGTTTTTTTTCCATTAATTATCATCATCTTATCAAGAGCTCAAAGATGATTGATTTGAGGAAGAAAAATCAAAGGTTTCCAAGTCTTTTAGGTCATTTATCATTAGTTGATGAAAGAAGACCAAGGTCATGGGGGCATAACACAAATTTGAAAATACAACAGTATCTAAAATATTCATAGAAAGACCACCACGTGTGAAGATTCCAAAATCCAAGTGAGGCCTTACCATCCAAACAAGAATCGTGTATGTTGTGCTATTAGCCAGAAAGGAAGACATACTCCCTAGGATCCACCTAGAAAAGCACGATGCCTGTGCTTTTACGTCAAGTAGTCTCCATATAAAATTCTACCGCTGTCACGCAAGCACGCACGCTCGCCCACCACCGAAAGCCCCAATCACTAAAGACTAACTCCACTTAAGAGAACATAATGATTATGGATCATGGTCTCGTGCATATAACATCTGTCTTGCTGATCACACGTGTCGAAGAAAAGATTTTAACTTATAAAAAACTTCCACGTATGATTTCATAACAAATTCTTGTGATCCTTAGAGTACAAGATCACTACTTTGGAATATATAATAAGTATCTAGTGCAGCTGGGTTGCACGAGGGAAGTGAAGCACAAACCCATTTATCAAGGAGAATGTTTCTTTGAAATTCAAATGGAATGAACATCAACTGTTTGTGTCTTTGTAGATAGATTTCGATTTCGAGCTCGAAAACAAGAAAACCCAGCACCTGATTTCATGGAGTATTAATAATCAAGCACGAGGACTCTATTGTATCTGTTTCTGTCTCTTACTGATCACTCCTGATTTTCATCTTTTCTGTTCCAACTAGTTGTCTACTATATATATACATCCATAGAGAATTTGGAGTTCTAATTGAAGCTAAGTCGTCAGTTTCTTTGTTTATTAAGAGCTGAGCTTGCAAGGTAATATAACATACATCTCTCTCTATATATCTTTTTTTCGAAATTATATAGCTTGGGTTCTTTTACACCAATTAAAAATATGTGAAAAATCTCAAATCTCTGCTTGGGTGGTTTTGTTTTTATCAAAATTTAATTTGAAACCATAATCACCCACTTTCCAAATGTATCCAAAAACCGATTAATCGGTTTTGGGTCTACCCTTTAAGATTCTGGTCTCTTTTGGTTACTCGAAGGAGATCTGATAATGGATTTTTTTTCCTTATAATTTATAATTTATATAAGCATTGAGTAATCTAATTAAATATTAATCAATGAGCTAACCAGAAATAAATGTACTTCAGCTAAAATTAGAATCTGAAGAGAATGTGTAGACTTAGTTGTTTTTTTTTTTTTTCCACTTTTTCTTTGCAAAGACAGTCAAGAATTCATGGTTAGTATCAACTATCAATTGAGAAATTTACATGTTAAATTTTTTTTTTTTTTTTCGAATTAAAATTTTTGTTGGTTTTATCATTGGTTACCGATGGGTAATGTGTATTTGTAGGATCAATTCTTTTTGCAAGGTTTTGAGACCTAAAAGCAGAATCGATCCGTTGGCACCTCTAGCCCTACATGGCTAGAAAGGACTGTCAATGGATTGGGTTCGGAACGGATCAGAGCCAAACCCATAAGTATCTGATTGACTCCAGAACCAATATGATGCGTCCTGGATTGAGTATTAATTTGATCCTATAATATATTTTTTTATAAATATATATTTATAAAAAATTGTATACAACATTACTCATTCGAGTCAGCTTGGGCGCTGTTGGTAATGAAAGCAGATGAGAAAGTAGAAAGCAGCTTTGAAAACCATTGTAGGATTTAGCAATTTTTCAACATGGGCTTCACAAACAAGCCCCTGACCAGGTTAGTCGAATCAAACAACAGGAAATCAGCAATCAGGCTGTTTAATATTGTGAAGGTCCACACATGATGGACCAAACCATTCATGGATTCATTGGTGTACCATTTAGCACTTTGAGATAGACTTCAAAACCTTGAAGTCAAACTGATTGATCATTTCTATCCATTAGATTTAGCATTTTTTCAAGAGAAACAAGTGGGTCCATTGATTTGAAATTTTGATGTCTATCTTGTTTTCATTTTCAGTGACTGATTGGGAGAATGGAGGGTGGTCGTTATTTGACATGGAAAAAGAATTCTTTACATGGGCTAGAGGATGTAGAGGAGGATGAAGTGCTGGAAGTAGCGCCATCGTCATTGTTGTCAATTCCTCCACCACAGACACCAAAGGAACCCATGGAGTTCTTGTCAAGATCATGGACTCTCTCTGCTTCCGAAATCTCCAAGGCTCTCACTCATAAACATACACATTTCCTTTTCGACAACCATCTTGATAAGAATCGGGAAACCATTGTTGCACCGCAATATGTAAGATCTATCTATCTTTTCTATGCACCTTGTTGAATTGTATGAGCTTTTGATGCGAGTCAAAAACTCTAAAAGCGTATTATAGAAAGTAGCAACTTAGTTGAAGATGCCAGCTTAGCAAGTTGGTAAGTCGTGTGGAAAGTGTTCCCACGTCTTAGGTTCGACTCTCTTAGAACCCAACTTCACGATTACCTTCCAAAAAGAAAAAAACTTAGTTAGTTGGTAAAGTATGTGAATGTTGATACAACACATGAAATCAGAACCCACCTTCACCTGTTTTATTACCAAAAAAAGAAAAGAAAAAGAAAATCTAGAAGTGCTTGATAAAGGATGGCCAGAAATTACTTGGACAGACAGAGATGATTAGAAAATATATAAAGATACAAGTCTTAGCTGAATATACTACTTTAGAAAGAGTTGAATGAAAAAATAGGATTCATGTTTTCTATGTGAATATCTAATAAACAACATATATGATGATGAATATGGTAGAATTAAGCCAAAGTCGGCCAAAATTTTCAACATAGAATGAAGCATCCAAATATGTATGAGATATGATAAGTTTCGATATTTAGATACCACACTGAAAGGAATGAGCCTCATTGTCCAAATTTTGGATGGTTAATGCAAATTACAATCAACGGTCCAAATGAAAAACTAGATATCGGATCGTTAGGATCATTCAATCAGGTCCCAAGTTGGCATCGAAGATCTCTTGGGAGGGAAATGATGCCATTAGTAGATCATACTTACACTCAACCAGTTCCCAAATTAATTTTTGCGTAAAGCTTTGTTGATGTTGTTGATGATGATCTACACGCTACCAATTGTTTTCTGATGTTTTCCTTGTATCATCTTTATTGTTTGGCAGCTTTGCAAAACAGTTAATGAGGCGGTTAAAACAGTTAACGCACGGAAAGCAGGGTCAGTTGGGAAATGGTTTCTTAATAAGGAGTTTAGCAATAACAAAGTAAAGAAGAAAGAGAGGGCACGTGTGGACAATGCCCGGGTTCATGCTGCCTTATCAGTTGCTGCAGTTGCTGCAGCATTGGCTGCTGTGGCTGCAACTGAGAACTCCAATGGTCCAAGCTCGAAAATGGGTACCACCGTCGCATCTGCTACAGAGCTCTTAGCATCACATTGTATCGAGACTGCTGAATTAGCTGGGGCAGATCATGATCGTGTGGCTTCCATAGTAAGATCAGCTGTTGATGTTAGAACCCCGGGCGATCTAATGACACTTACAGCTGCAGCTGCAACAGGTATCAGCTCCATTTTTCTAAATTTTCTAATGATTTTGTGGCAAATAATGTTTCACGATGCAATGCGATGCACTCATATATGCCAACCTTTATTAATCAATAATATTTTGTCATGATTCATCACCAAGAATTAATTTATTTGTACATGAGGAATATTGTAAACCTATATCCAAATTAAGGATCTCAAGGGCAATGTTGATATTCTAGTTTAAGGAATGCCTATAGGAAATGCTAACGTTCAAGACTTCAACGGGACATGGTAACTCCACACATGTGTTTTCCATTTTTGCCTCAAAAAAGATTTTTGTAGTAATAAAAGTAAGGGTGCTATTGTCATTTGCGATATAAAATAAAAAATTATCTATGAAAATGTAATTGCATTGTTCCTTTTTAAGATTATTGAAAGAAAAACCGAATTGTAGTTTCTTTCTCATAGTTAGTAAATCACTATCACATTTCCATGGATACACACTACCAAACCATGTTAGTTCTTGTTGTATTCTGTGTGTTCTTCCTTCTTTTCTTGCCTTAGCGGTTTTATTTTCAATTTTTTGTTCACAAATTTTATCAATTGAAAAAGCTTTACGAGGAGCAGCAGCACTGAAAGCAAGACAACCGAAAGAAGTGAGGAACAATGCAGCTGTAATTCCATATGAAAGGGGTGTCGTGGATACTTGTCGAGCTGAAAGGGAGGTCCATGATTTTATGTGCAAGGGTGACTTGCTTCATCGTACACGAAAAGGTAATCCGTCTATCCCATTATCAAAATCAGCATTCAACTGGTGATCATTTTAGATTCTCATGTGCAACAAGTGCCTATAGTAAACAGTATCGTTGAGGTGTATGTGCAGTGAATTGGAAATATCATTCAATTGGGTCCCACATAACAATCTTTCAACATAAGTTAGTCTCATTGAACGATTGCTATCATTCAATCTATATATAAGATGGTCACAATTTCACCATCACTCTATTAGTGTAGCTTGTGGAAAATAAGATCCTTCATGGAACCCATTGAATGTACATATGGCCCACTGTTTCGTTCATCCAAACCATTCATTTGGTTGACCATCTAGGCTCTAGAGATCGAAAACAGAGCTAATGAATCATTACCTCATCAATGGAAATATAGGCACTTTGTCGAACCCATAAATCTTGATGGGTGATGTATGTGTTATATATTCGTTGTGTTTGCGTTTTTATAATCTGGGTTTTGACATTAACAAATTTGATATTTGATATTTGACAGGGATCCTTCGTTGGAAGCGAGTCTCCATCTACATCAACAAAAGTTCACAGGTCATGGTTAAGCTCAAAAGCAAACATGTTGCAGGAGCTTTTTCAAAGAAAAAGAAGTGTAAGCTTTCTTTTATCTTTTTCAGATTTTGAAGTTGAGTAAATTTACATCATTAATCATCAGGATTGGATATATTTTATGTTTTGTGGACCAATCCACATATAATTTGCACAAAGTTGTAATAATAAAGTTTATTAAACCATGGAGATGGAAATTTATTATTGGTTCCTTGGTATATTATACTGATGTTATGATTTTATGTCTGTACCAGGTGTTGTGTATGGTGTCTGTGATGGGATTACCATGTGGTCGATGAGAGAAAGCGAGGAGAGCATGGAAGAGAGTTGCTACTTTGGTCTGAAAACTGCACAAGAAATTTTAGAGTTCAAAAGCAAGAACAAGATTTACAAGCAGAAATGGGTTGATAGTATACAAAATCTGCTTCATCAAGTGAGAAGTATTGAAGGGACCGAGCGATCACTGGAATTGTTAAGGTTTAATCAAGAGATTGGGTTATATTAATAGTTTGCAATGCATTTACAAAGTAGAGTTGGAGAAGAAATATGTAAAACTTGTAGATAATATTGTAAGATGCTTTGTTTTCAGACTATTAACCTATATATGTGGTCCAAATAAATATGGTTTCTAAAATCAAGCCAAGAGTTGCCAAAGGAGTCAAGAATTGATTAGTAAATTAATCCTAATTAGTAAACCAACGATTAAGTGCAGCCCTTTTCCATACATGGATGGTCTCTAGGATTGGGGGGAATTTTTCTGGCAAAATATTCCTTGAGAAAATGAATTTCATCGTTTGATTGTTTTGATTGTACGTAGGAAAAAGAGGAAAAGAGCTGGCTTTTAGTTTTAGGGTTGGGAGTAATCGTGAGAGAATAACATTAGGCAATGGAGAAAAATCATTTTCCTAAGGGTGAATGTTACAAAAAACCGAACCAATGCACTATAAACACAAGATGCAATCAGACACACAAGGACAACGATTGACGCGGTTCCCTCAAGATTGAGGTATGTCGTAAAAGAGAACTTGAAAAAGGTGTTGGGAGTTAAAAGGTAAAAGAGAGAAATCGAGAATGAAAAGATAGAGAAACTGGGGAGGCTCGAGAGAGGACGATAGAGCGAATGAGAAGATTAGAGAAGTTACAATGATATGTTTTTATTTATAGATAAAAAAAAGTGCCATCTTAATCCAAAATAATGATTTTGCTCTGTTTGGGGTTTGGTTTAAGTAGGACTGTAGGAGTTTCTTTTGTTTTTATCACTAAACCTGATTTTAATGAGATCAGTAACTCGCTGATGATGGGAATAGAATACAAGTCTATGGTATCATCGTCGATTGACCTTACAAGTTTAGCTTCAAAATACTGGAAAAGTAAGAATGGTGAAGGTTACAGTCATGAAAATGGGCCGGCAAGCACTATTCTTTCGCAACGACGCTAAGGTTTTCGAGCATTTCCACAAGAAAACATCTGTGACACCAATTACGGTAGCCTTTTCATGTTTTCAAGCAAATTTCCAGAAAAAGAATCCATTAATGACATAAGCTCTCTGGCAATACGATTAACATTTTGGATGAAATCGCTGGTTCTAATATTGATATTGATAGCATTCTTGCTTTGAAGTAACTATTCATCTTTTGATCGGATACCAACTCCCAACAGCCTTAACAAATCTGTGCTTAACCAAACACCACAAAATTTATTATGAATGCACCTAACACCACCCATCTTTTAAACTAAACTAGGCCATGTAAACACTTCACTTTTGCCATTTTAGTCGACCAATACATGGTCTTAAAGCAATTGATGTGGTATCCTTCGCTTGTAATCCACACGTTCCCTCACCAGTCATATTTGCCCACAACTTTGGGGTACTTGATCCATAAATGAGACTAGTACTTGATCCATACATGTATTTGATTAACAATCTCACAAGACAGTTGCAGGTAGAAGAAAGGAACAACACTTCACAGTATGGTGCAGATGGACCAAAATGGGTCTACACGACCGACAATGGTCATTTGTGTAGACTCCAAAATGAGAAACCCCAAAGGGGCATCTTGCATGATACCACTAACAATTTGGCAAGTAACAATACCCTATACATCCTACGTATTTAATGATGGATAATCTGACCCATCATATGGTTACCCACTTCACTGAGTGCAAAAGCAAAACATTGTTAATGGTATGTTCAACTCCAAGCAACAAATTCAGAACCCAAAAAGAGTATTTAACAGAATCAACAAGTTCGAATCCAAGTCAATTTAATCATCCTATGCCCCCTGTAGATTTAGGACCAGTGCCCAGCGGTGCAGGCTGAGTATTAGACGGTAATTCCAATGCAATGAAATTAATCATTGTACCAAAATTATGTACCACATGATCTCTAATGCAAGTAAGAAATTTATTAGAAAATAAAGTAGCTATAGAATCATTGCCAAAGAGATCCCAAAAGTGACAACTGCCACACTCTTAAACAAGTTACCAATCACAGTTTCCAAAATCATTCGAGTTTAGCCAAGTCTCATAAACATACGACATCAAAACTCTTTTCCTCAAAATGGAGAGCCACAAACCCTACAACTGAAAATCCAAGACAACAACGGTAATAAAATAACACCAAGTAATAATACTACTAAAATCAACGGTACCGACGGAGAGAGAGGGTGTTGTTCCTCTTCCAGGTTGCCCTTCGTGAGGGTCTTGCCTTGTGGTTCAAGTGTCCCTTTCCACGGAGACCCCTATATTTCTTTCCAGCCGAGGTGAGCCCACGAAGCTCTCTGTGCTTGTGAACAGGCTTGCAGATCCAATTGATCCGAGGGTCATTGCGGATTGCATTGTGAGCAGCATCAACCAGGATAATCTCGAAGTATTTGTAAGTAGAATCCTGCATCAAAGAAAAATTCAATTAGAACAAGCCTAGTCTAGTAAATTGAACCGAAATTGGTGTGTGCAGGAAAAGTACAGTAAATTAATTGTACAGACCTCGTTGAGCCAGTAAGAGTTGAGGACCTTCAAGCCACCAAGTTTCCGACCGGCACGCTCCTCTGCAACTGACCTCTTGTTCCTCTGGAACTTCAACTGAGTGATACCTTGGTTCTTGGGCTTACCATAAACAATACCCTTGGGAACAGGCCTCTTGCGACCACCTCGTCTAACACGAACACGATAGATCACATAACCCTGAAAAATAAATGTATCATTATTACCACTCAAATATAGACAGAATCATGCAAGCAAAGGACTCATAGACTCAAAAAGAATACAGGAACAATGTAACCTGACAAATTCAAAAAAATAACAAAGACATGACATCTTCAAAAAAGAGAACAAATATAGTTATATTTTATCTACTTCATTCTTTCAATTTTCAAATTAATAAAGTTCAATGTCATGCAGAAATAGAAAACAGATGTGAAAGTGAACCAACCAATGTTTGGGCCCATAATTTCCTCGTCATATGTTGATTAATTACCAGTCAATCAAGTGTACAGCCTGCATTTTCCAGTTCTATGACTACGGTAAACACTATAAACAGATGCTAGGGCATAACATTCAAGAAAGAAAATTCCAAACCAAACCTTAGAAAACTAAGATAGTTCCCATTTTTTTTAGTATTAATGGGACCATGGATTTAGTATACAGTAAGATTAACAGTAGTACCAAAACAAAGGTTAGCAGACACATCATCAATTTTGTGCCTCCCGGTCACATTGACTGACCACCCCAATTCCAAGAGACTACTAAGAAACAAATAAAGATCATTAATTACTATGATCCAACAATATTAGAAATTATTTGAGGTTATAATGGAACCACTGGATCCAATACATAGTTTCTTATGCAGGACATTTTCTTAATGCAGGACATTTTCTTAGTGCAGTAGGCCATGATGCACAAAATAGAAAAATGGTACAGCCATGGAAGCCATGTTTATTAAATATAAGGATGAACTGGACTCCCAGTGGCATGGATGCATATGAGATTTTAAAAAAACTGTAAGTACAATTATTTAATGCTTGGGACAAAAAACGAAGTCGACGTACATTTTAATGCTACACAGAGGTTGGGCCAACAGAAAACTCGAGAAACACAAAATTAAGGTCTACAGCTTCACTTCAACTTGAACGAAACTCCTCCTCATATGATTAAAATATTTATAATCCAACTTACAAGCTTTCTGGTATATGTAAGACTGCATCTAGTTCATGTGTAAAATGAATTAAGCAAACCAAGAGGTGTTGGATTCAGTTAGGGGGTGAGGTGGCAGTGCTTCCAGACAAGCGAAGGGTGAGAGAGCACGGGCAGTGCACAGAGAGAGAGAGAGAGATGGAAGGTGATGTTGGGTCAGGAGCATCATCAAAAACTAAAAAAATGAATTATTTTATGGTCAAGGAGGAAGAGACTTAGGGCTTGGTCATCTGTTAGTAACATAAACATATCAACCAACATAAATTCACTAATCTTTTTATCAAAAATGTTTATGGTTTTTATATGAACTGTACATATACATAGGGGTGTCAATGGATAGCCGAAATCCGAATTCAAATTCGAATTCGAAATATCGGATATTATCCGAAATTTTCGGATATCGGATTCGGATTCAGATGTCATTTTAAAATTCAAATGAGTTTCGGATACGAATTCGGATATTACGATATCCGATTCGATAATATCCGCTCCGATATAATATATGTATTATGTATTTATGTTTTACAACAAAACTTTTATATATGTATATGTGTGTTATTGTGTATTCGTGTTACACAACAAAATTTTATTTTTTAAACTTTATCTTCTCTCAACCCTTTAATGGCTAAAACATGAAGAACCAATCGACGGTGGGTTTCGATCGAACTTTGTAACCACCATCTTCTCCGATCGGTGAGCATCAGGTACACACTCTCTCTCTCTCTCTCTCTCTCTTTGAAGTTCGAACCAGTCGGACCGAGGGGGGAGAAGGAAAAAATCAAAAAAGAGATTTTTCTTTTTATATCTTCTTTGAGGGAGAAAATAAAAGGTTCTTCTTACATGGGTTTTATGGTGTTTTTCTCTGTTTTGGTTCTATTATTTGTCACCTCTTTTGCAACTTCTATTAATCCCAAAAGAAATCTAAATCTACCTATCTTGGCCTTTGATGAGGGCTATTCTCATCTCTTTGGAGATGATAATCTCCTTATACTTAAAGATGGTAAAACTGTTCATCTCTCCCTTGACCAAAAAACAGGTTTCTCATCTCTTCTCTTTTTTATTTATTTTTAATTCATTTTTGAGCTATTTTTGAGTTTTTTCCACAATATTTTAAATACCCACGAACAGGATTTGTCTCTCAAGATCTTTACCTACATGGGTTCTTCAGTGCTTCAATCAAACTTCCTTCCGATTACACTGCAGGGTTTGTAGTAGCTTTTTATGTGAGTAGATCCTTTTTTTTTTTTTGTGATTTATTTATTTTTATATTTTAAATTTGATTTTTTTCATGTACAAACCAGATATCTAATGGAGATATATTTGAGATGAATCACAACGAGTTGGATTTTGAGTTATTGGGGAATATTAGAGGAAAAGATTAGAGGATTCAATCGGAGTGATTTTTCAAAGGAAATATGTGGGTTTCGAGTTTCGACTGTGCGAACTCCGATACGTTTTCTCCGGCCGGCAACCATCCAGGTACATATTCTGTCTCTCTCTTTCTCTCTCCGATGCGAACCAGTCGGAGGGAAATTTGTGGGTTTCGACTATGCGATTCGTAGGATTTTTTATCGGATCGGATATTATCGAATATCAGATAAATTTTTCGGATTCGAATTCGAATATTTATTAGGGATATCCGATCGGATTCGAATTTGAATTCGGATAGTATTATTTTTTTTCGGATTCGAATTCGGATATAGCACTATCCGATCGGATAGCTATCCGTTGACAGCCCTACCTATACAACAGAGGCACACAAGGCACGTGCCTCTGCTAAAACGTTTACCCATTGTAATCAGTGAGCACCCCTTCTATGCTCCCATTCTTTTACACATGACTTGGGGAGTTTGAGATATGTCTCAAACATCTCCCCCCATAAACACTGAGGAGCACAAATTGCATTCCTCTACGCTTCCCTCATGGGTCTATACATGGATTTACATGATTTGCCTTTCCTCAACTAAAACAATATCTAAATGGGGTTTGTCGTATTCTATTTTTTTCTTACAAGCTAATACATCATCGTCATTGCTGGCTTAACAAAAAATAATTTACAGACAATCGGAGTACTTCTAAAAAAAGGCACAATCAAGGTAATAATGTTATCTGTCTTATCTTAGACTTCTAAAAGAGAAGGTAATCAGAACAACGATAAATGAAAGAATGTACGAAACCAAACCAAACCCAAAGCATAGATCACTAAAACTAACAATTAAATTATACTATATGAGAAACATCTTTATGCACAATATAACAAAAAATTAACAACCAACATTTAAAAAAAATGTTTTTTTTTACCTGCTTGGCCTTATAACCCAACCTGCGAGCCTTGTCAGGACGAGTGGGTCGTGTGACACGCACGATCGAAGGGTGCTGGCGATACTCCCAGCACCTCACCCTCTGCAAGAACCTCATCACATCTGACTGCTTCTTCCTCCATAGCTCCGACACGTACTTGTACGCTCCTAAAATTCCACCAAAATAATCAAAATCCTAATTCTCAAATCTAGAAAAAAAACAGACGAAACTCAAAATTAAACAAATATTGAAAGACAAATAGATGAAAATTAAATAAAAACCCTTAAAAAAAAACTCGAATGGAATCACGAAAAAATTTAATCTCAAAAACATCGAGCTATCCAAACGAAATGGCGAACCTATCGATCATTCGATACAAACAGTAAAAATCCTTCATGGAAGAGAGGATTACTAACCCATCGTTTAGATTCAGAGCTGCTTCCCTCACACTTGCTAGGGTTTGCGAGAAACCCTTTAGCACATTAATATAAGCGAAGGAAACGCTAGTGGTGTAAGATCTCAACCGTTCATTCTCGAAGACCCTAATCCTTCCGTTGAAAATAACAAAAGGGTGTCCTGAAATTTATTTAATAGCAAAGAGGTCACTTATCTAGTTGTCTAATATAAAAAAAGTCCTTATATTGTGTAAAGTATATCATGAAATCCCCAAGTAATCACTACATATTTTTTGGGTTGTTCTCTTGTATGGGGCCATTGGGGGCAAACTCACTTAACTGGCAAATTTTGAGTTTTCTAGTTTGAAGAAGGAAAATTAAAGGGTATTTTGGGTAGAAAATGAAGAGAAAAGGCACTTACGTTATTTCTCATCATTTCTCATCAGTCTTCAAGAGAAGATCGAAGTCACCGAAAATGCCTACATGCCCTCCTTGACTTTGGTCTTCTCTAATTGGTTAATATAAAATGACTTGAATACCTTCATGGCTTCATCTTTAATTTGAAGTCAAAAATCCTTCGATCTCGTTCTCCAAAATAGAACCTCTCAAGTAAAACCTTTTAGCCTAATCTTCAACCTTAAAAATCTACTTTAATCTTCAAAACTAAAGGAAAATGATGAGATTTTTTATGGAAAATTTTAGAATTTTCTACAAAGGATTAATGTAAGATTATAAATGAAGTTAAATAGATTAAATTTAATTTAATATAGAGGTTGAAGAGCTTGAAGATGATTGATTTCAAAAAGAAAAATCAAGAATTTTTTACTGCAAATAGAAAATGAGACACATCTCAATCGATTTTTCAATTTGGTTCTGTATTGTTAATCACATCTACATATTTCTAACAGTAGCAACTCTACTACAATTGTTTGCCCCTATCAAATCGCTACACTTCGCTTCTTAATAGTTGGTTGTTGTCGGGCCGCTCTGAGCTAAGCGAATAGAATAAGGCCAGATTAATAAGTGGGAGTCGTGTTTTAGTATCTAGTCAAACCTGCCCTCAACCTATAGTTGACAATCTAACTTTATTTTGGCAAAAAAATGACTTTATGAAAGGTGCTTTAAGGCGAGTAGAACGGTTGTCATTAGCAGCCTTGTTTCACTTTTGGAGAGAACGACTAATAAGATTGACGACGGGATAACACCTTGCTATTGCTCACCTTCAAAATATAGGCCCCGTTTGATACAGTTGTCAGAATCTGCTGTCAGAAGCTGAAACACTGAAAAACTTGTTTGATAGAGTTTTGTAAAAGTGTTGTGCTGTTTACAAAAATCTGGTAATTATTGTTTGTTACAGCTTCTGAAATCTACTGTATTATGATAAAATGACCAGAATACCCTAAAGGTAGATAATGCACTCATAATGCATAAAAAATACCCGAAATATATAATTACATTAAATATATATAATAATTTTATATTAAAAATTTATAAAAATAATTATTTTAATTTTAAAAAGTTTATAATTCTTTAAAAGATTATAAAAAATTTATAATTCTATAGAAATTTTGGCAACATCTCCTCTTTAAAATGGACATATGAAATTTTCCTGATAAATAAAATACCTGCATAATAAGCAATCTAACATCCACATTATATCGTATATACATAACTCATCCACATAACATCTCATTTATATTTTGGCATCATTTAAATATAATAACCATAACCAACCTTACAAATACCCAATACCCATCGAGTACCTGCGAGGTACCCATTATGATAGATAATGTTTTTTTTTATTGAGAAAAAAAATATAGGTATTAATAAAATAGATAATTATTTATAAATATAGCAATTTAACTTGTAATTCATCATTTGAAAGTTAAAATCAACGATAAATTCTTCATGCAAATCAAACTTTTGAGAATAAAATCGTAGAAAATTATAGTATGAACCATTTATTTGTGGTTGAAATTGTATAAAAATATGGAATATGAATGAAAGTTAATGTAGAGAAAAGGTAAAAATTAAAAACTTCACATCTTCTTTATACTTTAATTTTACTTCAACTATATTCACTTCAAGATATTTCTTTGTAAGCATTTAATTAGACTACTAATTTTTTTATTATAAGGTGATAAATTCACTAATCGGGTACCACGGTGGATACCCGAAGGAGACCCGATTCTTATTGGATCCTTAAGATAGCAAATCAGAACCGGACTAGAAGATGGCCGGGTCCACATTAGTAGATCCAAAACAAACTAATCGGTTTTGGGTACATTGGTTATCCATTGACACCCTTAAAATTAACAATGCAGACTAACCAACTAAATTCAGAATGAAATAATATTCCAAATCAGGGTCTGTTTACAATGTCATGGTTCTTCATCTCAAGGCATAATGTGCAATAAATCAATTAATTCAAGATCGAGTTCAACTATGAAAAAAAAGTCTAAATTTGCACAAAAAGAACAACAAAAGATGAAATTTTAATATTTTATACCGAATGCATAGACATCGATGTTCTTCAACCAAATACAGCCTTCTTCCTTAACCCAATTCCAAACAGTCGACGAGTATCGCTTAAAATGGCGGGAAAGTACAATGCACCTCAATAGATCCACAAACCAACTAGGAAATCAGGAATAAAGCTAAATTATCTGATTCAATCAATACCCACTTGACCAAAAACAAAGTAGGTTCCAATTACACATCAAGAAATATAAACAATCAACATCTAGAAGAAACTTCAAAGAGTTACAATCTCCATTAAGTTATCCACACATCAATATAGACAAAACCCACTTTAGATTCATGTAATATATGATACATATTGCATGGAAAATCATTTTAAAAAAAGAAGATAAAATCAGAAAAATCTTTAGAAAGGAAAAGGAAATCAACTGCACTTGATAGGATAAACCAAGTGTGGAAGAACAACCTTGAATCCCAACGAAGATCATGAGGAGGGCACTCCCAATAACAAATGTTCTTGTGACAGGGGCATTGTCTGTGAGTACAAAATTGAATAATTAATAAAATTTGATGAAACAAGTCTACAATAATGGGTTTTTTCTAATTTTTTATGGGGAAATACGTACGGAAATCAGATCAGCCAGCGTTCATCTTCAAGGGGTGAAGGAAGCTATGATCAACCTCCTTCGCCTCCTTTGACAAATCACACATACACACAGAACTAGAGAGAACGAGAAACTTCTTTCCAAGACTACTGGTTGAAATGGAAGAAGTTTAAATTAGAGAAGATAAGAAGAGAAGCAGAGAGAGAGAGAGATCAGTGAGATAGAGAGAGCACTGTGCGAGAGAGCTTCTGTCGACAGAGATGAGAGAAGAAGAGGGCATATCGATCATTTTACATGAACCATTTTTCAGTGTTCACTTCTCCCGCAGACGCGAATTCTTAGCTTTCGAACTAGTTGCTTGAAGCTTGATAGGATCCTTCTTCGAGTGTTCGTTGCGGGTTATCAATTTCTATTACAACAAATATCATTCAATTGGATATCTTTTGATGCTTATGATATTATGTTAGTACCTTGATTAATAATGGAAACTTACTTGGAAATTATAGGGAAATGAAAAGTTTAATTTTCTAATTCGAAAAGTTTGGTATAATTGATGATGTTTTAAACTTAAGTTACTATATTTTCTTTGACTAAGCAATTATTCACAATTTTTTTTTTTTTTTTTTGAACAAAATCGTCATCCCTCTCTCTCTCTCTCTCTCTCTCTCTCTCTCTCCTCTCTCTCTCTCTATATATATATATATATATATATATATATATGGGTCCCGTTCAGCACCTTAAGTTTTACCACACACTTTAACAAACGCGTTTTGTCCTACGTGGGTTAGAAGTTTCGGAATGGGCTGATTTTTGATGAGGATGATCTCTATGGTGAGGAGATCATCCTCACCAAAAATCAGCTCATTCCAAAACTTCTAACCCCATCAAAAATGATTTACAAAAAATGGATGGTCCACGATTTTTCAACTTATAAACATGGGGCTAAACATTTCAGAATGGGCTGATTTTTGGGGAGGATGATCTTCTAATCATAGAGATCATCCTCACCAAAAATCAGCCCATTCCAAAACTTCTAACCCATGTAGGACAAAAAACGTTTGTTAAAGTGTGTGGTAAAACTTAGGGTGCTGAACATTTCCCTATATATATATATATATAGAGTCACGTTATTACGACCCCCTTTGCGACACACCTTTTTGTCTTATATGGGCAAAAATGTTTGGAATGGGCTGATTTTTTGTGAGGATGATCTCTATGGTGAGGGGATCATCCTGGCAAAAAATCATCCCATTCCAAAACTTCTAGACCGTCCGATTTTTGTTGAAAAATTCTAGACCGTCCAATTTTTGTAAATCAATTTTGATGGGGTTAGAAGTTTTGGAATGGGATGATTTTTTGCCAGGATGATCCCCTTATCACAGAGATCATCCTCACAAAAAATCAGCCCATTCCAAACATTTTTGCCCATATAAGACAAAAAGGTGTGTCGCAAAGGGGGTCGTAATAACGCAACCCATATATATATATATATATATATATATATATATAGGGTCCCGTTCGGCACCCTAAGTTTTACCACACACTTTAACAAATGCGTTTTGTCCTACATGGGTTAGAAGTTTCGGAATGGGCTGATTTTTGGTGAGGATGATCTATATGGTGAGGAGATCATACTCACCAAAAATCAGCTCATTCCAAAACTTCTAACCCCATCAAAAATGATTTACAAAAAATGGATAGTCCACGATTTTTCAACGTGTAAACATGGGGCTAAACATTTCGGAATGGGCTGATTTTTGGGGAGGATGATCTTCTAATCATAGAGATCATCCTCACCAAAAATAAGCCCATTCCAAAACTTCTAACCCATGTAGGACAAAAAACGTTTGTTAAAGTGTGTGGTAAAACTTAGGGTGCTGAACATTTCCCATATATATATATATCCGTTCAGCAACAAACATTTTGGCAAAACATTTTTCAAAACATGTGTTAGAGGTTTTGGAATTGGCTGATTTTTGGTGAGGATGATCTCTACGGTGAGGAGATCATCCTCACCAAAAATCAGCTCATTCCAAAACTTCTAGCCCCCAGTTTACAAGTTGAAAAATTGTGAGCCGTCCATTTTTTGTAAATCATTTTTGATGGGGTTAGAAGTTTTGGAATGGGCTGATTTTTGGTGATGATGATCTCCTCACCGTAGAGATCATCCTCACCAAAAATCAGCCCATTCCAAAACCTCTAACCCATGTTTTGAAAAATATTTTGCCAAAATGTTTGTTGCTGAACATTTCCCATATATATATATATATTAAATTGAATGCAAGATTTCTACCATTGAACTCCTAACAAACTCTCAAATTTAAAATTTAACAATGAAAAGTAACCATTAATCTCACCCAATATGTTTGACTTGTACCTCCATCTCGTTGGTGGACGATATCGAGACGTATCGAATGAGTCATCTCAATCTCAGATGAGATTTAAAACCATGGGTGCACGAGCTCTAATCCAACCAGTGCAATCTAGAGTGTTCGGTTCACTACTACTTATACAATGATTCAATGCTTTAGATGATACTCACAATTGTAAACTATGTTGAAGGCTCTCCATATTAACAATGTCCTTAGGCCTTGACCCAAGTATATCGAGGCTGTTGGGGATCATTTATAAATGGCAATGACACAATAGAAACTCTTTTTTTGGGGATAGATTTCATTTTTTTTATTTAGGATTTTATATGAATCTAATCATAATTGTAAACAACCACTGAAATTATTCCTTTCACGAAGCGATAATGTCTTGTAATGTTGAGATTATAATTTGAGTCGCACTATGTAATGCCAGAAGAGTGTATTTTAATCTTTAATTGGGGGTGTAATAAATAATTTAAGAAATTAGTGATGTAATAAGTAAAATTTGGGCTGCCAGTAGCAGCTACCTATAATAAAACCATTTCCTATTCCTTCCAAGCTATTTTGGTCATCTATATCATTTTAGAGAAGAGTTTGTCTTTGTTCTGCTCTCTTCGTTCAAGTTCCTCAAGCAGTTTCCATGGCGGCGGCAGTGGCAGGAGCATCAGCAGCTCTAGTTTCAAACCCAAACTTTCCTTCTTCACATAAACACTCACCCAATCTATCTTTTATATCGTCTTTTTCAAATATCAGAATGCCCACTACCTGTGTGATAAAATCTACCTTCAAACACTTCTCATCACCATCACCTCTTACTCCTATTCGTGCCACATCGACTTCCTCCCCCACCACCTCTCCAACCCCCGCCACCGCCTTTCACGGCCTCTGTTACGTCCTACGCGACAACATCGATACCGACCAAATCATCCCAGCTGAGCACCTCACCCTCGTCCCTTCCAACCCCGACGAATACCGCAAGCTAGGATCTTTCGCTCTCATTGGCCTCCCCTCCACTTACCCCACCCGATTCATCGAACCAGGCGAATTCCAATCGAAATACTCAATAATCATCGCCGGGGAGAATTTCGGTTGCGGTTCATCAAGGGAGCATGCACCCGTGGCGCTCGGTGCTTCTGGGGTCAAGGCAGTTGTGGCAGAATCTTATGCAAGGATATTCTTTAGGAATTCGATTGCGACTGGTGAGGTTTATCCGTTGGAATCTGAGGGTAGGTTGTGTGATGAGTGTTCTACTGGAGATGTTGTTACTATTGAGCTTGCTGAGAGCGTATTGACTAATCATACTACTGGGAAGGTGTATGATTTGAAGCCTATTGGAGATGCAGGACCGGTTATTGAAGCTGGGGGGATATTTGCTTATGCTAGAAAGACTGGGTTGATTCCATCTCAGGCCCCTTCATCCTAAAGTGTTGTGGTAAGGGAGACTTGATTATGTGAAAATTCTGGCTCCTTATCGTTTCTTAATGATAGAATTTGTTTATGTTTCTTGGGATTATATGCCAGGTTTAAAATTTTGTCAAATGTTTCCGTCAAGTTCAAAATGCATTTTAGTGATAAATATTGTAGAAAAAGATATTTTAGGTTATAAAAGGGACCAACCGCTTCCAAATTGTGAAAGGTCCACTGCACCCCAACCTAAAAAAAGATACCTAATCTAATTTTTGGTTTTCATAAAATAAAATAAAAAATTCCGTCTTAGTCCTAGTAAGTCTACATCACAAGAGTAAGTCTTTGCGATTTATTTCGACCCCACTTCATTTTTATATGCTCCCATTCTATTAGCATCATTGCTAATCACTTCCTATCGCTGGCTTTGACAGATCAAGTGATGATTGCAACATCATGTTCATTAGGATAGATTTTAGGGACATAATGGATTTGGAGGATAATGAAGGGTATAATTGATTAGATCATCTTTACGTTCTCAATCTTCTAAATAGAAAAAATGGATCATAATGGATAACATATGGAAGTTCTTCTGGACTTGCTAGCTTTGACCTAATCACTATCTTTGCCTAGGCACTTTGTTTAGGAACTGGGTTCTTTGGCTTTGGTCACGAATGATTCACACTATTGAAATTCTAGCTTTTTTGGTGGACATTTTTGAGGAAGTAAAAGGAAGAGGTGAGGAACATGATGATGTATATTAAGGAGTGCAATATTGTTTTTTTGGAGTGCCCTTATGGGGTGCAAGGAGGACTTTTTAAGTGATAAAGAGCAATCTGCACTAGGCGATTTGCAACTAGTCTGCCCGTTAAAAAATATACAACTATTTTGGCAAATATACTATAGTTTTTCTCGCCATTAAACATGTATAGATCTTTTATTCCCATAATCCTATCTTGTTCTTAAGGTTTAAAGTTTGAAGGAGAGAGAATCTCAAGGTTAGAGATGAGGACAGAGAGTTTCACCCTAAAGGTTGCTTATGAGGAATTTGGGAATAAAAAAATCAAGGGTTTTAGACTAGAGGTTGAAGACAAGGACATTTAGATCACTTTGATTAGTCTCTTAGATAAGACCAAGGTCAAGGGGCTATGTCATCATTTTGAAAACACAGGGTATCTCAAATTTTCATCAAAAGTGGAGAGGATCCATTATGTGGCTCCCTTAAAAAGTAATCAGTATTTCTAACTTGTCCTCTCTTAATTTGGTTCCATTATGGTTCGGTTTGTCTCAGAATAGTTCAGTTGAAACATTGCGAGAAGAACCGGAACATGCTGGAACATTTTGAGGCAAACCAACATTCATTGGAACTTCAGTTCCAAATATGATTTTTATTAGAATGCTCAAATAACAGTACATATTGGTTGATACATTCCGAAATAGTATGATACTTTAACCATGATTTTGTGTTGCTATTTTCAGGTTTGTTTACACTTACCAAATTTTCACAATCTTCCTTTTATGTACTCTAAACTTGATGCAATTTGCTACTCTCCATATGATATTTAGCTATTGCTTCCTTTTGGATTGATGTGCAATGTTGGATTTGTTTGTCTTTGGATTGGATTTTGATCGATTATCTCCAATATCTTTGTCTGGCCTAAGAAGGGAAATTGATAAAGGAGAGGCCATGAGCCACTTTCAATATCATAATCTCAATTTTCAATTTAAAATCTCTAATTAGAAGGGTCACAATATTGGCATTTGTGATCCGATCTTTTTGCCCTAAAATGAACGAGGAAGGTTCAAAGATGACACAGATGGAAGTAGTAAGAAAATATATGAAGGAACATGCCTTGATAGAAGATATAGCTCATATAGAATTAAATTAAAAAATATAATTCATGTTACTGACCAGTAATTGGGATGAGGTGTAGATGATGATGATGTTCTCTATATCTTTTTGGTAGTTAAGCTAGATCAAGCCCGAATTTTTTGGCAAGTTGTGAGAGGTTAACAGTAATTTTGCAACTCGGAAGAGTTGGGTTTTTATCTTGATACATTCATGTTGTTTAATGCATATAACAATTGGAGGGGCTCTCCTGTTTGGGGTTTCAATACTAGCTTTCTTGGAAAATGGAAGAAGGGAAAGAAGAAATTAATAAAAAGAAAATTCAAGACTTTTTACTGTTAGCAGCTCACACATGGCATATGAAGGGTAGAAAGTTACCGAAGAATCATTAACAAATTCAGCTGCCAAAAATCTGATTAAAATGATAGGAGATGTGTGTTGAAAGATTATTGAGAGTTTATAATTTCAATCAGATGAGTTGCCTGATCTAGAAATCAAGTTTTACTCGATGTATTATTTTGCTTCTTTTCTTCATTTGTCGATATCAAAATTGCTACTACATTTTGGTCTTCTAAATTTAAGAATCTGTTTATATGCTATGGTTATTAATTGTGCTGATTCTATTTACATGTTTTGTCACAGGTTCAGGCTTCAAGAATTAGTACTAGTGGATTTTGTGACCCTTTTTCTGTAGGCTCTAGGAGCAGGAACTTTTCCCTTCCTTAAGTAATTTTATGTGTGTTAAGTGCGACGTCTTATATGTGAGTATGCTTGATTTGGGAGATGCTGTTTTGATATTTAGAAGTTATAAATAAAGAATAATCAGAAGACCATAAATAAATGTTACCACTTGACTTGTTATTTTTTTTAAAATTTATTTTCTGAGCCTTAATGTCATGGGATTATGTGCCAGGATAATTTATAAATCAGAAGACCATAAATAAATCACATATATTGCAAATTTCTTTTTCGATTGTCATTTTTTGATAGTTTGGTATGAATTTAACACTGCATCATGTAAAATTGAGAATTTAATTTCAGTATTTGCAAAAGAGTATAGTAAAAAACCGATGCCAATTAGGAACTTAATTCTTAGAAGAAAAAATATATGATACCTTATATTAATTTGGTGCATACCCTATCATTATATTTTCGAGCTTGTGAAAACCTTGGTTTGGTTATATAGAATTGTAATTCATTAAAAATCCACACATAGGTTAGTTTTCCAAATGCATATAAGGTTTGGGTGCCTTCAACCATCTCTTTGTTTGTTATGTTGAAGTTGTAGGCCAGTTGTCTTGGGCTAAGTGAGTTTATGTTCGTCTCCCAAGCAACCATCATAAGCGGTATACCACTTGGCAAGGTGACGTGGACAAGGTGGCTACCTATGTTATTACCTTGGCTTGATTGGGTGGCTTTTTGTTAGGGTACTTTTGTTTTGCTTGAGATTGAGTATCTAGGAAGCTTTCTTTGGCGATTATCTTCTACTTGGGAGCAGTGACACATATTTGTGGCACTAAGTCTTTGTCGTTGGGTCATTGAGGAAAACTGTTGTTTCTAACTGGTTTCTTCTGGGGTCAATCCCTATTATGTTGATGCCGTTGTTCTGCCTTATTATGAAATTAGGGCAAATGGATCATGATCTTTGTGGGGCACATAAATGGCACCAAAATTTTGATGGAGTATGTTATTTTATTTTCCTGGGCTTTTGCTAGTAGGAGTTGTAGCTTCAAAGCTCTACTCTTGTTAGATGGCCAACTTGACAATGACAGTGACAAAATCTAGGATTGGCCGTATTGTCAGGCAATGGTTCGGTAAGATTTGGAGTCAACTGCGAGAATGGTGGATATTTTCTGATTTAATTGGACAGCATGTTATGCATTTAGAAGAAAATTGAAATACCTGAAGGAGGCAATTAACAATGGACCAAAGTGGTATTCATTATGGTGGCGCTTAAAAAGGATATCGTCATGGAAGAAAAATTGCTTACTATAAGAGAAACGAGGAAATTGAAGGCTGGGTCACAAAATTCAATAAAATTTTGTTGAATTTTGTAGATCGATTGAAAAAAATTAGTGATTAATTAAAAAATCGTCTATCTTGTCATAATGTCAATGATTTTCTTGAAGAATTTTTTTTTTTTCGAACTATCCCATCATCTTGTTTTTTCAGTTGACCCTTTTCCCCGATTATTTCTCAATTTTTTTCCCGAAACTCTCTCAAATTTATCTGAATTAACCGAACTGATCCCTGCTAAATAATTGCCTAATCCAAACTGGGTTTCTATATTGAAGGAATGTCAACCAATGATAGAAGTTAGATGTCATTTTTTTTCACATGGCCTATGATCGAAATAGAGTAAACATGTATCTAGGACTAAGAAGGTTCCGCCTTAGCGAGGTGGTAACCTACGAATGGCAATACCATAGGCCTGGGATCAAAACCCTACCTTCACTTCCTTTCACCTATCCCAAAAGAATGGAAAAGACATTAGCATGTTAGGGTTTTATCCCAAGTTACATGTTCAGCACAAGTTTTGCAGACCTTCCATTTTTTCCATGATTTCAGTAAGTCTTTGTCTATTTCCTTCAGTGAGTTTGTGTATTCTCTTTTCTTCAATAATGTATCTATTGAAAAAAATTGGATAATGCTGCCGCAACTCCAATCGTCAAAAAATTCATCAACACAAATAAGGGTAGTCAGGTACCTCATTATCGACATTTTGGCTGGTGTCTTACTTTTTGTTTGGTAGGTGGGCGCTTTGGGATTAGGCAAGTTTTCTAGAGGCATTGGACCATTTTTCAGTTGGCTTGTGGTGATCCTCATCAAGGTTTGGGTTTGTCATTCTCACTTGTGGCATTGTAGAGATTAGATAAGGTGGGGATTCTCAGGTTCTCAAGCAACATGTGATACATAGAGGCCATGCTGCCAATGCACCCAAAAAATTGCATGCTTTGGAGGCTTCCTCATGGTAATCTATGTTGGCAATACAGAAGCATTGAACATAATCACTAAGGTGTAAGGTGTACCCTCTTTTTTAGCAACCTTGCCCAGTCGTCCCCCACCTCAATGGAGTAACCAAATGTTTTCGAGTTGATGTGTGTCTCTGGCCACGGCCTATGGTAGTTTAATCAACATTGTTTTAGAGGAGTGAAAGGAGGATTTTCGAAAATGTTAGAGAGTGCTTTATTACACACAAGGAAATTGTGAGCCTGAGTGAAGGATCTCATCGTGTTGTAATGAATCCCATATTTATCGATGTGCATGTGCACACGATGTGAAAGGGGGGAAATACCCCTTAATCGAATTTTGTTTTTGTTGCCAAACTTTAAGGCTCCACACTTCCTATTAGGCGCTCCTCAGGGAATGGTGCCTTGGTCGACTCATAGATGCGTGTTCCACACTTGCTAGTCATGGGCTTACCATGCAATCTGTTCTATAAAGGTTCAGAGAAGTGTGGACTACTTTAAAAAACATCTAGAAGGTATTAGTAGTTCCATGCAATATATAGTAGTGTCTAGTATTGTAACGTTGCAGCGCGAAGACAAGTTCATTCATGCTTATAATATCATTAGCTATAGAAATGTTACAAATGTAAACTAGAAAAAGATACTCTACTAGGCTTATGCTGCAATTGTGTTGCAATAGATTTAAATTAAGCCACCTCATATGTTCCTAACACTCGATCTGTGACTCCAAAATGAACTTTGTTCATAGGGTTATATATATGGGGGCGGTTCATGGGATATAAATAAAAACATATGTAAAAACAATCATTTTTCAAAATTTTGGTTAGAAGTTTTGGATTGAGCTGATTTTTTGTGAGGATGATGAGAAGATCATCGTCACAAAAAATCAGCCCAAGCTGAAACTTCTTGTTAAAAAATCTACTGTCGACAATTCTAAATCACTTTTGATAGCGTTAGAAGGTTCAATTTGGGCTGATTTTTTGTGAGGATGATCTTCTCGAGATTATCCTAAAAAAATCAGTTCAATTAGAAATTTCTAACTCATGTTTTGAAAAATGACTGTTTTAATATATGTTTTTACTTATGTCCCAGAACACTCCCCTATATATATAGGTTTGGGACCAGTAAACTCATGGAAGGGGAACTCACTTGTATGACACAATCCCAACCATGTAAACATGAAATCCAACGGTTGAGACTAGATATGCATCTTGAGAATCCATCACATATCCCTAAGATTTGTAATCCCTAAGATTTATCTCAACTGTTGGATTTCATGCTTACACGGTCAAGTTTAATTCTTATACAATCATATAAGAATTAAACTTCAACCATCAAGTCTTTTATATTTGAAACTAGAAGTAGTAAAAAACATATAATAATAATAATAAAAAGGTAAATATGGATTTACTTGTGGTTTAAACTTCAAAGATAAAACAGAATACTTAAAACTCATAATTTTTGTGTTTAAAAGAAACTAAAGTTTACAAGGAGATTGAAGATGTGAAAGAAAATAAAATTACACAGGCACATATATAATTATGAACATAAAAATCCTTTGGAATCATTCTTCTAAATTTGAACGGCTCTAATTGTGGACCTCCTTAAGTAAACCTACTAGTACCTAAATTTGGCACTCTTAAATGAACCTAATTTTCGAAATGAAATCCATCGAGACTAGCTGAGATGATAGGAAGTAATTGGGTATGCTCTCTAGGTCATGACTTCGAATCTCTATATACACATCTACAAAAATGTGACTACTTAAATATTGTAACACGTGACAAGGTATTAGATGGTGTGTGTGGATCAGGTATATTAGTCTCACCTAAAGGTCGGGATACTCCCTGGGTTTACAAAAAAGAAATCAATCAAAATCAATATATTCTTTTAAGATATGACCAAAATCTAAGGAAAAATAAGGTAAAAATTATTTTTTGAGAGTTGGTATTGGAACCCTAACTTTTACTTATTATACCACAATTACAAATAAAGAAATAAGTAAATGATTAAGAATAAGTAAAACTTGAGGTGTCAATAGAATCTTTCTCACGCTATTTTTTGCGTGCCAAATTTCTTGTGTGTGTGTGTTTTTTTGGGCGTGGGGATAAGGGGGTGGTGGGTTAAGATTTTATATGAGCTTACTCATGATTGTACGCACATTTTAAACAACTACGTGGAGTCGTTTGAACGAGTGTCTCAATGTCTAGTAATGTTTGAGATGAGGGAAATGCTTAAATGACAAAAAGCATTTACTGCAATTGTCGCAAGTCTGACATGGGATGTGCACATAACCATAGATGTGTTTCCTTGCAATACGAGTAAAAATCATCTACGGTTATATATGTATATCCACGTCAGAATTGTGAGAATCACAGTAAATACTGTGTCACCCCAGCACAACTCTCGAGATAATAATTGTAGCCAAACTTTTGTAATATTTAAATGATGTGTTTTAATCTTTAATTGGGCTGTGAGAAATAATTTGAGAAATTGGGGTGTAGCTCTCTATTTTGTGTTTAGATAATTACAAAAGAATATATAAAAGTACTTTAACTAATATGATAATATCAGCACTACCTATATTTTAGTCCACTTGGCATGAAGGAAATTCACTCAACAGTTGACGTGGCCTTTGTTAATCTGAGTTGTTATGCTGCATGTGTTCCACGTGCCATGTTTTTTTTATTTATTATGCCTGTAGTACTTATTTCCCCTTGATTGTCACGTTCTACTGTATCACTTTTTCTAGGTACGTTACAATTTTCATATATTACAATACCGCCTTCTACTTATTTGTATTACAAACAAAATACCATCTTTTAGTGGAGAAAGAAAACAAATACAAATGCATGTAATGTGTAGCTTGGCCGGACTAATATTTTTCCAGCTGCAACCATAGATTGCCACTTATACAATTAAAACGAAAGACTCTTAATCATATCAATCATAGATCAGCTGAACTAACTCTTAACCGGCTAAGCCATAGCAAAGTTTACCTCAGCAGTGACTGATAAGAAATATGAGCAAATCGGATATTTCGGTGGAAAAGGTAGAAACATAGGAAACATTACATGCTTCTCGTACTATTTTACTTATCTTACTACATATCTTAATTTTCCAACTGGCACTTAAATCAGAACCATTCAAATTCTTGAGTTTCTCGAGGAAGATCTTCCTAGAAGAAAATGATTAATATTACTGGCTAATAAGACAAGAAATCCAATGAGCAAGGAAGATTTCCTCCTAATGTTTCCTTATGGAAAGCCAAAGAGACTTAAAGAGGTTTAGAGAGGCTAAAAACAGAAGAATAATTGGAGAAGAGAGAAGAAGATGAGGAAATCATTTGGTAGCAGTGGTAGAGGTGGGATGGGAGGAGGAGGGATATTTAGGTCAGTTGGTGGTGGTGTTGGGGGAATCCAAGAGACTTTTTCAACAGTAACAACAAGGCCCATTAAAAAGCCCACTAACCACTTTTCTTTAAAATCCAAGTCGTCTTCATCATCATCATCATCATCAACTTCAGTAACTTCTTATGTTCCTGTTGTTACTACTTCTGCAACTTGGCATTCTACTTCATCTTCATCTTCTTCTTGCTTTTGTGACTCTGATGAGTGGGAATGGGAGTGTGTTGATGGAGGAGGAGATGAAGGAACAAGTGGATTTAATGATAGATTTGTTTTTGGGCCTGTTCCCTCCAAAGATGAAGTAGAAGATGTTGTCTCCACTCTTCAACTGTAAGTTTTGGTTTTTATTTTTTTATTATTAAATAACTTTTTCATGATTTTTGTGATTCTTAAGTTTGGGTAGAAGATATATATAAAGGGAAATTAGTTAAAATAAATTGGGAACATAGAAGGAGAAAAAATAAATAAAAAATGAGTTATAGTCGTAGTGATAAAGTCGGGGTCCATGAAAAATACTGCTATGAAAGAATTGGTAAAAGTCCATAAAGTTGAAATAAATTTTAAAAAAATAAAATATATATTAATACTTATTGACAAAATTAAAATGTATATTTCTTATGTTAAACATAATATATATATAAAAAATTAATATTAAATAAAATTATATTTATATATTAAATATAGTATTAAACAAGTTTATATTAAATATAATATAAAAATCTATTTTTCAATTTTTTTACAAATAAGTATTAAGTTTTCAATTCAAAGAATCGCAAATTCATCTCTGATTTTTACAAAAATTCAGAGAATTTGGTTGCTAGAGTTAAGAGTAAGACTTATTTTGCTGACTAGCATTTGGGATAGTCTTGATAATATGACTCGCCAGGTGGCATACTCAGTCGACTCCCATGACTAGTTCGGGACCGTAGATCTGTATGCCTCAGGATACACGATTGCACTTTCCCATAAAATAGTGCATCCTGAGGGAGCCATGTATCATGAGGTGTACAGATCTATAATTCCCGAACTTGTCCATGTCAGGGAGTCAATTGAGTATGCCACCTGGCGAGTCATATTATCATGACTCTTTGGGATATTAGAGATAAAATATGAGGACAGACTAGGGGGAGGAGTGATAGTGGTGTTGAAGGGATTTGAGTACATTTTTTGTTTTGGCATTGGAGTAGTATAAGCTTGAAAGTTAAGTTTGTTGACAATGGTTTGTACTTGTAGGGTCCTTGCAGCCCCCATCTCATTTCCAGGGCTCGTCGAAGATGTATTGTCCTCTAGCTCAGATAAGGACCTACCGAACCAAGTTATTTGTCCAATGGGTTTGACGAACGAAGTTTTGTCAGCTGGAGCAGAGTTGGATTGGATTGAGCCAGCCCTGCATATTTATGAACCAAAAATGTCAAATTCTCATGGACATGAAAGGGTTTATGATGCTTTTCAGTTACTGCAGACAGATCATCGGTTCAGGTTCCCTCTTTTTAAAAAAAAAATAATTATGTTGATTGCTAATGGAACTTAACATCTCTAGCTTTTGTATCGTTAGTTCAATTATTGGAGTTTGTGGAATTAGGTATAGCCTGCTAGAGTTTGATATGTTTATTATATGGCTTCTAGTTCCGCCTACTAAAGAAATGAGTACTGATAATCTGACTTAGGCATGTGGCAACTCAATCGACTTACCTGACGTGACTGGCTTGGGAACAGTAGATGAGCTCTCCTCAAGATACAGAACTACAATTCCCCATAAAAAGTTCAGTTTTTTATCCCAATTAGAGCACATCTATGATTTCCAAGCTTGTCACGTCAGGTAAGTCAATTGAGTATGCCACGTGCCTAAGTCAGATTATCATGACTTTAAAAACTTCTATGTATATCACATGGACACTTCAAAATGTGTCATATCTATGTCAGGCACTTCATCTGTAAGAGAGAATGTTGTGGCCATGACATACTCTGGCAGTGTCTCTGCTATCAAACAGCCCATAGTGCTTCAAGTAATTATGTATGATTATTAAGGATTCCAATTGTACGCAGAGAATTGTTGTTTCATTATCCACCGATAAAGCGGTGTGGGATGCTGTTTTGAACAACGAGGTAGTACAAGAGCTTAGGGACTCCTACACAGGTTCGTATCATAGAAAACCCAATGAATCAAGTTTTTTTTTTTTTTGGCCGTGGGGACCTCCCCCTTGGGTGGATACACACCAGTCATTTGAGGTTATCAGTTAGATGATGTCTGAATAATTCTCTATCCATTTGATTGCTCCAAAATGGCTCGTTAGAATGACTTAAATCATCGTGGAACAGAATATGCCTTTCATGCGCTTAATGAAACTAAAGTTTTCTTGATAAACTGAATGAAATTACAACAGTGCTGTCTTCATCTTTTACTTTTTTTTCGATTAAATGAAATAAACTTCATGGTCCATACAGCCGGGAATTGTAAGCTTGGGGACTCTGAAGAAAGCTTTGTTGCGGCAAAGGGCATTCTGAGATGTATTTTGGACAACACTAAGGCAAAAGTGAAGGACTTGTTTGAGAAAATCACAAAGCTTGTGAATGAGATGCTTCGACCTTCAAACAGGGAGATAAAACTAGCAACAACCACAAATATGTTTGAGAACAACCTGAGATACTCTCTGATGCTCTCTGTTGTTGTCATCCTGATTGTGGTTGTGACTCGGGCCAACAGGGTCTGATCCATAATCCGACGACATTACAGCAGTAATCTCCATTGGGTGGCTTTTATAGGTAGTAGTTGCTCATTGGGTACGTCTAGGAATCAACCTTTTTAACTTAGAAATGTAAATGTTAAATTGGTTTTGTTTATGAACTTCAGTAATTGCATTTACAACGCAAATTGAAACACATCTGTGCACAGAGGAGAGTAGTTTGAAGCTTGAAGTTTGAACTCAAACCATATTAATGTAAAGGATGATCTACTATGCGGTTGCATTATGAATGCGGCCTCTGGGAAATGATGAACAAGAATATGATTCGAATAGAAGGTGTTGCGGTTGAAAACCCCATTTATTTTGGGCAATCAACATATCACAAAGATGATATAGTGAGAATAATGTACAAAATCAATTTTCATATTAAATAAGTTATAATTTTTATGTTTAGGTAAAAATATCTCTAAGGCCACAAAAAGAATGGTTTGTGTTGTTGGCAACAATTCAGAAGATGTTATAAAATTATGAAAGGCACTCTGAAATTGTATTTGAGACGAAGCTTAAAAGAGAATCTAGAAGTCATAAAGGATCAAATTCAGAGGAAACTACTACAAAATTTTGAATGTTTTCCAATGTTGAAATCGTTTTGATTTTTCTCCCAACTGACATATCACCTCTAAAGATTTTAAAACTTGGATAAGCCCAGAGATGACCAAGTGGGAACTAACACTAAAATGGAATCGCCTCACATCAACCCGAATTGAAAATTTATTCAATATCATTGGTTAAAATCTGGAAGAACTAAAACTTTTGTCAATTTTACCAAGACCTGTGACCGGTTTACTCATGGTGGTGCCACTGGTCTATGATCCATATGTTTTGTGAAAAGGTTTCAAGATTGCCTTCCTGTGACATTCCATGACTAAGGAACTCAACTCCGAAGAACCTCTTGCATGATAGTTTCAACTATATGAGAATGATGAACCAACCAAATTTATATATGGACCACACGCCAATAAATAAGACCATTATAGAAGTTCCCTATATTAGTATGAGTACATCAAGTTTCTCTTGAAAACCTAGTACTCGACATATACAATAAGTACTCAGAATTTTCATTCATTTGCAATTATGAATCCAACTAATCCGGAAACTGTAGTCACAACTATCATCTTGGAGAACCTAAAACTGTGATACCAGAGTCCAGGAAGTCACGTGTGACTTGTATCAACCACATAATCACAATATGCAAAAGAGTTACCACAAAGCTTTGATACACTTCAACATGTTCAAAGAAAATTGGCCTCATTGGATGTTCTTGATAAATTTATCGTGAGCTCAGACAGATGATACACCTACCTACTTCAAAGCAAAAAATTTCCCCTCAAACCATTGATTCATCCTGCCAAGCATCACAGACAAGATTCATGTTTTCCATCTGAATCAGTTTTTCCCTAATACATTTGTTCATGGGATTTCAAAATTTTCAACAAATTTCGGGGTTATTGCTTGAAGACCTTTTGGGGAGTTGAGATTCAGGATGAGTGGATTTTTGGTGGATTCTTTCACATCGGGTCATGTAATACTCTCAGGTGGTCATCTTGACCGCCCTTTTAATGAAAAGTTTTTTTTTTTAAACTATCAGACAAAAATACTGAAGGGAATACAAACTAGAATAGCAAGTACAAACTCTTCAAGCTCAAACATATCCGTATCACAATACACTGCCAACACATATCCTGGTTATTCAGTTCTCACTACCTATCAGGAAGGAAGAAAGAAAAAACCATGAAGTTCTCACTGAAGAAGAATATATCCTGTTTGTGACAGAATCTCCTCCACTTTCTCTGCTCTGGATTTGGTACAACTGGTTCATAAAGAAACCAATACACTTTCTGCATAAACCCAAGGATCAACTCATCCATAATCTTGAACCAATCAGATCTTGATTTGCATCGGACCCACGGTTAGCCAGCTTTTGTATACGGGAAGAAAACTCGCCAGCCTAAAATTCATTTTCAAAGGTTAGGTCTCTTCCCATGAAAACAAATGTGATATAGAACTAAAAAGAATGGTTTGCTGTATTCAGTTGAAAGCAAATGCTTAGTACACAAAGCTAGTAAGGTGGATGCCATTCAGGTTTTGGAGTTTTAAAAGCTTATTGCAGTTTGATTTTTCAAGTACTAGAGGATTTTAAGGGTATTTTCTTTGAAGATTTGGAATTTAGATGAAAAACTTAGTATCAAGAGGTGAGATAAATATTGTATGTTATACTATGGCAGCTTCCTCAGCTCTCATCTATTTCAGATCCCATTTAACAAAAAAATAACTTGCACCCATAAAAAATGTATTTAAACTAGTGTTTTACCATAACCGAGTAATTAGAATCCCACTACGGCATCAACGGCCATCACGACTATCGAACTTATTTCCTAAAATAAAATACTTGACCATCAATTCTCTCTCTTATATCCTCAGTTATACCATACAGCACTCGCAATAAAAAAAAATGTGGTTTAGAACTCACAACATACCATTAAAAGGAGTAAATTTTCCTTAAAAATGAGTTCAAAAGAAAAGTCTAATATTTTTTTTTTTCAAAAAACCTCTGAAACTCTTGAAACGGTAGAAATTCCATTTTTTTAAAGGGGAACTTATCAAAACTTTCATTCAAAGGCTTAGAAGTTCTATTTCCCTGTTTCTTGTAGATAGCCGCTACACAAATTCGTCTTTTTTTTTAAACGTAATTGCCACGTAAGTTATTACAACACAAGATACTGACCTTTTCATCTATCCACATGAGTGAACTGAGCTGATTGTTAAGAATTCGGACAACAACGTCTAGTGGAGCCATCCCATCAATTGCATCAAGGCCCCCACCCTAAACAAAAAAGAAAGCTAGTAACCCCTCTGCTTATAAATCATGTGAGAGGAATTGGAATCATCCAACCATGCTTTACCTGATTAGCATTTAAGGTCTCAATAATTGATTTTATCTGTTCTGTCATATGTTCCATTTCTCTCTCGATCAATTCAGCCTGCTCATACCTGAAATTGCACACACAAAAATTGAGTCAGAAGCCACCATTTTATAAATTGGCGAGGGAAATTTACAAATTCATCAAAGATAAACGGGAATAAAAAATACAGAAAAAAGGTGACAGAGTTCCTCACAAATTTTTAGTGTCAATTTGGCCAAAACGACTGATAGCCAATATAGTAGCTTAAAATCATGTACCATTACAACACCTTATTCTTTTCCTAATTTCCATACATTTTTAGTGAGAGTTCTATTTATTTTCTTTATACTCTTGGCATTAAATTTACCACATTATATTGTTTACATCAGAATATAACAATCTTTGTAAAACAATAAAGTATTTGTTAGAAAGTCTGAGAAAAGTTATAATAGCCACTATGCTGATATATTTTTGGATAATTGAAACTTCTAATGACAGAAGACAGAGAAACCACGAAGTTCCCTGCATACAACAGAAGTTCCACTTACAAGCATTTCTAAGGCAAGAGATACAGACACAGTGGTATTGTGGTACTCTAAGGATGTTAGAGAAAATAACACAGAAATCTCAGCAAAGTTTACCAAGGTAATCTCTACCAAATATATTATTTACTTAAAAATTCATCAAATAAAAAAACCAAGTGAATCTCCATCAACTACTCTGAGCCCCTTACAAATAAAAAACAGAATCAAAACATTGAAAGAGAATACAGACTTCCAATGAGTAGGAATCAGCGACACCATCATCATACCTCGCCCTACCATAGACTACAATTACCACCAAAGGGTCATCAAAGTTATGCTTTACCTGTCTAGAGTGGGGGATGCTGACCAAGTGTGCCTTTGACTTGGACTATACACCATATATAGACCTTCCAGCATCTCTCAAAGCCATCTTAAAACGCAGAAGTCTTTCAAAGCGAGATCCCAACTTCCATCAACAATGTTTATATAAAAACCATTACCTCCCTTTTTCTTTTTCCAATAAATACCACTGCCTCATACCTGATTCTTTTATAGCTTATTATAGTTCTATATAATGTAATGGAAAAAAAAAATAGACATTGGCATATTTTTATAACTGTAAATTCTTCTTGTGTATGGGTTTTCAGAAAATTTTAGATTTCTAAACAGCAAAGATCGAATATGAAAATGTTGAAAAAAAAATTACAACTGATTACTTTTTTAAACTTCTAAGTCATACATAATATTCTTAGATGCTTCAAATCAACTCAAAAAATTGATTGTATGATAAAAGAAACAAAACAAATGAAGTTAGGTTTGATTTGATTTGGATGGAGTTCAACAATCCACACAAGATCAGGGATTTTAGATTTTTTTTAATCTTTAAAAGGGCCGGATAAGCGTGTTTTTTGGGTTTTTAGTCTATTAAGGATCTAACCCTAGACAAAGAGAGCCAAAAAAATAGAAGAAATGGTTCACCTTTGACATTGCCTTTTGGAGCTTTTTGCATTGCTTTTTAGCACATTTGTTTCACAGCGTTTATTTTTAATTGCCTGGAGTATGTGAGGCAATAAGGCCTCGCAACGGAACGCAATGCCTAGCACCTAGCCAAGTGACTTTTTCATCTTTGATAACGCTGAGATCATATTTTCTAAATGAGGGAGACTGTTCTTCAGATGTAATCCATATGGGTTGTCATGAGAGCTCGCCTTACTGACTCTTGGCTCATCAAAAAGAAAAGGAAAGAACATTCACATTTTCAAAGAAGTCGACCACCTTATAGGGAGCATCATTGAATGCCAACTCAGGGAAAAAACATTACTGTTTACGTCTCAGAAAAAACATTACAATTAAACAACTATTTGCAATTAGCAAAAGATTAACCATAGTTTATGCAGACCTATTTAGGAGTATGTAACCCCTACAACTGAGGCAATCATCTACATTAAGGATCCTGACAAACACAGCTGTCTCCAATTCAGGGTACTGAGCGCCCCTAAAACTTGTGAGCTGGAAAGCATGCAAGACACTCTACCCTCTAATGAAACTAACTCTAGAATCGTCTCCATTCCAAGGAATATGTACTTTCTAATACTATGATGATAAATGCAAGTGAAGAGTGGTCATTTTATTGTCTTTTAAAGTTCTAAATTCTGGAATCAACTGAACCTTATCATTGACCCTTTTCAAAGTAATAACTTGCCAAGACTTCCTTCCACGGAACCAACATATGAAACCTGTGGAAAGGTAAATACAAATTTTACAATCCCGAAAACATATACATCCTCCCAAACCTCATCCAATTCTCAGCTTCAGCCTAGTACCCACATTAAAGCACCAACAGGATTCCATATGGCAATATCCAACTGATTCCCCCATAAATCTCTATATATACACCATTAGTTCTTATGACACCTTACCTTCCATATGCATGCTCATTTTTCCAGTATGTGTTTATAGGTAGAAATTTGAGAAATAATGAACAAGTGAAGAACAGAATCTAGACAAATTTAAGAGAACCAAAGAAATTGGGAGGGATTAAAGGTGAAAACATGAAATGAATATGGAAAAATAGATGCTCACATTGCGTCTCTCATGGAAGCAGCATCATCCTCAAGAAGCGATCCACGCTCATCCTTGTAAATACGCTCAGCTTCTTCTTCTATGCTTTGCAGAGCCTTGTCAACCTAGCATGAGAAAGAATAAACTTCATTCAAAAGTCAATGCAGATATGCGTAAAAATATAAGGAAAAAAAAAGTAATATAACTTGAAATACCAATATCTACATGTTTCCATTCTTCAATAGGTTAAGAAAAACTCAGAATACAGACACACCAAACGGAGTTTTTTTTATGAAAAATGTGCTCCTTATTGGACTAAAAGTGTGAAGCATAAACCTCGCGAGCACACCTTTCTAAATAAAAAAATATAAATATAAATAAGTGATATGACACTTTTAATTAAAAAGAGAAATTAGGAAAAAATATTGAATTTTTTTTATAAAGAAAGATGGTTTTACATTTTAAACACGATTTTTTAACAATAAAACACAAGAAATACACATGTTTTGTGTGGCCTTCTGGATGTTTGTGATTTGGATCATAAATGTTGTTTAAATATAGGATTTGATGATAAGGTTTTAAATTTTTTTCAACAGTGTTATTTTGCTCATAAGATATGTTCATGGTTAGACTTTGTTTAGCATCATAACAATTATAATAAAATGAAGAAACATATCATTGTGCATAGATATTCAACAGTGTGCTTTTTTGCCAAAAAAAATTATATTGAAGTTTCCCCTTACCATTTTAAACCCATATTCTGACCTGATGACTACAATGGTCTTGTGAGGTGCATAATTTATGAATCCATAATAATCTCCTAGCAAGTTGATTATAAAATTTTCCATATTTTTATCATTTAGTTTCACCTACAAACAATCTAGAATGAATGAAGTAAAAAAAATGAGGGTGGATAAATAACATTATCATCCTCATCGCCATTGTCATGGTCATGATGATAGCAAATAAGCCAACTTCTAGCAAACCAGGTATGCTTTCCATGTTTTAACGATAAAAATCAGAGTATGTCTGGCTTGTCAAATATGATATTGATGTGAGGCCCACAAGTAGGAGAACAAACAAGGAATAAGTATAGACATATAACCTAACCAAATAATTATACATAATTGTGTGTTTTAGTTGGTTTTTACTTGCTCCATATTCTTATTCCCTGTATGTATTCTAGATTGTCGGATGATCCAACCACACTGTGAATCATGCTTCAGATGATCATTGTCACAAAAGCAATTCATTCTAACATTACTAACTATATAAAAATGTTTACTAAAAAAATTGTTTAAATGAACAGTTCAGATCTGCTTCAAGTTAGGAATATCAGTTTGTTCCAAGGTATGAACAATTCATTGTATGTTGGATAGGCCAACATGTATCCCTATGGATCCCACTATATAAAGATTTTTTAATGTCGTAGTTAAAATTTTGTACAATATGCAATGTTTCCAAATAAAGTGAGATTAGAGATAAGGAAGCAGTAAGGCCATATTAAAGAACAAGAAGGGAAAGTTCAATAGCTGTTTTCATTGTCCAAACCTAGGAAACATGGCAACATGTCACAACATGCTATAAGCATCAATTCCGCACTTCATATGGTTATTTATTACAGTTAAATCAAATGGATTTATCATTTCTCCTTTTTTTATGTAGGACGTCTACAATTTTAATTAGAGTCTTGAGTAGTTTCCTCATTCAAGTAAGATTTATTTTTATTTCTTAATTCTAGTAGAATTTCCATTTTCTAATTGTAGTAGGATTTTTATTTCAACTTTAGGAAGTTTCTAATTTGTTTTTTAAGTTTCCTATTTTTTTTCTAAATTCATTTTTATTCTTTAGGTTATAATTAAAAGTGTTCAAATTGAGTTATAATAAGTTTAGAAAGTTAGTAATATGTTATAGATAGATTAGAAAGTTACTTTTTATTATTTTAGAAGGTTTCTAAGTTGTTATGATGAAATTATCTCTATAAGGAACTTCAAAAACGAAATTCAATGAATAATTCAAATATATCAATACAATTCTCTTTTATCTCTTAATTACTTTCTAATTATTTGCTTTGTTTTCTTCAAGTTATTGTTTGTTTATCAATTGAATATATTGATTCAAATTGATTTTGTGAGTTCCATTGAACACAATCTCTTAATTTCTTTTGAATCTATCATGGTTTCTAAACTCGTCCGAGACCGAGACGTATCGCCCGAGTTAACTTGGTATCGCAGCCTAACGAGACCAACTCACAATGAGTCATGAGACGACCGCGTATCGTGAGATATGCGAGTCGTCTCGGACGATATTTTCGCAAAACTCGGACGATACGAACGAGATATACGAGACATTACAGATTTTACGTTAACTCGCGAGACAAACGAGTTGTATCGGACGAGATTTTCAAAATCTCGTCCGAGTTAACTAAGTTTTACCGAATATTTTTGAAATTAGTGATGGACCAATGATGCACATTGAATCAACACCGTTAAATTGCGGGCCATTTTCCTAAATCACAAATATAGGATGTTTCTCAACTACTAATTACTAATGTAATCGGATACTTAGGATCATAAATTACTATGATCCCCTCAATAGTAAGGCAATCAATGGGTCCAAAATCCGATCTATTCAAATTCGATAATTTCATATCTCGGTTGAAGATTTGGGTTCTGAAAATAGTTTGGCTCTCAATGGATCCAAAATCCAATTTGTGCCTATTAAATAACTTCATACATGGATTAAATATTTGGGTTCTAATAAAAATTAGATCCGATAAGAATTTGATGCAGTAACCTATCGGATGGAATATGGATCAATCGTGTCCCTATCCGATAAAATGTGAGAAAGTAGGTCAATTGTGTTACATGATTGTGAAGTTTCTTTGTATTTTATTTTTTGGAATGTTCCTTCTTTGTATTTTATATGTCAAATCATACTTATAATATGATGAAAATCAATTGAAAAATATTTGGATCATATTGAAATCGAATAAAAACCAATTCCAATAAGGGTCGATCCAATTTTTATAATACCGATTTTTATCGAATTGAAATTAGTGTTTTAATTGATATTTTTGATGGTAAGTTTGGTGCTCTTTAAATATTGTGTTTGGAAAACAAGTTTAGTGCACTTGTGCAATGAAAATGAAACAACGTAAACAAGTAAATATTTAATTTATTTATTTTGATATATATATATTATGAATTTTTTTTTAATTTTATATATTTTTTGGGGCTCATTTTTTAATAGGAATCAATTCTGAATTTTTCCTGAATTTTTCAGATTTTTTAAATGGTAAAAAACCATTGTTTTAATGTTGAACGAGACGACTCGACGAGACGAGACGTATCGTCCGAGTCAACTCGGTATCAGAGGTGAACGAGACGATACGGAATACCGAGTTTAAAAACCATGGAATCTATTGATTCACACGTTTCTGCTACGTCAAGTGGTATCAAAGTTTTTGCTACCATCCACATTCATGGTTGGTGAAGGAAAATTCATCACTAAAACTGAATTGAAAATCCCATTCGAGAAGTTTGAAGAAGGTGAACATCTCAATTATATTATTCGACTTATTGCCAATACAACATGTTGATCCTTCAACTCATCCGTCTTTTCCGGATTACAGCAAGATGCAAGGCAAGTTGTGCCAATTGATTATTGATAGTGGAAGTTTGGAAAATATCATTGCAAGCCACACGGTCAATGCACTCAAGCTACCCATTATGCAACACCCTAGACCTTATTTTATAGGTTAGGTGGAAGGTGAATACCAAAAGAATGTGGCAAGCCAAATGTTACCTATCTTTTAGCACTAGACAATATAAGGATGAGTTTATTTGTGACATAGTCCCAATGAGAACATGCCACATCCTCTTGGGAAGGCCTTGCCTTCATGATAATGATATCACCTACCAAACCAAAGCCAACACCTTTTCTTTCATGCATAATGGTGTCAACATGATCTCACCCTTCCCATGCAAAACCCAGGACTGTCCTACCAGTCAAGGAAGAGAGAACATGTTTTATTTCTACCAACATCAATGAAGACTTAAAGGAAACAAGTCAAGTCTTCCCGGTGGTAGTGCAACCTTCCAACCGAGACCATCTTACTCAAGTTTCTCATCAAGTGCAATCCCTCAAGAAATTTTCTCGTATTCTTCCTTAAAAAATGTCGGATTCATTGCCTCCTGTGAAGAATATACAACACCACATCGATTTGGTGCCTGATGCAAGTCTCCTAAATCTGCCCCATTATGGGATAAGTCCAAAAGAGTATGATATATAGAAGGAAAAAGTGAAAAAGAACTTCGAAGCTTCTATTAACAAGTACAAAGTCAATGTCGAAAAGCATAGAAGATTCAAGACTTATGAAGAAGGAGAGTTGGTCATGGTTTATCTTAGTAAAGATTGTTTTCTCGTCGAAATTTACAACAAGACCAAGTTGAAGAAAATTGAACCACTTTGTATCTTGAAGAAGATAAATAATGCTTATGTAAAGGATTTTGCCCAATGATATGCTATAGTCAATTATATTCTCTAAATAAGTCTAAAGAATAGATATCATTGGAAGTGGAATAAAGTGAGAGCTGAATGGAAAACAAAGAAGAAAAAAAAGGTCTTCAAGAACAACTCAAGGGTGAGTTATTTTAAAAAACAGGAGCCTAATGTAGGACATCTACAATTTTAATGAAAGAGTCTTGAGTAGTTTCATAATTCTAGTGGGATTTATTTATATTTTCTAGTTCTAGTAGGATTTTTATTTTCTAATTCTAGTAGGATTTCTATTTTAACTTTAGGAATTTTCTAATTTGTTTTTATATTTTTTTTTAAAAAAAATTCATTTTTATTCTTTAGGCAATAATTAGAAGTGCTTAGCACAGTCCAAATTAAGTTATAATAGGATTAGAAAGTTAGTAATATGTTATAGATAGATTAGAAAATTATTTTTTAGTATTTTAAAAAGTTTATAAGTTGTTATGATAAAATTACTCATATAAAGAGCTTCAAAAACGAAATTCAATGAATAATTCAAACATATCAATACAATTCTCTTTTATCTCTTAGTTACTTTCTAGTTATTTGCCTTATCTTCTTCAAGCTATTGCTTGTTTATCAATTGAATCTATTGATTCAAATTGATTTTGTGTATTTGAACACAAATATATATATATATTTCCATCAGTTCACAGAAGAAATGCATCATTCCACACCTCGTCAATAATTTCCCCATAAAGGTACACCGGGAGTTTATAGCACAAATTGCACTTTCAAAATCAAATACATTTGACCTAAATCCACAAGATACAACTATTTATTCCTTTCTAGTAATCGACAATAAAAATTAAATGTCTCCCTACTCCATAGTACAGACATACATACCTTCAACACAAGGTCAACAGTCACAAACTAACATAACAGACCACATGTAAAATAGAATCATTGCTAAGCAAAGAAAATAAGGATTAACAGATTTTAAATCAATTCCATGACTATGAAATTGCATACCTCTTGTTGGTGAGTTTCAATCAGTTCCAGTTGCCGCTCTAAACTAGCCTGGGTTTCAACCACTTTTGCCACCTCGCTCTGATACAATATATTCACACATACTGTATTTAGAAGTCCAAGATAAAGTGAGATAGTGAAAGCACACAAATAGAACCATACAAGTTATCAACAGCCACAATCAGTAAAAGCGGTTTTCTTTTATTGATAAAAGTTAATCCTCCCTCAATTAAGATATAGGATAAAATCATAAATTTTCTGAAACATAAGCCATATACATGTTACTCTTATGCCACAATATTTGTAGTTTTGAACAAAAAATTTCCGACTAAAGTCACTGATGAAAAAAGTTAGATATCATAGGGAATGGATTTGAAATAATCAAACATAGAAAACAAAATTCAAGGAATTGAGAGAGATTAAAAATTGTCCCCAAATTTTATCATGCTGGAAAAATAAATCACCTCAAGCCTAAGAAGAACATCCCGATTCTGCAAGATCCTCTTGTCCCACTCAGCTATTGCAATAGCTTGGTTGCGGAATTTCCCAGTGCGCTCCTGTAACTCAGAGTTCCACTCTTTGATTATCTGCAAACGAAAATAAATTGATGAACAAAATCCACAGTTTAAAAAAATAGGATAACCAGGCAAAAAATAATGAATCAGGAAAATCAGGAAAAAAAAAAAAAAAAGGTAACAGAATAATCATGATGCAAGATATTTTGAAGCAAAATTGCAAACATGTTCATTGTTATAAATACAAAAGAGAATTAAAAAAATTGTAAGTTCAAGTTCCAAGTATTTTTAAAGGTACAAGCTGAGGTGTTTTTTTTTTTTTTCTTTCCTTTTTTTAATAAGTAAAAAATTTATTGAATGAGAACGAGATGGCCTCAAAGAAGAGACCTCTAAAATCTCTAAAGCGTTTTCACCACCAAAAAATAAAACAAAAAAATGCTTATAATCACATCTTGCATCATGTTTAAAGTTTGAGTGTTGATACCACGACTTGGTTTCAAAACCAGCCTTCACCTACTAATTACTAACCAATAACCTGCTTGCTTATCAAAAATATATATATATAATATCAATCAATTAAATATATTAAAATAAATTGCAAAATTTCTAATAAAAAAGACAACCAAGAAAATTTTAAATAAAAAATGAAAATTCATCAATTCCCATTGGAAAGTTTGATAGCCAAATCCAAATGCCATCAAAACATAAAATTAAAACAGCGCCACATCCCAACTTACCAAGTTTTAATCTTTTTAGAAAAAGAAATACTTGGAGCGTAACAACACTTTAACTAAAAAGGATGACACAACTCTAAAGACTAGAAGTGGAGGGGTAATTTTAGAGAGAAAGTAGAAATAAGAAAGAAACAAAAAAAAATACTGGAAGAAGCTAGAGTGTACCCAAAAAAAACAAACAAAACCACACTAATCATTGCAATGAAAAATTGAATGGATAACATACCTCCTCAACAGTTTTCCCAGTGATCTCAGATGGTAGTTTAGGTGCAGGAGATACCGTCATAGTAACAGTTGAAGATGTTGCTCTATTGGCCAAGACACATGAAATGACAAAAAGAAAATCAGATTCTAAATCCATAGCCATGAATCATATAACTGGGAATTATTCAGGACGGTGAATCCTCCTCGTAAGTTCTAAGACTTTAAACATTATTTTGTAGTTATGATTTTCAGAGCAAAAACATGGGTAAAGTTGGAAAAAGGAGAAAGAAAGATAAAATAAAAGCAAGACAACATAAATTACAAAATAGAAAGCATAAATACTTTAGTTACCGAACAACTAAAATCAAAAGCGGGTTAAAATCTAACAATATTGTACAAATTAAAAAGAAAATAAATTTCTGCGAGGCACAAAATTTTCAGCAAGAACTAAAATGTGAATATTTATTTAAAATGTTTATACAACATCAGGGGAGGTTTCAAATCAAATGATTAGATCCTAAGGAAAATAAGAAAGTACCAATACTAGCAAGGAACCAAAGTACGAGGAAAGGATACAAACCCGCTAGTTGTAGCTAAAGCAAGGGAAGATGATGCTTGTGCTGCAGTTGGCTTGGAACTAGTAAAACTGAGTTTTGCTGCACCATCGGTGGATGCACCAGCAGATGTTGAAAAAGGAACACCTGTAAAACAAGTTGGATGACAAAAAATAAATACTTCAGCAATGAAGCCTCTATACTCCAATAGGTCTAGGATACCAGGCATTCCAAGAAATATGCAAGTGATTAAGAAGTAAAGGGCAGCACTAAGTAGGGAATCAAACAATCAGACACCAAAGAAAAAAAATATTTATATCAAGTAACCAACTTTACAGAAACAGGGTTTCTTTTATTTTCTATTTTTTATAAGTACAAATTTCAAAGCCAATAAAGGAGAAACAATGTAGTACAAAGGATCCAAGAAGGTCAAAAAGACACTAAGAATAGAAAATAAAATAATGAAGTACAAACAAACTAGCACCATGCAAAGTAATCCCCCAAAAAAGACATCTCATCCAAAATTAAGCCCTGACTTCCCAAATATTAACTCGAATGAATAGACAAATAATTGCTAGGATGGTAAGGGTGATGTCTGACATCTCTCTCCTTGCCTACAAATATCCATTATTTCCAAATAGCTTACCATCAAAGGGAGATGCTCCCAAATCAGAGGACCTCTGGATGAAAAGCATAGGACTGCCAGATCTTGATTCTTGAAGAGATATAGGGCGAAGCATGTAAGAACACAATGAATTCCATATTGATTAAAGAAATACCCCAGCTTTTTTTCTCACCCAACTGCAATGAAGTAAGAGGTTGTTCGTGGATTCACCATTCTTACAGTGTGGAATAAACCAAGTTGAGTGGGGTGAACAGATTAAGATATTCTCAAAGTGAGAAGGCAGATAGAAGAAGAGAGAGTGGGGTCAAAATTTAAAGATCGCCAACAAAAGGGTGACAATCTTTCAAGAAATACAGCAATATATATTTATATATAAAAGACTATGTAGGAGACATGGTGATTAGGCTGTACCAAAGAGAGAAGCATGTATGCATACTACTCAAGCTATGATACCCAAACACAGCAAGGATACAAGCCAGAATCAATCTGCATTTATCGAAAGATAATATCTTCTTGATGCACAAGATTGTCAATAAGAAGTATTCTTCGTATTGGTCCCAACTATTTATGTGCTAAAGTGGACTTCTAGGAAGCCTATGATTGGGTAAGCTGGCAATTTATAATCTCTCTACCTCAACAAATTGGATGTGATTACATATGAATTCGTTGGGGTAGAGAATGCATTTCCACCTCAATATTCAGGCTTAATCAATGGCTCCTCCCATGTATACTCTCTCCTAGTGGGTGTGAATACCATTGAAGCAAACCATTATCTTTGTTTAGTCAGTCATTCCTAGAGTGTACATCTCGGATCTCTACTAAGAGGATAAAGTAGTTTAATGCCAAAATCCTTTATGGTTTAGACTTGATTTAATCAGCTAAAATGATTAAAAAAAAGGTTAGGAGTGCTTACTCTTGCTATGGAATTGTGCTCATGTCAACTTGAGCAAAAGATTACTCGTGGTGAAATAAAAATCCTGATCAATACTAGTACTCCACCCATACAGATCCAAAAAAAATAAAAATAAAATACTCCGCCCATTTCTCACTTGATGGTTGCTGACAACATGCCCTAGTTTACAGTCAACAATGTTCACTCTACTAATAATCTTCCATTGATTTTACATAAATTTGATTCCTTCTCGGTTGTCTAGGCTATGACTCAAAAGAGTTGTCTTTTTTTAATAAGGCTTGCAAGAATTGCAAAGCCATATTGAACCATCTCCAATTCAAGAAAGCAAGTTTCCCACCAAGTATCTGGGACTACCGTTGTTCTCTTCATGATTGACTTTCTCTTTGAGTCAGCCTTTATTGGGTCGTATACAAAGTATGCCTCAGGGTTGGAGGGCTTAATTCTTATTGCAGACTAATCAAGTTCCAACTTTTTCACTCGATGCTCAATAATTTCCAAATTTACTGGAGCTCATTTTCTTTTTCTTTTTTTGCCCAGGAAAATCTAAGAAAAAAAGAATGAATCTATCATGGCTTGTTTTCTTTGAAAAGGACCTTCATTAGCTAAATCCATGCGCTCATACAGTTTGAGTTGAGTATGCCGACCATGTGATGAGTGCAGTCGGTTTTGAACTTCAGAGAATCAAAGATTGGACCAAGTATGGCGAAATTATTCTGAAAACTCACATCAAGCCAGAACTCTCTTTGGTTGAAATGGACCTTAGCAAGATATGTGGATAATGAGGCCTTGTGCAACTAAACAAATAGATAGGATTTCTCATGGGTTCAGACGGGCCTTAAAAAAGGCTTGGGAGCTAGGTAAGAACACTCGTATCATTGTAGGGGATGGAATGAACACTTTTCCATGGTCAGAAGACGGAATCATTGTAACACAATCCGAAATCGAATTATTTCGCACTTTGAAAGCCACCATCTAACACGATTCTTGTTGCAAATAGATTGCAGCAGCCTGAACCATACACTAATAGAATGAGAACAGCATGGGAGAAGATTCAAAACGAATCGTATCTGGTTGGGAACCATGGAAACAAAGTGATATGGGAATTGACAAGTTCAGGCAAATTTACTTTCAAGAATGCATGAAGCAGCACAATTACACTGGAAACTCTCGGTACCCAGATTTTTAGTATGTGCATGGAAAGAAGTTCAAAGAAGGTTTCTAACAATGCAAAAGCTACATTGTTAAATGTGAGTGTTCATTTTTAGAATTGGCATTCAAAAAGCTGAGGACGATAGTGTTTTATAGATGGTGATGAAAATGGCATTTTGTACCTATTTTGTATGGAGAGAGAAGAACAATAGAATATTTGAAGACAATAGTTGTCCCCTCAAAAGAAAATGAAAAGAAGAAGAAAAAAAAAAGTAATAATTGTCCCAAGAAGACACTGTTGAGCTTCATTATTTATGTTGTTCAAGCGATGTCAGGAATGTAACCTCATGAAACATGATAGCAACCATTGTTAATGACTTGTAGATGGGAATCCCCACAATCAGATTTCATCTAGGTGAACTCAGATAGCCCGACATCATTGGACAAATCAGATTTTGGGTGCATAGAAAAATATCATAATAGCGAGTTTATTCTATATTAAATGGACTTTGGTCCAAGTTATACATGTTTTGAAAAAGGTGTTAATTGCTAATGTGAGAATTGATTCCAGATTTTAATATAGGACACAAGGAATTCTTTGATCGTACAGTTGGGCCACTTGGATTATATGTTGGGTAAGATGGGTTTGGTCTTAAATGAAGGTACTATTTCTATATGAAGGTTTACCTCACAACATCTTCCACTTATGCTTCGGTGATTCTTGTTTCGTAGTTTTCTTTAGCAAAACACTTTCCTTACTAACATTGTAAGATTTTAAGCCTTACTAAGGATCATTTTGCTCATATGGATTGCCACATCAGCAATCCAACACCACAGCCCCTCTAAGTTTAGGATTGACAAAGATTCTAGCAAATGTCAATAAAGATTATCTAAACAACCTGTGGTATTTAAGATATACAAAATGTCATATTTTGGATCTTCGTATAAAATAAAATGAAAAACCCCAGATACAATGAGCATTGACAAACTCACCAAACACAGGTGCAGCAGTAGTCGATTGAAGCTGCAATGACGATGATGATGATGATGATGCGGGAGCTGATGGTTTAGTCGACAATGAAAAACTTGGGAAAGGGCTAGTAGTGGTAGATGATGCAGAAGTGCTCTTAGCCACTGAAGTTGAAGCTGTACTCACCCCAAAAACAGGCACTGATGGAGTAGAAGGAGCAGAGGTGGTGGCTACGGCGGATCCTAAAGAGAACAACGATGTAGCAGCAGAAGAAGAAGGGGTTGTACTAAATGCAGGGGTCGAAGCACCAGAAGCGGCAGCAGCGGATCCTAAAGTGAACAACGATGTAGCAGCAGAAGAAGAAGGGGTTGTACTAAATGCAGGGGTCGAAGCACCAGAAGCCGCAGCGGATGCTGAAGAGAACAATGGTGAAGCAGCAGATGAAGAAGGGGTTGTACCAAAAGCAGGAATCGAAGGACCTGTGGTCACGATGGTTGAAGATAGCGGTGCTGCGGAAGATGTTTCAAAACCTAAAGAAAAAGGTTTCATGGTGGCGGGTGCGCTAGAGAAAGTGGGGGCAGCAGACGAAGCGGCATTAACAAATCCAAATGAAGATTGAAAAGGGGATGAAGAAGACTGGGTTCCGAATGAAAAACTAGATGAAGCGGATGAAGACGAAGGTTTCGCATCAGGAACTGAAGGGGAAGAAGAAACAACAGTGGATGAAGGAGGACTGATAGTGCTCTTGGGAAGAGCCGAACTGCTTCCGAAGGAAAACGGCGAAGAAGAAGAATTGAAGAAGTAGAAGAGAACAATTGAGGAAAAGAAGAAGTGGTTGCTGCTGAAGAATCGGGTGGAGGAATTATAAAAGGTGGAGAAGAAGTAACGGAAGTAGAAGCAGAAGCAGAAGCAGAAGTAGAAAATCCAAATGAAGGAGGAGTAGGAGTAGGAGAGGAAGCCAAAGGAACACCAAAGAGTGATGAAGCAGTAGTTGTAGTTGTAGTTCCTACTGTGGATGAAGAAATCGAAGGTACTCCAAATAAGGGTGAAGGAGCAGAAGAAGATCCAAAGCTAGGTTTTGAAGCAGAGAAAAAAGAATTCGAAGAAGAAGAATTGAAGGAGGGGAAAAGATTCGAAGATGAAGAATTAGGGTTTGGGGAAGGAGAAGAAGCGAAAGGGAATGCAGAAGCAGTGAAAGTAGATGAAGATGTTGTGGATGATCCGAAAGAAAAAGCAGATGAAGGTTGTTGGGATGAAGAAGATGGGGTTGTTGTTGTTGTTGTTGTTGTTGTTGTTGAGGTGGAGAAGAGAGGGACAGAGGGTGTGGTGGTGGAGAATGGAGATGGAGAAGGAGAAGAAGAAGAAGAAGGGTTGGAGAAGGAGAAAGGTTGAGATTGTGAGGAGGATGAAGTTGTGACAGAAGAGGAGGAGTCGAAGGAGAAGCCTGACATTGTTGCTCTCTCTCTCTCTCTCGTTTTTTTAGGGTGGGCTTTTCTTCTTCCCGGCCAAATGTGCTCAAATTTCTGTTCCGCACTTTCGCTCTGTGTTTTGCTTTGGGTCTAAGTCTTCAAAGTTCAAACTGGGGTTCCGAGATACAGAATTGGCTCGTCCGATTCATCTCGTATCTGTAGAGTCAATTCGTTTAACTCGTTTTAATATTATTTATTTTTTTATAATTTAGTAAACTCGCCTGATCATATTAGGGTTTATGTTGCCAAATTCGTTGCTAGTAGTCCCAACCGGTACAAAGTGAATTAATTCGCTATTAGGTTCTTAATTCTTGCAGAGTTAGTAAAATCAAGCTAAGCACAAATCCACTGAATTTCGATTGAGTTTTGACACGAATCAACTACATTTTTAATTGGCTCTTTGAATCAAATCAATTTATTATTATTTTTTTTCATTATTTACAATTATAATTTAGATTATTATATTAATTTATACTATTTGACTTAGAAATTTTTAACATTATAGTCCTACTTATAACTGGTATACCTTACAAGCAAACCAGCCTAACTAATTGATCTATGAAATCAAAGCAAATCAAGAAGCGAATTATCTCTACTTGCTCCTATGAACTGAGTTCATTCTAGAGTGGTGCACCACGGACCATGAATCGAATTCATGCAAACCGGAAAAAATGGGGTTTAGATTTAACCTTGATCTTAAATGGATGAGCCTTTTTTATGAATTAATAATGGAAATTAAATTTTATTCAAATTTTTGAATTAATACTATAAGTTTTAAAAGGTATTTACTGATTTCAAAAAAAATAAAATAAAAAAATTACTCGCCCAATTTATCATGTTTGCCTTGTGGAACTAAACAAACATTGTATTTCTCATGGGTTCAGTAGAGCATTAAAAAGGTTTGAGTGCTAAGTGAGAAAAACACTCACGATCGTTACATCGCAGTTTGAGATTCGAATTCTTTTGCATTTTGAAAATCATCATCTAACTTGAGTTCTTTTGACATTCTTGTTGCGTGTAAACTTCAATTGCCTCAACCGTACACTGATTGAGTAAGGAGCTTATGGGAGAAGACTCAAACCAAACATATAAGGCTGGAAATCATGAAAATAAATTATACTATAAGGATGATCCTTAATCACACAGATGGAAGTATTAAATTCAATTGAAACATCACTATTTATGGTAAAATAATCAACAACGAGCATATTTTCTAAAATTGCCATTTGTAGAAGATATTATTAGGTTCAACAAGATTTAAACTTAGGTCGTGGGATTAACACTCCACACACCTTTACTATTTTAGCTAAGTCGACACCATTTCCATCTCGAATCTGATTAGGGCCATTGTAAATTTGTAATCACCGCAAATGGTGAGATTGTTAAGATCAGAGGTTATGTGATTGATGACCCTAGAGGTAGGTACCAATTTGGATCAATACCAGCAGAGGAGCAACCAATCATAGAAATGCGCTCTCCAAAATCGAGCTCATTTCTCATAGGACTTCTATCCTGATTCCTAAATTCTAGGACTAAAATAAACAACACTAGAAATGTGTAATTAGATATAAGGATTTGAAATTTCTTAATATTTGTTATTTTTAGATTTTTCAGGATACGGTACCCAATGAGAAATAAGATATAATCATATCAAATAGGATTTCTTAATATTTGATCATACTTGCTACACATGATCAAATCTGTGATAGCGTGTTTATGGCGTTGCAACAGATGGGACTCATACATTTGTATAAGCAGTTCAAAAGGATTTTTCGAATCTTTTTTTTTTTTTTTTCAAGATTTGTCGAGTACACAACATCTTGCATCATTCATCCTGGATTCTCACACTCATACCAATGTTAATGCAACATAGTTTCTTGTTGAAGGGAATGAGGTGGGAGGGGGAGGATGGTACCATTGTTACCAAATGTGGTCACATTTTCGTATAAGCTACAATCGCATATCCTAAATTATGTTATCTACTAATATGTGATGGAATATTTTTTTGTAATTTTTTTTTTTTTTTTTTTTGCAAAATATGTTGGTCACATATAGTCACGTATGCTATTTAACAACATTTGATGGTACAAAGTATATGGTTGTATATCTCTATAATACCTTGCATTAGAACAATATAAATTCAAACCACTCTACTAGGAAAAATTCTTGGATTGGAATAATTATTGTACGTTGATCACTTTTATTCCAAAAAATGAAGGGATTGAGACTTAGGTTATCGAATCACGAATTGGTTTGAATTAAACCAATTCATACGATTCGCTCTAGATACGTGAAAACCAGCGTACTTCATCATTTTACTCTACTAGTTCACATCACCCAACATATTAATAATATTTGAGACATCCCCCTAAATTTTCAAATGGATAACATGCCCCTTTGACCTTAGTCTATACTAATAGACTAATAAAAATTGACCAAATACTCTCATCTTCAACTTGTAAATAAAAAATTCAGAATTTTTCTTCCCAAAATATACCATCTTCAACACTATCTGCCCCTGCAAATCAGGTTCATTTTTGATTGGCAGACTGCAAATCACAAATCCAAATTCAAACCAATCGAACCCACGAATCAGGTAACATAGGTTGAAGACCCGACAAGAATCCAACCATCTCAATTTGGTAACAAGCGTTTAGAAAATTACATCCGAGCTGCTGGTCTTTAAAATGAAGATATGGCCTCTTGACATTTCTCATATTGAAAGGAGCTAAGTTATGTCCAAGTCATACATAGTTTGAACAAAGTGTTACTTGCTAATGGTTCTAGTGATTTCAGATTTTAATAGAGGAATCCAGGAACTATCTTCGAAGTATATATTGGAAGGTAAACAAAGATTTGATCATGTCAATTGGGCTTCTTGGATTATGTGACGGGTAAGATGGGTTTGGTCTTAGATGAAGGAACAGTATGAAGGTTTGCTAATTTCCCAAAAAAAGTGTATCTCGAGGGAAGCTTGTATCCCAAGGAGCACAGATCTAAGGTTCTCGAACTTGTCACGTCAAACAGTCGATTGAGTTTACCACATGGGGTAGTAAGATTATCACGACTCTTTCTCAAATTCTTTTTAGAATCGTGCTAATATGACTCTCCCACATGGCATACTCAATTGACTACCTTTACGTGATTCGAAAACTATAGATCTGCGCTCCTCGGGATACATCGTTGCATTTCCCTATAAAAAAAGTTTTATCTTTAGGGAACCGTTTATCTCGAAGAGCATAGATCTATGATTCTTGAACTTCTCACGTCATGGTAGTCGATTGAGTATGCCACGTGGGGTAGTCAAATTATCGTGACATTTTTTATATGAGAGTTTGCTATGGGTTGAAGGCCCGATCGGCACATATTATTTTTCATAATCTTTATTAAGGGTCTTGTTAATGTGTGCCTCAGGTATAAGTTAAAGTGCAATAAATACACTTTGGAAGTTGGATTTTATATCGAAAATGCCTTTAATAAAATCATTTTTCACCTAAATACCCTCATATGCCAATTTCCAAGGTGTATTAACTGCATTTTAACGTGTGCGCATAGGGCACACGTTAACAAGACCCATTTATAAATTGGGAGTGACTTCTTGCACATCACTCATAATCAGTTGCACTCCACCACTTGAAAAAAATAATAATAATGATGAATGCAAGCGATTGGGCATGCGGCTAACGTGGCAAGAGCACAAAATCACACATCTTTTCCCATGTATCCCGATAAAAAGGATTAATGATTCTGTGCCCTTAATCTCTTATAAGAAAAGAGTCACCGTATGGGGTGGAGGGGAGATTGAACTTTAGTAATACCCCGACAAAATAGCAAAAATGGAAAATTAGGTTTATCTCTTGATCAAAAGTCAACGTTAATTTTTGTTGATGAATTAATGAAATTTTTTATATTTAATAATTTAAAATTTTAAAGGGTATTTTAAATAACATCAAAACTTTACTGCTAATTCATCAATAAAAAGATGAGTTGACTTTCGGTCAAAGGGTAAACTTAATCTTGAATTTTGTAAAGGCAAATCTAATATAGACAATTTTGCGTGAGGGTATTATTAAAGTACTATTTTTCTTGAATTTATGTAGTGAAGTTTACGGTCCATCAATTAAGATGGGGGATTTTGTATTTTCGTTAAGGTTTTAATTTTGAGGGTGATGGTAAAGACGAGAAAATACCAATATTAGATGAAAAATTCATTTACATAGGAGTGGGTGGGAAAAAACTACTTATGTTGAAAATCATTTCTTTTTTTTTCAAGAAGAAGTATATTCTTACCTCTTTTCCATAGACCCTTCGCTCTCGTTACTCATCTATTTTAACATCTTCTTTGTTGATTATTCAATTTTGGGAATGCTAACGTCTACCTCCAAGATTTTATAAGGACATTAACATTCTCTACAAATTGGATTTTTCAAGATGTCATTTATTTTTTTTAGTACTATGGAGTGATATTTTTATAAAGGGTTGGGATCATGAAAAAACATATGATTCCAACCCTTTAAACACAAAATCCAATGGTTACGATTTATGAATTATCTTCATAACACACATTTTAGAGATACTTATCTCGATGATAAATCTCAACCATTGGACATTTAAAGGATTTGGATCATATGTTTTTTCTATGAGTCATTCTTTTCAGGGGATCCGACCCTTTTATAAATATTAGAAATTGAAACAATATGTTTAGTCTTTGTACAATAAATGCTTTCCTAAGAATCCCATCAAGATCTGTGATATTTACAAAAATATTAGACAAATACCAAAATGCCCTCATCTTGTTGGATATCCTTAACAATAAATATATATATATATATATATATAGGGTCCCGTTTAGCAACAAACATTTTGGCAAAACATTTTTCAAAACATGGGTTAGAGGTTTTGGAATGGGCTGATTTTTGTTGAGGATGATCTCTACGGTGAGGAGATCATCTTCACCAAGAATCAGCCCATTCCAAAACTTCTAGCCCCAGTTTACAAGTTGAAAAATCATGGACCGTCTATTTTTTGTAAATCATTTTTGATGGGGTTAGAAGTTTTGGAATGGGCTGATTTTTGGTGAGGATGATCTCCTCACCGTAGAGATCATCCCCACCAAAAATCAGCCCATTCCAAAACCTCTAACCCATGTTTTGAAAAATGTTTTGCCAAAATGTTTGTTGTTGAACATTTCCCATATATATATATATATATATATATATATATATATATATATATATATGGGTCACGTTATTACGACCCCCTTTTGGACCCCCTTTGCGACACACCTTTTTGTCTTATATGGGCAAAAATGTTTGGAATGGGCTGATTTTTTGTGAGGATGATCTCTATGGTGAGGGGATCATCCGGCAAAAAATCATCCCATTCCAAAACTTCTAGACCGTCCGATTTTTGTTGAAAAATTATAGACCGTCCAATTTTTGTAAATCAATTTTGATGGGGTTAGAAGTTTTGGAATGGGATGATTTTTTGCCAGGATGATCCCCTCACCATAGAGATCATCCTCACAAAAAATCAGCCCATTCCAAACATTTTTGCCCATATAAGACAAAAAGGTGTGTCGCAAAGGGGGTCCAAAAGGGGGTCGTAATAACGCGACCCTATATATATATATATATATAGGGAAATGTTCAGCACCCTAAGCTTTACCCTACACTTTAACAAACGTGTTTTATCCTACATGTGTAGAAGTTTTGGAATGGGCTGATTTTTGGTGAGGATGATCTCTATGGTGAGGAGATCATCCTCACCAAAAATCAGCTCATTCCAAAACTTCTAACCCCATCAAAAATGATTTACAAAAAATGGACGGTCCACGATTTTTCAACTTGTAAACATGAGACTAAAAATTTTGGAATAGGCTGATTTTTGGTGAGGATGATCTCTATGGTGAGGAGATCATCCTCACCAAAAATCAGCCCATTCCAAAACTTCTAACTCATGTAGGATAAAACACGTTTGTTAAAGTGTAGGGTGGGGAACGGGACCTATATATATATATATATATATATATATATATATATAATTTGATTGATATTATATACATTTTGGAAGCACATTTCCATTTTAACCTCTCAATCTAATTTTTTTAATAACATGAACAATCTCTTCATCTTCAAAGTAAAATAATTAATATAAAGAAATAATTATTTCGAATTTTCACGTTCGACGTAGTCAAACTTAAGATGAAACTGTGTAATAGAATAATCTGATTTTCATACTATTGCCATCGTGTATGTTTCAACCAAGTTGTTCTGATTTCAGTTCTAAAATATGAATGTTTTTAAATATCTAGAATGTCTTAGTCGCGAAAGTGGAATTATTATTATTATTTTAAATGATATATTCCGTCGAGATGAAATTTTGAATATTAATATAATAATTTGATTTTTTTTTCCCCACTAATGTTCCTAAGCCATTGTATTTGTAACACGTATCCAAGTCATGGATTATACTCATTTTCCCTTCGATAATAGTCAAAATCGAACCACTCATCTTCCTTAGTTTGAAAGCTTAATAATAGCAGACCATTTTGGACCACAAACTTTTTAGCGAATTAAATGGTAATATAATCGCAATTTAAGCTAACACAAAAAAAAAGAAAAAAAAGAAAGCAAAATAAAAATTCGAAAATAAGAAGCTTTACGTAAGAACCGCTTCGCGTCTTTGTCGTCAGCCCGCTCTTTCCTTCCAGTTTACCGCGTTTTCTCTCTCCCCCTCTCAATTCCTTTTTCTACAGCCAAATTCTTCGCTGATATTCTCCACCTCTGTGTTTATCACATGGAATTTATATTCCGAAACGGAGCTGATTCGTCCATCTTCAATCACTTTTCTCAGATTTTTCGTTGAGCGTCCTGTTTTTGAATCTCTGTTCGAGCTTTCTTAGTCGAAAGCTTAAAGATTGTCGGTAAATTTTTTGTTTCGATTAGTTATTTATATGCTTATGTTTTGTTTCATTCGATTTTTGATCGTATGATCTTACTTTGATTCTTGTTTGAAGTTTCATAGAAATAATTCAAGAGTTAAAAAAAAAAAAAGTCTATTTTACGAGTCATTTCTGTAATTCTGTTTGTTATTGTGTGTTTTAGGAGTTTTTAAAAATCTGTTAATGAAATCATTTGTATTTGTCTAGTTTATTAAGTTGTCTAATAAGTTTTGAATTTTTAAATTTTGCCAAATTTGTTTTTTGTTTTTTTTTTTTGCTTCAAATTTTGTTCCCAATCCTGATAGAATTGTGTTTAAATATTGGAACTGTAGAGATTAATTGAATTGAGAGGCGCATTAAGCAAGAAATTAGGTTTTGGCCTTCATAAATTTTTCAAAAGAGTTGAAAAAGTTGGGATTCCGGAATTCCAATTCCTTTGAGTGAAAGTTAACAAACATATGCTGATGCTTAATCGCGCTATACGATTGGTTTTGGTTCATAGGATCAGAATTTTTGAATAGGAGAGGGGTACTGGATTTTGATGATGAGATGGAAAACTTATTTGGGTTGATCTCTCTCAGCTTTATGAAAGAGTTTCGACGTCGTCGTAGAGGTTATAATATCAATTGGAGAAGATTGATGCTTATTGTAGCTATCATGACTACAACCGGAGCTATCTTACAAACCTGTACACTTCCTTCTCCTGTAACCGATTGGTTTGTTGTGCCATCGGTAACAGTTTCATCTTATAGAGTCTCAAACACTCCTATGAATGTGAAAAGGACTCTTCCTATAGCAAGGCTCGAGCAGAATCCATCAGTTTCCATCCCTCATTTATCGAATTCCACTATTGGACTAATTCCATCATCACCAGTTGTGGGAGTGAGAGCCAAAGTTTCTCCAAGGAGGAGAAGGAAGCAAAGGGTGAATAATAAGAAACAAACACCTAGAGCGCCTAAGATCATACCTCAACCACCTAGAGTTGTTTCTCCCTGGCAGGTTTAATTATTTTTTTCAAGAGTTGTTTTTTCTGTGAATTAGGATATGTGTTCTTTTATACTATCTTCTCATGTTGTTAGCTTGATGTTTAATGTATAGAGGTATGTCTGGTCCTTGCCACCTGATGAGGCACTTGTATATGCTAAAAAGGAGATTGGGAATGCTACAATGGTTGGTGATGATCCTGATCTGTATGCCCCTTTATTTCGGAATGTTTCTGTCTTTAAAAGGTGAGTCTCATGATGCTTCCACAGCCATTGTTTGTCATTCGTGTTAATAGTTTTTGGTATATGATTATCATGTTGTGAAATCATAATGTATCGTGATAAATATATTTATGATTGATTATATGCATTGGTATGTGTTATGGTTATAGGAGACTATGTTACATGAAGGTTTAGCTGGAATCTTATTGCCTTAAAAAACTTAAAATGTCTATAACACTCTTTTCTACCTGCTTCTCTATCTGTCTATCTACATCATTGGATATTTTAGGAGGAGATGGGTTTGGGTGAGTGTTCAACTGTGAAGTTTATATCTGTTGTTGAATAAGATACTTCATTCTGACTCGGTAAGAATTTGACGTTTAGAATCCAAAAATATAACAAATGCTGAATAGAAGAATGCACGAGATTTATGTCAGTGTGGGTCGATTCTTACATTATGTGTGTTGGGTGGTTGAAGAATGGTGGAAACTGGAAATAAATCTTATTGGCATTTCAGGTGCCACTTGAAGGTAACTAGTTCCCCAAATATTAAAATTAATTTTGTTTTTTGGTGTTGATTTTTTTAACCTGATACTTGTATTTGGGTGAATTTTTTTTACCCAGATACTTGTATTTGTGTCTTCAAGTTTATGTTATTTTCTCAGTTCAAATTGTTTGAAATATTTCAGGATCTCTTAAAATACATTTGTTGTGATTTAAGACAATAGGAGGAGCATGCTTGGGGAATGCAAGAGTTGACTTGAGAAGAACTAGCTTGTTATTATAAGTTATGACACTTGGTGCATATCGTCTTGAATTTCTTTTCATATGACAGAGAGTGGATCGAATTTCTGAATATGAGGTTTTCATAAAAAATATACAAAAACTTGGATTCTGAATTTACCACGGACCAACATGACTGAATACCATGCATACTCACTCACAATACAGGCATTTCTTATAAGGTTTACTGCAAGCTTATACATTACATGGTTGGATTGTAATTTACATAAACGACTCACAGTTTCACAAAAGCTGTTTGCAATACTGAAAGATAGAGCAGCGTGCAAAATCTTATTTTACATTTATACTACTACATTGGATGTGATGTGGAGCATCAAAGTCATGCAAAATCTTGGTCTTTTTTCTTTAATTTCTTTTTCCTGATAACTCTTAACTTTTGCTGCTTTAGATAGATGCTATAACTCTCAAGGGATGCTCAAGTTTCTATTTCAGTGTTTTTTTGCAAAAAAATATTATATTGAAAGCCATGAAACTGTCAAACTTTCAGGAGCTATGAATTGATGGAAAACATACTTAAGGTTTACATCTACCCTGATGGAGAAAGACCCATTTTTCACCAACCGCATCTCCAAGGCATTTATGCTTCCGAAGGATGGTTTATGAAGTTGATGGAAGAAAACAGGCAGTTTGTCGCTAGGGACCCAAAAAGAGCTCACTTATTCTATCTTCCTTACAGTGCACGCCAGCTAGAGCTTGCTCTTTATGTGCCCAACTCGCATAATATAAGACCCTTATCAATCTTCCTAAGGGACTATGTGAACATGATTGCTGCAAAGTATCCTTTCTGGAACCAAACGCAAGGTGCAAATCATTTTTTAGTTGCGTGCCATGATTGGGTACGACATCTTGGTGCCTCACTTTGCTACTATCTGCACTATATACATTTTTTCTTCTTCAATTGGATGAATGGTTTCCTTTTTGTTTATTGAATTTAAGTAGGTTTGATCTCTCTCCCTGATCATCTCTCACCCATCCATCCTTTGTTCAATTTTAATTCTCTGTAGGGTCCATACACCGTGAATGAACATGAGGAACTAAGCAGAAACACCATAAAAGCTCTCTGCAATGCTGATCTATCTGAAGGAATCTTCGTCGCAGGAAAGGATGTTTCCCTGCCAGAAAGCACGATAAGAAATCCCAAGAAGCCACTTAGAGACCTTGGCGGAAAAAGAGTCTCTCAGCGCCCCATCCTTGCTTTCTTTGCTGGAAACATGCATGGTAGGGTCCGGCCCACACTGCTCCAATATTGGTCTGACAAAGACGAAGACATGAGGATCTATGGGCCTCTACCGAACAGAGTTTCCAGGAAGATGTCTTATGTTCAACACATGAAATCAAGCAGATTTTGTATCTGCCCAATGGGGTATGAAGTGAACAGTCCCAGGATCGTCGAAGCGATCTATTATGAGTGTGTTCCGGTGATCATTGCGGATAATTTTGTCCTTCCCTTCAATGAAGTGTTGGATTGGAGTGCTTTCTCTGTGATTGTCGCGGAAAAGGATATACCGAATCTGAAGGAGATTCTCTTGGCTATTCCTTTGAAACGATATCTTTCTATGCAAACTAATGTGAAGATGTTGCAGAAGCATTTTCTTTGGAACCCAAAACCAATCAGATATGATTTGTTCCACATGATTCTGCATTCAATTTGGTTTAATAGGCTGAACCAGATTCAAATTCAGGAGCAAGTTTAAATTCTTGAGAATTGCTTGGCGTCGATAGTTTGGGTATCTCACAAATAGTCCTCTCTAACAGTGATCAGAATAACCCTTCGAAGAGATCAGGGACTGGCCTAATGTCTTATTTGATTAGAGAGGGTTGTCTAACCATCATTGTCATGTAAGGAAGGCAGAATTAGTACATTTATTTATTATCTTAAGATTCCTCTTTGGGGATGGTCCAGATGTATTGCTTGAATCACAGAGCGCCAAGTGCTGTGACGAACATGACAAGAAGGGATGGTGACGATTCTGATTGGGAACTTGTATTTTAGGTATGGTATCACCAATTAACCATTTTTTTATTTATTACATGTAACTGGTTAGTATCTTAGAACATACTATGGTTCTCTGATTCTATTCCTTGGTTCAAGTCTAAATTTCCGTTGTCCTCAGTTTCAGGAGATTGAACGCAGGAGGATGTAGTTTCTAGCAACTTACAGATTGGTGTGGAAGTGGAGACATTCAGGTATTTCATAAAAGTAAGATCCCTTTGTATCCTTAAAAGAGAATTAAAGATAAACAGAAGGAAAATGGAAATTTCAAATTTCTTTACTTTTCAAGTACCAAAGTTGATAACTCTCAAGCTACCGTATAGAATAGCTTATGGTTTCAATGCCATGGATTCTGCAACGCTTTCTTTGATGTTTGTTTCTTCAGCATGGGATCATGGTATTTCACCCTACAAGCTAAATATATGTACTCTTTTTTCGCCTTTATTTTTTAAATGTTCAGTAGAAACAAGGAAAAACAATTTATGTATTTCGAGATTCTGAGAGCAAATGGAGAGTAGATAAATAAGTTCCAAGTTACAATTGGTTTATATCAAGGTTCAACTTACAGTTACAGTTTTATAGATAATGTTATGCTCATTCAAGAGCATGATATTGAGATGATATGGTATTAGCTGATAAGACTAGAGAGAGAGAGGGAGTCAACGCGAAACTAGAATCATGAAGTGGAGAGATTGAGGAAGATGTCTGATAAAATCAAAATTAGACGGTTAAAGTGGAGATATGCTTCGCGAGTACTATGTGACTGATCCCTACTAATCAATTTAAAAAGGAAAATTGTATAGAATGATAGTAGGATCACCTAGGCTTTATGAAGTTGAATGTTGTGAGGTAAAACAAAAATCATATTAATGGACTGAGTAGAGTAGAGATGAGAATGAAAGAGTATCTCCAATAGGTAATACACAAAGTGATAGTTGATTGAGATGGTTTGAACACCTTCAATGAAGGTCGGTTATAGTTTCAGTTAGAAGAAATTTAAGTGGAAGATTTTGATTGAGCTAGAAAAATGCCCAAAAAGAATGGGGATTGTGATGGTGAAAGTTATATGAACACATTTTAATAACTGAAGACATGAATCTGGACATAAATAAATGGGGGGAACAGATTTGATTTAGCCGCTCGCAAATCTTTGGTATAATGTTTTGATGATGGATCTGCTAACATCTAAGTGAAGCATCGGATGTTAGCAACCTATAAACCCATGATTTTTTTACTTAATAGTAATACTAATTTTTCTTTCATTGGTGTTAAAAAAAAAAAAAAAAGCAAGGGTTTTGATGACATTGGGAAATGTCATTTTCGTAAATTTATAATTTTTTTCTCATATTTACAAAAATGTTGTGGACCATTGCACAAGGACATTAAAACCCTAATGTTTCGACCTGAATGTTGGCATGTTTGGCAGGGTTTGAGCCTATCTTTTGCTTGGGTGGTCTAGGATTTGGGCTATTGATGTACCAAAAAGGAGTCAATTTGTTATCATGTTGGTAGTTAGACTTTTCTCAATCACTAATGCTGATGTGACACGGTATTTACTGTAATTCTCACAATTCTGATGTGGGATGTGCACATAACTGTAGATGTGTTTCCTTGCGAAACAAGTAGAAACCATCTACAGTTATGTACGCATCTCCACATTAGAATTGTGAGAATTGCAATAAATCCTATGTTACCCTAGCACGACTCTTTCTTAATTGACTTTCATCTTTGGAGATTTTCTAATTTGAGAGTTGAGCTTAACAAATTCTATACCTCTTCTTTTTCTTTTATTTTTTATGGATGAAGAGAATTCTGAAAGAAAGAAAAAAAAATGTTAATGTGACTTGAAATAACACTCGATTGTGCTCAAAATGATAGAATCTTTCTCATAGCTTCTCTCTCCTGATATGTGTGTTATACACTTGAGGACAACCGATGGTTCTTTGCATGCTCGATTTGTATTTTGAATCACTGTTGCAAGGCTAAAAAAATGCAGGAGAACAAGAATATTAGAGTAGTAGTAGTCATGTAGTAGTTTATCATGGTGTATCGAGGTACAACGAATCATATTAGTGTTGTAGTCAAACTTAATCATTGGCTATTAATAGAGAAAAATTATGCCAATAAGTCATGAAGTCAAACGCAAGTCGTGGAATTCCATGAAAATAAAAAGAGATTCTTTCTTTGCTGGCTTTAATCACCTTCCCTTCAAAATTTTCTTATTCCTTTCTTTTTAAATACTCTAATGAAAGATTCTCCAATACTTTACTTTCCAAATACTCTTAACAAATTGCGAAAGAAAAGAAACCCACAAGAATTCTATCTAGGGATTTGAAAGCATATTATGAGCTTTTTGTGAAGAGTAATGCTCTTAAAAAATGTCACCGTTAGGGGTGGATATACAATAGGGGCAATTATCAAGTCATAAAGAATTATTAACTACTGACAGATAACACAGTGGATAAAAAAAAAAACTCATCCCTCTCCCCCCATATAAATCTTTCAACTCAACTCTCATTTGCCGCCCCTTACCCCTCCCCATTTCATTCCACTCTTTGTTACCTCCCCCCATGGGTACGGTGCTTTGGAATCACAAATTATTTCTGCAAAGAATGAAGATCTACATCTAGAGAGTGGAAATAAACCATTAACGATTTGTCCAAAACTTGTTATTCAATGACATAAACTATACTGCTATCGAACTAGTTGACAACTGATCCTAAAATTCAAAATCCAGCCAAGTTTTTTTTATTTTTTAAGGAGCAGTTTCTTGTCACCTCATCATCCATGGAAGCAAAACACTTGATAACTTTTGGGAAATTCAATAAACAGTACAGTTAAAAGAGTTTGATAGACAAGCAGAAGATTATGAAAATTATCAAATTTTGCTTATTTTAATATGAGATATTTAATGGTAATAGAGTAGGTAAACAAATAAGACCAACTATCAAATCAATATTTTGGTAGAGCCGTCCTAACCTGACTCAAAAACAAACCACTCAAATTCGCTCAATTGACAAAGAATGTGCACAGAACCCGTGTTAGCAATCTCCCATTTAATTCTTTGAAAACGGTGGAAAAAATATGCTAATATACCTTGATTCATGTTGCATAAGTGTAAACTTGTAAGTTAGTGCCATGTAACACAAGTCAACTTTGAATTGCTCATACTTCAAAATTTTTGGGAAAAGAGAGGGGAGGGGGGGATTCACTTTTTTTATTTGACAAAAGTCCCTTTCATCTTTAAAAACTAATGACATAGCCCTCCACATTAATTTAAAACTGTACCTTAATTTTTTGAATGGATGATTTGTCCCTTGACTTTCTTCTTCTCTTATAAACCAATGGAACAATAACCTTAAGGACTGACCACATTATTACCATCACCATTTACATCATCACAATCATCACTATCATATTACCAAATTTTTGAAATGAGACGGTTAATACACGTATGAAACATATGCATCATATTTTCCATTAATCAGTTTTTTGCAATTCAAAATTGAATAGAACTTGAATTTTTGCCATATTCCAAATTGCTAACAAGGCACAGAACTATAGAAAATTTTCCCTGAGATACACAGGGGAAATCTACTACCCATAAATACAAAACACCCCATCCCATCTTCCAATTAAGTCCTTGAAAATACCTATTTTAACAATCCCAAAACCAATGGCATTCATCCTAGGGTCCATAAAAAATGTATATACCAGATGGATCCTTGTGCTCTCTTCAAAACCAATCCAATGCCAGCCATCAAGCAAAGAACAAAAAAACATTACCAAATTACGTTGTGATAACTGATAAGTTTCTTATCAGACCCTTCAGATAATATTTTATAATCCGAAGCGGGAAAGCTTTAATTACTGCACAACCCGAGAACTAAATTTGGTAATCTTTTTAGGGGGGTATTTTGCTACAAGGATCAGTCACCATCTGGGAACAGTAATAATGCAACATAAAGAAAATTTATACTCACAAAGCCCACAGACTTAACAATGCAAATTCCAGGCCTAGAGATAGTATGGCCAATAGAAATCCTCCAATCAAAAACTCCTTAAATACACATTCCTTGGTACCGAGACTGTACCAAGCCACTAGTGAATTCTAAAACCAAGAGAAAACTTGCACCCCCAACACTTGCAAATTATATCTCACTTTGAGTTCCTGAACTTCCTTTCATAATACCCCCTTAACTACAGGGTACGTTGAATCCCAAAGTACAGTAAAATGGGTACTAAAATAGTAAGTCAATTATACTATTAGACTATTACTAGCAAGACCATAATGACCAATTGCAATATATCCTACACTTCCATGGAACTACATGTTTCATTAAAAACTCACTGAAACTATAAAGTTTATACCATTAAAAGTGACATCAATCAGTGTGCTCCGATACATTATACCATTAGGTATGAAAAATAACAAAATATAAAACTGCACCAAACTTGGGACTTGTGCTGCAATGTATCCAACCATAAGTAAGAAAAGGTTAACCCATTGAAGATACCAGCTTGCCTAGTTTGTTAAAGTCAGCTGAGTGTTGATACCAGAACCGGGTTCAAAATCTGCCTTCCAACTAATTACTAGCCACAACCCCGCTTGCTTATCAAAAAAAAAGAAAAAAAATAATAATGAAAAGAGATGTTAATCTGTTAAATGGAACCTGAAAAAGTCAGTAGCAGTCTGATTGAAATCTCCAAATATAATGCTTCCATACAGTAGAAGCGCAGTCGTTCAAAGTTCAAATAGATAGGTCTGGCCTTAATAGAGCGTATAAAAAATCTTTGTTTGGATAAGCAAACCTAGGAAGTGGTTAAAGAACTGGTTAAAGAGGTACCATCAGTGTTTTACATTAACTATGTTAGCACAAAGAAATCAGGAAAGTGTACTACATAGAGGACCAAACTAAGTTGGGATCAAACCTAGACTCTCGGCCACAGACAGCAGAATTTTGTCAATCAATAAGAAAGACTATTTAGTTGTTTTGACAATGGCTATAACTCACCATGCAAGGCTCCAACGTAAATCATACTCATGACTCCAAACCAATTGCGCACCTACAACCAACATACATCTCCACTGTCACCAGCAATAAAACATGTATTGATAAATACCACATATTATAAGGTAGACTACGTTATCATAAAATTATTCCCCTACATGTCCGAACGCAGCCTTCAGAAAATGACATACATATTCAAAAAATTACAATACATAATACCATTCCATCATCTCCCCAACTAATTGTTTTCCCCTGTTATAGATGCAATAATTCCTTTGTATGCGAGGGTTCAACACCCCACCTCTCGAGAACATCCTTAGCATCTCTCAATGGTATGACGCTCCTCCCAATCTCCAAAAACATAATGAGAAGATCTGCAAATCTAATCTTTAAAGTTTTACCAAAAAAGGGGAAAGAAAATCTGCAGGTTTGGCATATTCTATCCGAGTAGCTGCACCTCCAAATCTTTGGAGTCTTAAAAAGATTTTAACATTCCGTCAAGCAATAATTATGGCTTTCCAAAAGCCCCATATCCGGCAAGGATTCCCGTGTTCACTTGCAAAGAAAAGGTAGTTTCCATCAGCTTAACAGAAGCAAATTACACCTTCCTCCATTCTGTTTACAATTAAATTGTCTTGCCAGACACTTCTAATACATGTAAAACATGATCACCCAATCTAGTGAATATCCCTTATATACTAACGATATTGCTGACCCATCAATCGCCGGATCAGTAACTATCCCTCCAATCTTCTCGGCATGAGGGTTGAGTGACAAGTATATCAGAACTTCCCAACTGGTGAAAGAAGTGAGCTGGTCAATTTTGTGTCAATGTCAGAACCATTGCAATAGTTCTGAACCTCAGACCTTGACTGATTGTTAGGTTCTTGGTTGGTTGCTAATAAGTAATAACAATTAGAAATTGAATTAGAACAGCTATTCCCTTCAATGTAATTCTCAAGACAGAGATCACATTTATTGCAACATTGTTCCAAGCAAACAATTAGTAGATCCAAACAATGAAACAATTGACCATGTTCATCCAATTAATACAAGGGAACATAAATGGTTTCATGTTGTCTTGCATTCATCAGCATCCCTCAAAACTCTATCCACCCGTCAACTTGTCATTAAAAACTCATCCCCAAGGAGTCAAATTTCTCTCCCACCAGAAAAAGGTTTAAAGAACGTATAAACCACAAAGGGATTGATTAGCACCCCGGTATTCAAACACAATGTATCACAAATTGCATAAGCACGGCTTTTCACCATACATATTATGCATTATACCTAACAATTGAAAAAAAAATGCTCAACTGTCCACTTCAAATATCACTACTACAGAAAATCCTCAATACGTTGAACACCCATGCAAGCAAACATACAGATATAACATGCCACCAAAATCCTAAAATATATGGTTTGAATCATATAATAACCCAAAACAATCTGAACGTTTTGTCCAATCATATTTAACTAAAACCATTTGATTTATATTCTGAACCCTAGTAGACGAATGTGAATCCAGTGTCAAATCTTACAATATGAGAAAAAATTGCAGAACCAGTTTTCAAGTGAAAAGAGGTTAGTGAATATTTTAGGAAATAACTACTGTCATGACAGGAAATGCATTTCTATGCAATTTGAAGATTTAAACCAACATTGCTGACAAAACATAGAGCATGTTCAATTGGAAAATACCAGACCATTTGGAAACCATAATAAAGCATTTGAAAAAGCCAATTATTTTAGGCTATTTACATAACCATAAAGAATCCCCCCCCCCCCCCCCCCCACAACCCCACCCACACACACACAAAAAAAAAAAAAAAACCAAATTCCATCTGAACACCCCGACATTGAAACTCTCTCTTCGTCATTAATGTTTAATCCTATCAGAATCTGGTCATGGAAGCGGGAGCTGGAAAAGACAGAGGAGGAAGGGAGGGGAGGGAGTGATGCTAGGCTAGGATTGCAAACTAAGAGAAAAGAAGAAGAATTTTTTTTTCCCACTTTTTGTATTCTTTTAGGGACTCATTAGATGCAGGATGTGCAGTAGAGTGAAAGCAATGATGAAGCAAAAGAATCAACATTAGTTGATTCAACTAGATCAGAAAGGTTTACCTTGAAGATCAACCTTCCTTTTCAGTCTTGTTTAGTAAATGTCACTCACCTTTGAAGGCCCATAAGGCTCCTTCTTTGTGGGGACCAATTTGTCTTTCACTTTCTAGGCAACGCGAACAAAGCTAGCTGACCCACCAAAAGTCTGTAAGGTGCTTATCTCCTTATTTCTCTCCATGGCTATAGAGGAATGAACAATTCGTAGGTTGAGTACCCCAATTCCTGGGGATAGGGGACGAATTAGGTGCAACAATGCACATCCTCAGCTATAGAGGAATGAACAATTCGTAGGTTGAGTACCCCAATTCCCGGGGATAGGGGAAGAATTAGGTGCAACAATGCACATTCTCAGCACAATTCTCAATCGTGGTGAATAAAGCCCCTTCAAGTAATTTCAAATTCTCCACAGGGCTGAGATACAATGACCTTTTTCTCTTTATTCTTGTGGTTGAAGGCATCGAGATGGATTATCGCTAGAATGGTTTAAAAGGTTCGTAAAACATCAAAATTCAATTTACCCAAAAGGAATATTGACCTTAAAACATAGAATTTGTTTCATAATGAGATAGTCTCAGTTTTTTTTTCCTTGACTGCGATTGTGCCTTGAGACAAGATTTGGACCTTGATCACTAAAATAATGGATACAAAAGCCTTACAAGGTCTCTTTTGCTAGTCATTGTGTGGACCAATTTAGGTTTGTGAAGGGTTTATTATGCTATTCTAACGCAATTTCAAGGTTTATTATCTTTTCTGACCATTTGTTTATTTGGGAACAATTTTCTTTCCCAAGAAATCGGGTGCTTGGACATTACGGACTTGAATATTTGCTTTCTAGGGAAGTGGTTGTAGAGGTTCGTAGTGGAATCGTCATGTCTATGGAGAAAAATTGTCTTGACCTAGTATGCGACTATACCTTGGTTGGGATATTGGGAGACTCATATATTGTATGCGTGTCGTATGTGAAGAAGTGTTTTGAATTTTCAAAGTAAAGTTTCTAAGAGCATTGGGTTAATCATGGGTAGAGGACATCTATTTTTGAACAGACAAGTGGTATGAAGATTCTCAGCCCTCAAGAAAGTATTACCCTTCTAAGGAGAGGGTGGGGGTGGGGGGAAGAAAGCTTACATTTGAGAAATTACAATGATTGGGAGATTGACTTTAGTAACAACCCTTCTCATAAGCATCCAGGATATATTTAGTCTCTCTCTCTTCTACCCCCCTATGAGAGGGTGGGGGTGGGGGGGAAGAAAGCTTACATTTGAGAAATTACAATGATTGGGAGATTGACTTTAGTAACAACCCTTCTCATAAGCATCCAGGATATATTTAGTCTCTCTCTCTCTCTCTCTTCTACCCCCTTATGAGAGGGTGGGGGTGGGGGGAAGAAAGCTTACATTTGAGAAATTACAATGACTGGGAGATTGACTTTAGTAACCACCCTTCTCATAAGCATCCAGGATATATTTAGTCTCTCTCTCTCTCTCTTCTACCCCCTTCCCCCTAAGTGAAGCAAAGACTGGGATTGAAGTCGAGTTGGTTTATTCTTGGGTAAATCCCTCAAAATATGACTTATTTTGCACGGGGTTCCAAGATTCCAGTAAAATGGCTTTATTCACTTGAAGTACCTCTTTGAGCAAAATTCTTATGATCGATCATTTGATTACCCATACATGGACTATTGTTAATTCTTGCATTGTGTATGGCTAGTGGAGAATCTATTAATCATCTCTTATTCCATAAAAAAAATTGTAAGAGTTATTTGGTTTTTTTTTTTATTCTTTCCAATATTTATAAGATGGAGCTTTGTTGTAATTAGTATACCACTAAACTTCTACACTTTTGTAGGTAGGTTTTTAGCAAGGGCCAAACGCCTACTTGTACAAGTGCATGTGCCATAGTAGCAGTTTATTTATATTTACCTCCAAGGACTCGCACTATTCAGCACCAACTAAAAACTCATTTCCACCTTGTACTAGCAAAAGCCAACTAAAAACTCCTTTCTAACTAGTATTTAGCAAAATAAAATCTCCTACTTAATAGAACCTTGTAAAAGCAATAGATTTCTTGATTCTGGTAATGTAATTTTCAAACTTAGGTACAAGATATGCCAATAACTTGCCAACATGATTTTTAGTTTTCTTACAAACCTACCATTTATCAAACAGAATGACTCTTTACTTCATAAAAGTCTTATCAAGTATTCAAACTTTTATAAAACAGTGGTACAGGAATTCTCAACACAATGTATCTAGTCTGTTTCTATATCAAGTATATCATAAATAATATGAACCTATCATTGGAGCATAGAAGTCTTTCTTATGCTATTTAACAATGACAAATGTGTTAACGTCTGACACTTGACATCCACCCAGTACATTATATAGTTATTATAAGATAGCATATATGCTGTAAAGATGTATTTAGATAAGTTCATATGAATTAAAACCATGTAAATAAATAAATCATAGCTGAAAAATAATTGAATAAATTACGGTTTTTCTGTAAAGTGTCTTGGCACGTGTCAGACACGAATAGAGACAATATTCCACACAGTTCTTAGACAATCAGAGTCCGTCCTCGTCACATGAGTTCTTGGGAAGGAAACTCTAGAAGTAACAAGCACTTGAGCAGAATGATGAGGTTCGGTCAATGCAGGCATGCAGCAAGTTCTTGATTGCCTAGAATGAAATTAATAATAAAATTTTGGTGTATTTCTTTCTCCCGTTACGAGGAGGATTTTAGTGTCAGCCCATGAGGCAGGTGACTCTGTCAAGTCCTAATAGTTGTAAATGCGCTGCTCATCAGTGGGAACCAAATGGGAACTCACCTTTCAGTGACATGATAGAACTGATCAGTGGAAACTAAAAATCCTTTCAGCAACTGTTAAGCTATGTTCATACCTTAATGAGATGTAGCAGTGAAAACAATTATGTCAGTTCGTTATCTAGACCTTCAGGAAAATTATTAGCAGCTTTATGATAAAATAATTAAACCAAACATGGTTATGCTACAAAGGAAATCAGAGACAACAAAAAGGAAATTAACGTTCAACTCAAGAGTTTATTAGAAATGTACATTCTCAGGTAAATGGAATCCTTTTTTAACAATGGAAAACCTTTCATTCTCTAAAAGAGATGTGAATGAAGGAACAATGACAGCTAAAAGTGATGATGATGACAATGAAATAGCTAAGGAAGCCTTTTCAGACACTACGACATTAGTTAAGGTGCTCAGCTGGTCAGAGTCTTAGGTCATAATCCTCACATGTGGAAATTTTAAAAAAATAGTATAAAGAAATCACTGTTGAATATTTGAAACAATATCAATCAATGAAATTATGTTTCTGTTGACAATTTGGGCATCTATTAAAAGTTACGGACTACAGGGTAAATAATACACATATGCACCTATTGAACAGGAGAGAGATAGAAGAGCAAGACAAGGAGGAAAAGGGAAACCGGTAGAAACAAGTTAAGCTGCTGTTGTTACCCATTATTATAGAAGAGAAAAAAACATTAAAAATGCTTAAAATTGCAGCAATTTCGGTACTGCTTGTTGTTGCAGATTAGAAGAAGGGAGACAAATTTAAAAAAGAAAAAAAGTTAAGGCATATGCCTCAGGCGAAAAGGCATACACCTCAGGTATGCTACAATACACTTCAGGTGTGCGTCAGGTATTTTTGTGCTTTTACCTCATGCCTCATGATGTTTTGAGTACGCCTCACCCTGAGGTATGCCTTGAGACGTACACCCTCAGCACCTCCAAAGTCTAAGAGCACAACAATGCATTTGTAAGACTATTAGATTTTGAAATGTTCTTTTTGAGGCATAAATGACATGCTAAGACAAATCAGAAAAGAAAGTGGGAAGAATTAAGTGAAGGTTATATATCCAACACAATCCAGATTCAACATCGGTGATATAGCAAGTGTGCTTGAAGAGTTAATGATTTCCAATACAGAATATATGTCCTCTGACCTGTCACACAACACTAGAAGAGCACATCAGGCTGAAAATGTAAATAAGCAGAGAAAAAGGGTACGAGAATTACAAAAATGGTCAATACAACAGAAAACTACTTGCATACCCACACGTACACCTGCTCCAAAGGGGCATGGCTCAAGCAGCTTCAGGCACATGATAACCAGATAAATTTAAGTGCCTCACACTGAGAACCAGTGATGTCATATGGGACAGAGGTAGTTAGCAACCAAAAACAGAAAGGTACGAAAATCACATTAACAAAATATAACAGAACAAAAACATCAGCAATTAGCTCCACGAAAAAGTTCATAATAAAACAACTAGATAAAAATATTATAATTTGAGACGCTTTAGGCTGTAGCAATAACCATGCTATGCCCCACATTAAAAGGAGCACCATCATGATATTGAGAAGCACCATCCACAGTTTCTCCAACACTAGAGCAAATGAACTGAATATATCGGTCATGAATCTCTGCAATTGTCATAACAGTACAGCAAGGTTAAAGATGTGAGTCTGAAACTTCCACTAAGTTGAAATCATATCAACACGTAAGAAATCAGGTCCATAAGAGCTCCAAGAAATCTCATGCCTGTCAAAAAAGGTACAATCATAAGAAGAAGAAAAGTCAAAACAGGACAAAAAATAAAAAGAACATGAAAAAATACATGGTGGAAAACCAGAAACTTTTTTTTTTTTTTTTGATCGATGAAGCAGAAACTATTTAGATAAAGATTCAAGCCCACGTAGTTTATGCTCAACTCTGCAATTATTAAATCTTTAACTGAGAGTGCTCTCTTCTTCTTCATTGTGCCTTTGCCAGTTCCGTGTGGTCTTTTTTTCCTTTACTTGTTTCAGGTCTCTTGGTGTTTTCCTCGGTCGATTCTCCAAGTCTTTCAAAGCTCGAAGTCCTCAGAATTGTCTGGTAGAGAGAGGTTTCTTTGGAACCTTTTTCCTTTTACTATTTGTTGGGGCATATTGAAGGAAAGGAATGGAAGAATTTTCCAAGAAGTCATCTTTTGCATTTTGGTTTTTTTTATTTTTTTCATTGGTGTAAGCAAAATAAGGAGTTCAGGGGTTTCTCTCTCTCTCTCTCTCGAGAATTTTCTCCTTAGGTGGGGTCTCATTAGTGATAAGAGGAGTTAGATTTAGTTGTATCGCTTTTCGAGGGCATCTCGTCCTCCATTGGTAAATTTTTTACTTTAAAAAATGAATTTACCTACTAGAAACAGTAAGTATTATCCAATGAATGTTGCAATAATATAACATTGGCACAAAACAAGAAAAAAGAATATGATTTGCTTACTCTTCGAGCTTGAAGCCAAAACAAATCATTTCATCTCCTCCATGAACTTCTCATACTCAGAGTCCCCTCCATAAGTTGCCGGTTCAGCCGATGAAACGGGTGGAGGTGCTGGCTGATTTGAGGCCCAAGGTGCAGTTCCCACACTCTGTGAATGGTCCACCATTGAATGAGATGGAGGTGGAGGAGCTACACCATAAAAAGATGAGTAACCCAATGAAGATGGAGGATATGTGGGTTGAAAATTTGGTGGCATCCCATACATATTGATAGGTACAGATGTCACAGATGTATTATTTTGAGATTGAACACCCGGAGGAAAACTCTGCTGTGCTTCACTAGAAGGCACATTTTGAGATGGAGCACCGGGGGGAACAGTTTGAACCGATGGAGGATATTGTACACCGTATGGGGGAATAGACTGACCTTGAACAGGGGTGTACATACTTGAACCAGGAGGGGGTGGAGTATAAGGGGCATATGGAGGTGGTACAGGTGGTGCCCCCCATGGGACCGGAGCACCCATATAGCCACCAGGTGGTGCATTCCCAAGAGGACCACTTGGTGCAAATTGTTGAGAAGGGTAAGTGGGCATCGTCTGAATTGGAGGACCGGGAGGTACAACAGGCTGAGGCGGCTTACCTGCAACCCTTACGGCTATTACTCTCCCTTCTAGTCGGTAACCATTCATACTAGTTATAGCTTGATTGGCTTGAGAAATGTCCGAATACTTAACAAAACCATAACCTTTACTCAATCCAGTGATTCGATCCTTGATAACCTTAGCCATCACAATTTCACCAAAAGGTGAAAACAATCGGATCAGCCCATCGTCTTCAAGAGTCGGTGGCAAGTACCCAATGTACAGGTTAGTATCGTCGTATTCCTTTCCTGTCTTGATTCCATTGGATGTCAAATTCAAACCTACTTGTGATGTGCCTCCAGTACCTCCACCATTACGATTAGTGGCCCATGGAGGATTGCTTCCCGACCTATTAGACCCAGTAAGTGACAACAAAGGATTTTGCTTAGTCAATGATTCAGGGCCAGTTCCACCTAATTCTGCCAAGAAGTTCTGATATTCGTCATCCATTTTCTTGCCCGTAGTGCCCTTCATTGGACAATCAATTGTGGGATGCCCACCATCTCCACAAATTTTGCATAAGACGTCACTCTTAAAAGTTGATGTACGAGAAGGACAAGCGTACTGCCGGTGACCAGGCTCACCACACAACCTACAATACTCATCATCTCTTATCGTTCCATTCAAAGCTGCAAGTTCCCGAAGTTGTTGCCTCTTATGCTCATTGAGTCCCTCATCAACCGGTTGTAAAAGCTTCTCGACCATCCCTGCAGCCCCATCAAGTGCTTCTTGTGTCTCGGCTTCCACCAAAACATGTAAATCCTCATTCTCCGAAAAATCCGGTTTCAAATCACGCTTTTGTTGCAACCTACCTTCTTTAATCGATCCCTTACCCCGAATCACAATTTTCGCTCCTGTCTCCTTCTCCATTCTCTTCTGTGTGTTTCCTCTTGGCCCAATAATAAGTCCTATAAAGTTGTAACCTGGGTATTCTTTCAATGGTATGTAAAGCTTCTTTTGAAGCTTGGGAGGACGATAGTCTGCTGGGGGTTTAAATGCAGGGTTTCGTTTTATAAGTTGAGTGATAATATCCGATCTCTCTTTTGTAAGCCTCTCACGAGCACGATATTCTCGAGTATTAATTCGAATTCCCATGTTATCGTAAATTGGTTCAGGAGAAGGGGAACGAGCGCCTTCAGGGCGATCATCTAAAGGTAATCCAGATGATAACATTCTACTAATCTCAAGAAGCCTAAGATTCAAAGCTTGAACTTCAGGGTCAAGATCCATAGTACCTGTAAATTCTTTCATGAAATCGGGTAATTGGATAACAGGTTTCGGTTCATCATCAGCCCAACGGGATTTCCGCTTCCGAGTGCCGCTACCCGAATCTCCATTTTGGTTGTCAGATTCAGGAGGGTCCCACCTACTCCTACGTCGGCTTCGTCTGCTCATTGTTTCTTCTTCCCCACCAGAATTGTCCTTGTCAGTGCCGCTATGAGTGTTGTTGACTCCATTTTCAGACAGTAAGGGTTTCTGGATATCTGGTTTCGAATCTTGCGAAACTAGATCCAAATTTGATTTCTCAGCATCAAATGCATGTAAACATTCAGGATTTTCGATCGAAGATTGAGGATTTGGTGCTAGGGTTTCTGAAGAAAAATTCGGATTTTGATAATTCGAAACTAGGGTTTCCGAAGGAGGTTGAGGTGTTTCATCGTAAACTAAGGTCTCTGGAGGAGGAGGAATTTGTTCTTGTGAAGCTAGGGTTTCCGGAGGAGGGGGCGGAGGCGGATTTCGATCACAAAATTCTAGGGTTTCTGGATTTTGATCATGAAAATTTACGATTGGGGAGAATTGAAGAGCAGACGAAGGTAAGGATTGTGAAGAAAAGTATGAATTTGGAGCAGAAGATGCTAGGGTTTCAGTGGATGGAGTATGGTTTGGTTGCAGAGAATCCATAGCTACCGAAGAGGACTGAAGGCTCTGATGATTGATGAATGGATAGTAGGGTTGTTTGTTTCCAATTGGTTTAAAAATCAGGATTTCCGGATCGGATCGGTACCCAATCGAGTTCGCTTTGAATCGGTCCATCTCATCAGAATTGGACCAGTCAAACAATCCAATTCCCAAACCGATTTAGTCTGATTCAACAAAATTATTTACCACTCTAGGCTACTATGAATATTGATTAAAGGGAAATTTATTAAAAGAGAGTTAAATATTTTAATATTTATAAAAAAAAATTATTTTTCAGAAATTACCACAAAGAAGTTAAGTTGATGGATATTTTAGTAAGGAAAATGCTGGAATGACAAAAAGTATTTACTACGATTCTCACAAGTATAACGTGGGATGTGCACATAACCATAGATGTGTTTTCTCGCGATACGAGTAAAAATCATCTATGGTTATGTATGCATCTCCACGTCAGAATTGTGAGAATCGTAGTAAATCTTGTGTCACCCCAACACGACTCTTTTAGTAATTCGCAAGAATGTCTATTGTTTTAGGATAACGCTGAAGTAACGTTAAAATGTACATTGATTGTACATTATAATATGGTGGTACACACATGACCATAGATACTTTCATCGAGATATGAGTGAAAAGCATCACAATGTCAGAATCAATGTACATTTCAATGTTACTCTATCGTGGTTCAACGTTGTAATGTTTTAGAAATTTAAAATACATTGCTTTATCAAAAGAGTAATGCTAAAGTGACCTTAGGATGTAACCTCATATCGCACTTCTTTACGTGAAAATGTATGGGAATCAGAATCATATATGCTTTTCATCGAAACTCGATTGAAATGTTAGAAATCCAAATTTTGTAATGAAAACAATGAATTTGAACGGTTAGGACTTTCAATTGTTAGAAATGTAAGAGATGAGGTCAGTGATTATTTAAAAAGAGAAAAGTTTACTACTTAGACTATTAAGAAACCGTTCAAAACTTATGGGTTGTTAAGAAAAAAGTCCCTCCGTCAAGATTCTTTAAGTAATTTTCCCTTATTTTAACACTTTAGCGAATTGGCCTTTATTTAAAATGTTGGACAGTCCAGTTAATTACTATAACATTGGATTGTCCAACGATTTAATTCATTTTTGGTAATTTTTGAAAAAATAGATTTTTTTTTATGTAAATATTTAATCTTTTCTTAATAATTTTTCATAAATTAAATTTATTTAGAAATTTTTTTATATACCAGGGTGTCTGAACCGTAGGCCTGACTAAGGTGTGAGGCAACCCACCTCTTCAACCATTCCTTATTGAGGGATAAAGATTTGAGACAAAGGTAGTGGGAAATGATCCTGTTTTATTATATAAATAGATCCATTAATATATTAAAATCAATCTATCTACAATATTACAAATTAAATTTGTATTCAAAACTTCTATATAATTTTCAGATTTCTTGTAGGTGGGATGCGCAAACCCACATTTACTTTGAAAATTAGGATTTATATCATGCATTTTCATTTAATGAATTTTAATTTAAACTATTAATAAAGATATTGAATATACATTAATAAAAAGACCTTTTTTTTTTTTTTTTTTTTTTGAAAAAAATAACTAAGGTGGTCATAGAGTGTTTGCATGTTTGATGATTTGTAGCCATTTGATATAGGTATTTACAGCAAAGTGCTTGGAACCCTAATTTTCAACATGCTCTTTGTTCTTAAGGAACGAGCATGTTGAAAATCTTCAAATTCAATGTAAAAAAATCAATTTTCATTATAATTTAATTCATCAAATCAAGAAGAATATATATTTTTCTCTCTTAAGCCAATTCTAACTGCTCTAACATATTAAATTGGTCAGATTCAAGTCTCAACCTATGTTACCTGGTTCACTTGGCTCAAATTTGGGTGTTGGGTTTGTGGGAAACAGCTCTAGAATGAACCTGGTTAATAGGGGTAGGTGGAAATAATCCGTTTCTTGGTTCGCTTTGGTTTCCTTTATTGGTTCGCTTGTGCATGTATATATTCAAGTATACAAGTTATAGGTGCAACTATAATGTTAAAATTTATAACTTAAACAGAAATAAAATAATAAAATAATCCATATTTTAATTATGAACAATGAAAAAATAGGGAAACTTACTAAAACAACATGTTTTTTGTTGTTTATTATAAAAAATGAGATAATTTTTTGAAAATTACTGAAATAGATTTAAAATGCTTGATTGTCCAACTCCAATGTTTTCTAAAATCGTTGGATTGTCCAACGTTTTAATATATTTTTTTAAACTTATCTTATCGTATTTTAGAAACTCACGTTATTACGTGAGTAAGTCTAGTCTTACTAAGGGTCTTGTGATCTCATGGAAGCCAAAAACATGATCTGGTGCCACATGAATATGGAGGACAAAATTCTCTGAACTTCAACAATAAAAATTAAAAAGATTATTTTTCATAGGTAAATTTTAATTTGGGTGTTCGATGGGAGTTCAATAGATGTTCATTTTCAAAATCTTAGATCAAACCCAAATAAAATTACATTTTTTAAATATTTATTTTTAGGATCCGAGTTTTTCCAAGAAGTCTAGAGGGCCATGTCATTGGATTGCCAATTTGATAATCCATTTGAGTTCAATTCAATGACCCTTCCGAAGATTTAAAATATTACTAAGTAAGACTAGACTTACTCAAATTAAAATGTAACTCTAACAAAAGAAGAAGATTAAGTTAAAATGTTGGATAGTCCAGATTGGTAAATCTCTTTTAGTAATTTTAAAAAAATTATCATGCTTTCGGTAATAAACAATAAAATTAACCTTATTATAGTAATTTTCTCTAAAAATATAATAAATTGGTGTGGTTTGTTGAAACAATTTCAAGATTATTTGGTTTGCCGAACTTAATGCTTTGGTTCGTCAAACTCAATTAGAATTTGGTGGGTTCATGGCTCGTTTGATTTTATGAACCCAGTATGAATCGTACCATGATATGGTTCACTTCGTACCGTTCTTGCTTCAAACTAGCTAGTAACAACAAATTGGATAACATAAGTCTCATCCAACGAAAACTTAACAAAGGGTCCTAAATTATCCTAAACACATCATTAGACTTCAACCCATCAAAATTCATCTAATGGATTGGATGTAAAATTTTCACGTTCCGACCGGGTTTGGGAACCGGCCCATGATCCATGGCCTGACATGCAACTCAAGACCGAGGGTGAGACAGGAATATAAATCGAGTCGTGCTGGGGTGACCTCAAGCTAGAACCTCATATCGCATTTCATGACGTTTTGAATCATGCTAAAATGACTACCCACGTGGCATACTCAATTGACTCCCTTGACATGACATGCTTGGGAACTGTAGATCTATACTCTTTGGGATGCACAAAATTATCACCAGTGCGTACCTTTGTATTTAAGTTGTATAAATTTTCTCATTTTCTCTACTTCAAATCTCATGTTGTTAAGAGTTTGAAATTTGTTTTTTTGGCACTCAATCATTTCATTGGCAGGATTCACCAAGTAATCAACAAGAAATGCTTTATTATGAGGGAAGTCTTAGCCTTCACATTTCAAGGTGTGTGGTGTTGAACAATGGGGTCAAGTCTTCTCCGTTTGACTCCATTGCATGCTTTCTTGTTCAACTTTGATGATCAAGTCAATTGACAATCCAATAGAGTTTAACCGATCACTATTGCTTTTTAACAATACACGTGATGGCATACCATTGGTTCATCAGCTTAGTACATAAAATTCTAAACAACAAATCTTTGTTCCATCTTAATGACCCACTCTAAATGATGTGACCGAGATTTTTTAAATCTTGGCCGACCAATCTGTTATGGTAATCTTTGAATAAAATAAATTATTGTTAGAATTAATTTATTAATTCCTCAGGGGCCACCCGCGAGGGTGCACCCTCACTTACCTGGTGCGTGTGATGTGCGAGCAACGCATACGCCCTAGGATAGTCCTTGGACAAGACCATGGTCTATGGACTGGACAAAGCTCAGATGAGGCCCGATCAGTTGTCTACAGGATACCCGGTTATCAACAAAAAATAAAAATGATTGTATTTATTACAGAATAATATTTTGTTATTGCACGTATATTGATCTACTTAAATAGAAAAAAAAAATTTATTTATATATACAAGGCTGCTGACGCTCTTGAAACATAGTCGATGCTTCCCTTGAATAAGGGTTTCAAAGCCAACGGCCAGCATTACTTGACTGGAATTTTAGACTTAGTCAATGATTTCAAAATCTATGTTGTAACTTGATAGAGTATCACCTCAAGCCTTTGATGTGAAAATAACGACACCATAACAAATTTATTCCCTATCAAGCCCAAATCGGCTAAACCCAAATCCAGACCTAATTTTCTCTTGTTGTAAAAATATTAAATCCATGACCTTTTTAAATCATTTGGAATTTTTTGTTATAGTTTTTTCATCAAAGTAATTAAGAGTCCAATTTTCATCCAAATTGAAAAAAAAGAAGGTAAAAGATGATAGAAAACTTGTGCTTTAATTTATTTTGTGTTATAAAAATGTACATTTAACTAAATATTATATATAATATACTAACAGCCAGGACTACATGAAATGAGATTTACCTTAGCTAGGCCCAGAATTAATGTGTTGGGAAATTTTGAACTCGGTTTTACATTTGCACACTGAAAAAAATGGCCCTAACCCTTGATTTTTTTCAAGTGGGTCAGAATGGGTTAATGGACCAGTGGATGCAATATATGTTTGGCCCAGATAGGTAATTAAATTCTCCTCTTGACAAGATTTTGATGCTTTGATGATTAAATCCACAAATGATTTGAATGGGCCTTAATATGTACCATGTGGAACCAAAGCATGCCATTTATTGGGGGTTCTCCTTGAATCACACATACATTGCCTTCGAGCAACTATAACAGTTACCGTGTGACCAAATGCGTTTGATATGAGGATGAAACCAATCACTAGAATTGGGTCTCTTCAATATCATAGTCCCGTTTATAAAAGGAAATAGTTATTTTACTTTATTTTTCATATTTAACTTGGGAATAAATTTCCGTAACATTAAAGAGTTGGATTTATTCAATCGATTTGCATACTTGGAAAAATCATGTGACTTTTGTATCATTTTCATGGTAAACATATTTAACTTATTAGTTTTAAAATTATCACTTTTATTTTAATAGAAATATTTTATAAATTTCTTTGATTTTATCACGTTAAGCATTTTTCATTTTAAAGAGAGTTTTTGTTCGAGGAGAAATTGGAATGACCCATTTATAACTAATTTATGCACTTTGTTTTGAAAAATTAAAATAAGATTGAGATGTTGGGAAAAATTGATTAAAGGTAATCATTCATCATGGTGTCTTTCTTTTATTATTTATTTTTTTCAAAAGACAATTGTTGTATTTATGGGGTTTTAATTCGTTTACTTCAAGAATAGGAATTCACTCAAAAACCTCGACAATAACTTTATAAAAGTTACTGGGAGTGTTTGTAAAGTAATTTACTTGGACGGTTAAGTAAATTTCAATAACACTTATGTGACACTTTTTTTTAGTACATGATTCATGGGTTTCTTATATGTTTCCTTCAATGTCCTGTATATTGTAATTAGGTAGTTATAAAAAATCTTTGTAAAGGGCATTTTTGCCTGTGTCTTTTTAGGCCTTTAAAATGTTAGATTTTGTCCCACAATTGTCTAAGAGGGAGCTCGATAGTTCTCGCATATTAGCTAGCATACCATTTAGTTGAGTTACTTATTGGTGGTTTTCATTTAGAGGCTCAGTAAGCTTCTAAAGTTTACAATTAATCATCATGGTTGTCCAGCATCTCAAGGAATGTCATTGATGAGAACAAAAAATCGTGTATAACATTGAAGAAAAAAAGTTCATGAACATCGTAAGAAGATCATATTCTTAGGAGGAAATGTTCTTTGTTTAAGTATAAAATCAAGTCTTGTAAAGCAACTCCAATGCCAACTTATAAGCATTGCACCCCAATTTCTTAAATTATTTGACACACTAATTAGAGGCTTAAGGAACAAGAGATAGTCTGATTCGAACATCACATTCTTCCCATTCCAATCTCCGACTAATAAGTCTTTCGCTAATGCAATAAACTCAACAACAATATTTGAACATACCCAATGAAAGAAATTAGCGAGCACCATCATACCTTTATTGTCTCGTACTATAATCCCACCTCTAGCCTCCATTGGGTTCGATAAACTTGATTCGTCCACATTCAGTTTTATCCATCCTGCAAGATGCTTCGGTTAGATGGAAAAATTCCCAACTCATTTAAAGCCGATAACTCATTTCTAGAGTTCGGAGTTTTTGGCTTACACATGAAGTTAATCTCCTTTAACCAAGCTCCAATGGTTTTTGTAGATGCACGAAATGGCTCTACACTTTCCTTCTCTTTAAGCTCGGGGGACCTGCAAAACAGCCCACTCCGACGATCAAGTTAGCAAAATTGATCAGTGTAGTGTGTTTTAGAGAAGGAGCATTCGAACCTCTTTTACTCATAGTTTTCTTCCTTATATAGGCGTTCAACTTGATCGTTTTCTGCGCCACCCCTTGAGGTGACTTGAGGTAGTTAGCTTACTCCCTGACATGTCAGCTGCAGGAGTTGTTGCAACTGCCCTATCGCTTCTGAGAAAGTCAGATTTGGTCTGACATGACGTGGTGGTTAGAACTGGCTGTCTATTGCAGGCTTATCTGTCAGACCTGTCATACCGACCTACGAGCTGATGGCACAGCTCCGAGCTTGAAATACATGCATTCGTCGGAGTTAATAAACCGAACAAGAGTCGTGGTTTGTCCGACCTCAAAATCATTATCCTTGGCCCTTTATCCGAGCCACGTGTCGGTGCTCAAGAATTTCCCCCCACAGTTTTCAAAGCTCTATCTTTGGATGGTTTCAAACTCTCAAAGATGGCCTTATTCCTAATAATCCATAACACCCAACAAACAATCCATGGCATGGCTTTAACTAAAAGGCAACAAGGGGATCTTCCAAGATGAACACCAAACCACCAACCATAAAAGAAGAGAACATTTGAGGAGAAAACCGAGGGAACCAATTTAAAACTGATTTCTAAATGGACGAAGAGAAGCAGCAACCGAATAATGGATGATCCACCGATTCAATTCCTCGTGCACAAAGTACTCATCTAGAAGCCAAATGATTTTTGTTATTCATTCTAACCACATCAATTGGACACAACTTATGTTTGATCTTCCAATAAAGTAACTTCATTTTTGTTAAAAACGTTAATACTATGTTTTATAAAAAAGGATCGAGTAAAATGATTGAATCAGCTATTTCCTCAAGGTTTGCAAAAATGTTCATATAATTTCATAATTTTTTATTTTTATCAAAACAGTTATGTATATTGTACATTTACAATTGCTATTTAGTTATTTATCCTTGTGAACTTACATTCAACACAATGACATAAATCAATAATTTATCAAATTGTCAGATAACTGGTTTTGTACGAAATATAATTATAAAGTTGGATATAGGACCATTTTCATAAACATTAAAAAAGTTGATATATGGTTTAGTATTTTCATAAAAACACATAGCTATTAGAAATTTCCTCGTGTTAAATATCTAAGTCTAAAATAAAAAGGTATATAATTAGCATGGAATTGCATCCATTACTTTTCCGAAGATTCTCTTTAATGCCATTTCAATCATCTATCACATCATCCTCACCAAAAAAAAAAAAAAACAAAAAAACTATACCCCAATGAGACTTTTAAGTGTTAATCATCATTAAACTTTTATAAAGCTCCTCCAACATATGGTCTTGAAAAATCCATTGAAACAATTTGTAATAATGGGCAAAACAGATATATAATTTATGAAAGAATAACACTCACTTTAGTTTTCCTTGTCCTCTTTTTGTTCTACATGAAACCCTATTTATATTCACTGTAAGACAGACAAGTCCCCCTCTTAGTTTCATTGAATTCTTATTTACCCTATTGGACAGTGGCCGTATAGACCATCAATATTTTCTCTTTTTCCTAGTACAAAGGCAATCCTAGTGCTTTCTATTCAATCTTTGTTACGTCGATGGATTCATATATATATATATATATGGGTAGCGTTCAATGGCTAACTTTTTGGCAAAACATTTTTCAAAACATGAGTTAGAAGTTTTGGAATGGGCTCATTTTTGGTGAGGATGATCTCTACGGTGAGGAGATCATCCTCATAAAAATCAGCCCATTCCAAAACTTCTAACCCATGTTTACAAGTTGAAAAATCGTGGACCGTCCATTTTTGTAAACTATTTTTGATGGGGTTAGAAGTTTTGGAATGGACTGATTTTTGGTGATGATGATCTCCTCACCATAGAGATCATCCTCACCAAAAATCAGCCCATTCCAAAATTTCTAACTCATGCTTTGAAAAATGTTTTGCCAAAAAGTTAGCCATTGAACGGGACCTTATATATATATATATATATATATATATATATATATATATATATATGAGTAGCGTTCAATGGCCAACAGTTTGGCAAAACATTTTGGCAAACACATTTTTCAAAACATGGGTTAGAGGTCTTGGAATGGGCTGATTTGAGGAGATCATCATCACCAAAAATCAGCCCATTCCAAAACTTTTAACCTCATAAAAAATGGTTTACAAAAATGGACGGTTCACGATTTTCAACTTGTAAAATGGGGCTAGAAGTTTTGGAATGAGCTGATTTTTGGTGAGGATGATCTCCTCACCGTAGAGATCATCCTCACCAAAAATCAGCCCATTCCAAGACCTCTAACCCATGTTTTGAAAAAGTGTTTGCCAAAATGTTTGCCAAATTGTTGGCCACGGATAGGGACCCTATATATATATGTGAGTCGTGCTGGAGTGACCTTAAGATTGGACCTCATATCAAACATCTTGACGTGAAAGTGGATAGGAATCATAAATGCTTTTTCATTCGTATCTCGAGAAAAAACATCTATGTTTCCCATACACTTTTTCGTCAAGGTATGCGATGTGAGGTCCAATCTTGAGGCCACGGCAGCATTATTATATATATATATATATAATATTTGTACTTGGAGAGAGGGTTTTCAATGGAAAGGTATGTCACAACTGAAATATTATTGATAGCTTTTATTCTGAATTTAGATTCTCTTTGTTTCTCCCCTTTTGGTTCTATGGTGGGATTTTTGAAAAGACAAACAAGCATAGGAATTGTCTTTTGCTATTTTTAATAAATAAAAGTAGTGGGGTGTGGGGGTGGGGGGGCATTGTTGAAAAAATAATTGGAAAATGTGATTAGGATGATGGTAGACAAGAACCACTTTGTTTTGATTGATTGATGGATCTCAAGATTTGATCAAGCGATGATATCTTTAAAGCAAATACCGTCCCCCTCAAGTACACCTTTTGGACAAATAATTTTCAGAATACAATGAAACCCAGAAATTTGTTAGTATTTCAGATGATGGACAATTCCATTATAGCTTGAATCACACTTTAGAATCATTGATGTGTCTAATTTATTTAATGAAAATCCGAATAATTGAACTAATTTTTTTTTTTCTCTCTGTTGTGTATTTTTTGGTCCAAAAGAAATTGGGCTTGAGCTAAATTGATTCTAGGACATATTGATACATATTAAGCTTATGTAGCCCAAGCCCAAAATAATCCTCATATTCCAAGGTTATAGAAACCATAGGAGTTGCTTTTACATTAGACTACAAAATGGCATTTGACATCTCCTTTGTCTAATTTTGCTTTATTGGCACTTTTTTTTTTGTTTTTTTTTTTGTTGGGTGAAGGACAAAGGAGTTTACAAACTAGAAATATTTGGGGTTTGCTAAGTTTTCAAGGAGTATGGACATTTTTATTTAGAATAATACCGAAGTGACATCAAGATCGTACTTCATATCGCACATCTTGATGTGAAAGTGTGTAAGAACCACATATGCTTCCTCATATCATGAAAACATCTATGATTCTTACACATTTTCACATTTGGATGTGCGATATAAGGTACAATCTTGAGGTCACTCCAACATGGCTCTTTATTTAAGGTTCATGCACATCACCATCACTCGCATCAACATCGCCATCACTAGTATCATGGTCGTTGTTGTTATAAACATGATCATCACAATTTAAAAGTACTTCCATCGTATACGTGGCTGTCATGAAATTGCAACCACTTTTGAATTATTGAAACAAGAACTTCATGTGATAATGGGCCTCTTTGTTAAGGATAAAGGGTCTCGAACTTTCGTGATTGATAAAATTTCTTCCTTTTAATATAAATGGGAAAAATTGGTCTAAATTATTTCACTTAATTCAATGATACACTCTTTCATCTTCTTTAAACTACAACTGCAATATGGTGAAATCTTCTTTGCATATCCTTTACTTTTCAAGTTTTTATTTTGTTTTATTTACAAAACTAGTTTACTATAACCAATTTACAAAACTAGTTTAATATTAGTTAACCTTAATTACAAAAGTTTAGAGATCAAGATTCTATTACCACACCAAATTTTACTTAGAACACCTCATTTTTGGGGTGTGAATTGTTTTTGGTGTCGTAGTTATGAATTGGAGTGCCAAATGGTGATGTCTCAATATGTCAATTGGTTGAAAGTTTCCACTTGGGAAAAAAGCCAAAACAATGAAAGGGTGTGGACTGCTCTGAACCAGGTGGATTCCACATCATTAGCACCGCGTACACTGCAATTAAGAACTCTGGATTCTTTTTAAGTCCCATTTTGGTAAGTTTAACCCCTTATTATCAAAAGCCTTATTTCAAAATTTTGGTATCAGCTGAACAAATCTTCTTCCTCTAGTCAATTTCTTGGTTTTTTTTTTTTTAAATTTTTAAAAGAGAGCTGCTATTGCCACATAAAATTTTGCCAACGCCACACTTTCATCAAATTAGTGTCTTGTACGTTTGGCGATTAAAACGACAAAATTTTCAAAAAGTAGAATTAAAGTCACGTTTTTTCCCCCCATTTAAAACGCTTTATTTTTTACGTTTTAATCTAGTTTTTTTTTCAAATTTATTTATTTATTTATTTTAAACTAAACTTTTTATTAATTTATTATTTTTAAATGTAGGATTTGATACATAATAGAATTTGGTGATGGGGCGGTTCAAGGAACATATGTAAAAACAATGGTTTTTCAAAATATGGGTTAGAGGTTTTGGATTGAGCTGATTTTTTGTGAGGATGGTCACTATGATGAGAAGATCATCCTTACAAAAAATCAGCTCAATCGAAAACTTCTAAATCCATCAAAAATGATTTACAAATTATTGAAAAAATTGACAAAAAATCGACGGTCCATATTCTAAATCACTTTTAATGGGGTTAGAAGTTTCAGATTGGACTCATTTTTTCTTTTCGGAAGATCTTCCCATCATAGAGATCATCCTCACAAAAAATCAGCTCAATCCGAAACTTTTAACCTATATTTTGAAAATTTATTAATGTTACATTCTTTTTACATATGTTTTTTCATATGTCCCTTGAACTTGACCCTTTGGTGATTCATAAATGTAGAAGTATGGGATTTGATGATAATATCTTGATGTTATGATTTTTCATTTATTTTCAATAGTTTATTATTTTGAACAAAAAATATGTTGATATGTAAACTTCTTTTAGCATCATAACATGTATAATTATGTCTGAGAACATATTACATTAGAAATATGTAATAAATATAAATAAAAATCTTTTGTATTATTAGATATATAAATTTTGTCACAAATTTTAAAATATTTTTTATATTTTAGGTTTCATCATTTTATTTCTCATTTGCTATGCTTTTGAAGTTTTCGAAAACCATGGTTTTAAACTTATACTCCGACTTAGTGACTATGGTTTACAAAAGAATTGGTGTGGCATTAGCAAGCGTTGGTGTGACAATAGCAACTCTCAAAGTAGGGAAACGTTCGGGGAACATAACTTGGCCCATCCTTCCGGCGTATGTGAGTTTGTTGGGCTTTGGCTCCTAATAGGGGCTTCAAATAATGCCACATGGCAATGTAGTTAATGAAATTGGAGTATTTTCCTCGTGGACTCTATGATTGGGCCCATGGGTAAAAAACATTGGATTTAATAATAAAATTTAAAAGGAAATTTAATGGTGAAGTATCAATGAAAACGATTGCATCATATAGAAGGTTCAAATTGTGGCAAGGTTATTCGAATGATATATAATGGTGGGTAGGACCCTCTATTTATGGTGCACCATTTGAAAAATTGTGTCACTTTTACACAACATGATATTGGGATTCAAATCTTGATATGATTTCATTTGTAGCATAAATATCTTTAAAAAGCCAAGTTGGACATATCTTGTCCACCATCATCAACACAACAACTGCAGTTTTCAACTGTTGGATTTAGTATGATTCACATCGACCCATCCTATCGGGCGTACATAAACCATCCATCGCAACCGGTTTTGAGATTGGATCAAATTGATCGATGTTGAGTCCCTTCTGTCATGGATGCCACTCCTCTCAAACCTCAATTTTGCGCATTTTGGGAGCTAATCATTTTCTAATACGATCCTGTACCTATTTGAAAAAAAATATAGGAACCTGTTCTCGAAATGTTGAAAACCAGTTCTTCACGAAGAATCTCATTCCATCCATCATATTAAATATTTTCTTTTTAATTTATTAAATATATATTGATTATGTATGTCCTCAACAATAAATATTACAACAATATTGAGATGATGGAAAAAAATTAAAATATTACTATAATTGCAATAGTGACATGAAATCTTCAAAGCAGAAGGAACTTCAATCATTTGAAACACAGATTGAATGTTTAAAAAATAATAATATTTGATCAATAAGAATTTCATTGTAACTAATTGGAGGTAGTTGGTAGCATAGTGAAGCCATGATTTAATTTTCAATATAATTTATTAACTTAAGTTTGTTTAGTTTCTTAAAATTGTCAATTCTAAGTTGTAAATGACAAAAATATTAACCGAGTCAAACCCTTTGGAATTGGCTCAAATGGTTTCGACTTCAATTGAATCGGTTGAAATGGAAAGACATTTCTGACAGATTTAATAGAAAATGATCCCTAGCAAACTTGGATTTATTCAATTCATATTACCAGTCTGTTTGCCGAGTATCAAGAATAACACAAGATCTTGATCATGTAAATTTAAAATCCAATAGTTGAGATTTATCCTTGGGATAACTATTAATGGGATATGTAGTACCGCATTCGGTCCATGTTAGCACCACATCCCTTTAGTGTCTATGGTCTAGTTCGGTCTTTTTAAAAATAGGTTAGATTAAAAAAAAAAAAAAAAAATTATAAAATAATAATTGTTTAACTAATTAAAGGCTTTGAAAATGAACAACTAATAAATACACAACCAAATGTAAAAATCCAAATCGGTTGGTTACAATATAACCTATTTTTTAGTTTATTTTTAGAACTCTTAAAATTTTGCTCTATACGGCCATGTGGTGCCTAATTATATCTTTGGGTACCATATGGACGTGTAGTTGATATAGATAGGTGGTCCTTCTATCCATGGTTCCATTTAGACAAACTCTCAAAATCAGTTTAGACCAAATTGAATATCAATAATATTAAAAGTAATTATATTTAATTTTGTCTATACTATTATTAGGGGTGTCAATGGACATCCATTTAATGAGAACGGAAGTGGAATTGGAACCGTTAGACTTTATCCATTGGATACCCCTAGGTACTTGAGATTGTTTTATTTTTTTATATAATTTTTTTTATACTATACATGATATAAAAAATATTAATGTCTAAGAACTCATGAGGACATTAACATTATTCATCACAATCACTTTCCAATAAATACCCTTCACAATTTTATCTTTTAGTGAAAAAGACATGGGTATATTGGCCTTTTACATAGTAATGTTTGTTTACATAATAAATTCTAAGGGTATTTTGGTATTTTGATTTAAATGTTTTTTTTTTTTTTGTAGTAATTACTTTGATAATAAATGTATTTATTAAGGGGATGATATATGTATTTATTATGTAAAAGACTAATAAACCCTTACCTTTATCATTAAAAGACAAAAATGAGAGGAGTATTATTGAAAAAAAATGTGGTGGAGAATATTAACGTCCCTATGAGGTATTGGATATATATATAACATGCATTGTCCCTTCGAAAAGTGTTTTGTGCAATTTGTTGAGTCAAGGGTCAACCGGACCCTAGAGGGTGACCCCAAGGAATTCATTGCATCATGGGGGTTCGAACACTAGACCTACCCTTCCCTAGGAACTTATCAAGGCTTGACTTGTTACTAGGTGAATCCCTTAGGATTAGCTCATATATACATATAGGGAAGCGCTCGGAGGCCCAAAAGTGAGTCAAACATTGTGCCAAACATTTTTGAAAATAGGGGTTAGAAGTTTTAGAATAGGCTGATCTTCACCAAAAATCAGCTCATTGTGAAACTTCTAACCCTAGTTTACAAGTTGAAGAATCGTGAATAGTTCGATTTTTATAAATCACTTTTGATGAGGTTAAAAGTTTCGGAATGTGCCGATTTTTTGTGAGGATGATTTCCTCATCATAGAGATCATTGTCACAAAAAATCAGTCCATTCTGAAACCTTTAACCCATACATTGAAAAAATATTTGGCTCTTTTTAGGGCCTCTGAAAACCACCCGAGTTCAAGAAACAAAATTCTAGAGAAACTGTTTTGTCTTATATGAGTTAAAAGTTTCAGAATGGACTGCTTTTTTGTGACGATGATCTCTTTGATGAGGGGATCATCCTCACAAAAATTCAGCCCATTCTAAAATTTTTAGCCCCAATTTCCAAGTTGAAGAATCATGGATCATCAAATTTTATCGTTAATTTGTAATCACTTTTCATGAGGTTAGAAGTTTTAGAATGGGATGATTTTTTGTGAGGATGATCTCCTCATTATAGAGACCATCCTCACAAAAAATAAAAATAAAAATAAAAATAAAAATAAAAATAAAAATAAAAATAAAAATAAAAACAACCCATTATGAAACTTTGACTAGATTTGAGTTCAAATTAGATGGCATCATCCTTATGCATAACAAATTGGCTTAGGTGATAAAATAGTGTCCCTATCAAGGACGAAAGAAATTGAGTAATGTGTTCAGCCTTGGCTTTAAGTCTCGGTAGGTATAGCTAAACGTTAGTAAGATATTTTTATTTATTCACTCCACAATATGATAATACAACCAAAGAAAATGGGAAAGTTAGATATATTATGAATACTTACAAAAAATAGTACCTTCAAATACTGTAGGATGTGTTTAACCAACTTAAAGTAATAATATGTAGGAAAATGCATTTGTTGACATATGGAGTCCATACTAGGGATGTCAACGGATGCTTATTGATTCAGATATAGCAGTATCCAAATTCGAATTTGAATCCAAAATTTTTATCTGATATCTGAATTCAAATTCGAATCCGATGGAGGTTCTAAAACTCTATCCGAATTTGAATTGATTGTCCTATGAGATATTGGATAATATCCGATTAGAATTTGAATAATTTGTATATTAAAAAAAAATTTTTTTTTTTCATATCCAATTGATTTTTATTATTTAAAAAATCTATTATATATTATACTATGTATATAATAAATAAATCAAATAAAATAATATATATTATATATTATTTCGAATTGGATATTATCGGATTCAAAATGTTAATATCTAAATCTGTATCTGTATCCGATAAGGATTTGAATATATAAAACTGTCCGAATTCAAATCCAATATCCAAAAATTTCGAATAATATCTGATTTTTTGAATTCAAATTCGAATCAAATTTGAATTTTCGACTATCCATTGACACACCTAGTCCACACCATAAATTGTGTATAATAGTAGAATTGGTTAACATTTTATAACTTTTAAAGGTATAAGTTAATTTTCGATAAACATCGTATTATTAGAGAACTTTAGTAGTTGAGATAATACAATAATATTATTGTGACGCCCCGCCAAACGCTAACAGAAATCCCAAGGCCAATCCCGAGGTACTAGGTGGCACCTCGAAATTTCGGCATGGTCTCCTCTATTTATGTTAACGTTTCACGGAACTCAAACCTGATAAACCAATTTATGACAAAACCTGTATATAAAAACGTAGATACAGAAAAATAACAGCGGAAGACTAATTACATCTAACATGTAAGTAGATCAGAGTGCGGAAGATCTATCATATACAGATTTACAAAATACTCTCACTCTAACATAGGCCTAAACTCTCAATCCAAAAACTACATACATCCTGGATGAAACTGGCAATTCTAACGGATGGCCTTACTGCTCACCAGGCAATAAACTCTGATCGTCGATCTGACCGACCAGATACTCCTCAAATACTGACTCTACGCCTGACTCGTAGCAAGTGCATGTGCTGAAACTAAAAAAAATAGGAGGGAAAGGGTGAGTAACGAAAGTTACCCAGCAAGTCCACAGCCAATTCCTACTAATAACCCTTCCTAAGCATGATCGAATAAAGCATACTGAACATTTTAATACATGCAAGGTTTTACAAGATAAAATACGATCAACTGGTACATATAGCCCGGGGATGAGCAACTAAACAGTTTAAAGATTACACATGGCATCAATCATCCATACTCATTATACATTTTCCATTCTATGCAAATACCGTTGACAACATTAAAACGATAGACATGCTTTTCAGTTTATAATTCGAAATATAACAACAGATACATAATACAAGTGGTGGAGTATTGGAATTAAAGAGTTGGGATCACGACTGGATCGCTCCCAGTCAGGACATGATATTCCCCAATAACATCGTAGTTCCTGATTTTGTGGCTGGTCGTGTCTACCACGCTTATGGAACCATTTATCCGGCTCAGGCTGGCCGTTTGACGTGACCGTAAGCAATGGGTCTCTTTTCGATGTGTCAGAACGTTCGACTACTACTAGATTGTTAGTGATCACTGACTAATCATCTTCGTCTATGCCTATCAGGCGTGCATGTGATTCCCAAAAGACACTCCACTCGTATACGACCACCTTTACAAAACACGTTCACTGGTAAAGATAAGAAAGGAATGGACCCGGATTCCAGTTGTGACTCCACTCTCATACGCGTCCCATACCACGTATGAGTTTGGTGGTCCCTACCGTACATCCCAGGATAGTGCACCCCTCCGGATGATGTGACACACTATCCCTTCAGGCATTCACAAACCCTTTAACAGCTCACAAAATAGCTACGTACATATATGATTTTTCATTTAAAACAAAAGAGAAATTAACAGAACAGGGTTGAGAACGGATATCCAGTTCTTACCATGCAACCGTGGCCACGCGGCCTAAAATAAATAACAGTACTCAGCGCAAGCGCTAACATAATCGGAAATAAACATGCAACCCTTTCATTAATAACCTGGATATCCTTTCACCAACCTACACACAACATACAATGTAAAATGCAGACATCACCCCTCGGGTGTGATTCTGACATTTTACCGTTCATTCCCTTTTTCCCATTCTCTCAACATTCTCATTTTTCATCCTTTCAAATCAACCATTCATTTTCAATCTTTCAAAGTCATTCTTTTGGTCTTTCCATTGAAAACCACCGAAGTTTATTCAAAAAACAAGGTCCCAGCGATGCTCGGGACCAAGGCTGTTAAAAATAGAGAAAGCTGGTGAAAATTTGGCTAAGTGTCGGAAACTCAATTTTTCAAAGTTTTCGAAATTGAAAACGGGTTTTTCGAAATGAAAGTCTCGATCATGAGATTCGACACCATATAGTTTTTGTAATCTAATTCAAAGAAACACGAAAGTTATTTCATTTTGAAAACTTGCCGAAAACGTCGAAAATTACGTTTTGTTCTTGAAACCAAAATTCGGATTTTGATCCTTTGAGATTTGGATCTTAAAACCATTCCCATTGTTCCGAAATGGGGGGTAAAACCTTAATTTCATTAAAGAACTTAAAGTAAATGGAAAGTAAAAATTAAAGAGGACATTTACTTAGGCAAGAGTCAGAACACTGTTCTGATCAAAACTGTGTCTGTCGGTGGCAGATCCAGGATTCTGTCGGTGGAACCAACAGATTGGTCTTCGGCAGATGTCGGTGGGACCGACGGTCCTGCCGACAGCATAAAATTTTCTCGCGTTATTTGGTTTCGTCGGTGGCAGAAACCTCATTCTGTCGGTGGGACCGACAGAATGCTTTCGGTAGGTGCCGGTGGCACCGACCCTACCCACCTACAGCCTGAACCTACTCGAACCTTCGAGTTTTCGATCCATGTTTCGGATTCTTCTTCCATTCTTCGAATCATTCAACCCACCCACGATTTGGTTATCAAAATTCGATAAAACATAATTAAAACACCTACTTCTATCATGAATTTTAAATCAAACTACAACCGTCTACGATTCAAAAGCAAACAATAAGTTTTGTTAAAATAACCTAAATGCACATTTTGGAAATCTAAAGTTACCAATAGGAATCGGAAGTCCCTTACTTGGTTGTGGACGCCAATGGTGATGAATCAACACCAAGGATCAATGTTAGGTGGCTCAAAGTTCCGAACGTGGTTGAACTCGGGTGCCAATGAGTGGTTGGTTGTGAAACCCTCTTTGAAGGTGTTCTCCCCGCTTCCTAATGACCAACAACGACTCTCCTATGATTTGGATGAAGTTCCAAGTGATTATACAAAATCCACTTGCTGATCCTTGTGGGAGACCAAGAGAAAAGAAGAGGAAATGGAGGTTGGATGGGGTGAGGACGTAGAGCTCGACAACGCCGACGACTTTGCCTTCTTCGTCGAGGTTCAACTCGGGCTTGATTGGGATAGATCTTGATAGGAATGGGTTCAAACCCTAGGTCTAAAAAAATGGCTGAGTTGAGTTCTTTAGAGAAGAAGAGGAAAGAATGAAATAAAAGAAATCAAATTCCTTTTTATAATAAAGCTGAGGGGCATACTTGTAATTTCCCCCTTATTTCTAGTTTCGATCATAACTTAACTATTCGGACTCGGAAAACGACAAACGAATATACCATCTCGAATAATTTTTCACTACGGATCTAATGGTATCATCAAATCTTTTCGATTCTCGCTCTAACGAAATTCCACTGTTTTGGGTCCCACTTAATGCGAAATTCGAGGATTTTATAACTTTTTCCTCCGAACTCGAATTCAAACTTGCTTACAGGCTAATATATATATTTCGATCCTTTTGAATCTAATGGCGAAGTCGATTTTTCTCAAAATTAATCATAGCAATATTCGAGTATTTTACTCTAAGTCTTTCATTCGATATTTCCTCCAAATCTCACCATTTACTTTCCTCGAGATATGAGTTGAAAATCCGGGGTGTTACAATTATAATTACGTATTATATATATATATATATATATATATATATATATAATATAACTATTGTTTATGTAGTTCTTACATTTACTATTTTGAAGACGTCAGGACGTGTTTGATTGTAGAAAAAATATTGTCTGGAAAATAATTTATTAGACAAGTCATTTTCTATTGTTTGAACACATCATGGACAAATATTTTTATTTTTTGAGTTGCATTTAAAAAAAAACAACAAAATTCATGAAAATACCCTATTGCCATGATAAGAATTGGATTTGTCTACGATCGTGAAAAATCTTTCGCACGGACAAATCACTTTTCCGGCAAATTTTTTTGTTTGTTGTGTCAAACATGTGAAAATACCCTTTTGCCATGATAAATCACTTTCTACTTAATTTTCCTTGCAATCAAACTTAACCTTAAAGTCTTAAAATAAATAAACAATACTAATATGAATGCATAGGGTTGCATCATATCAAACCCAAAATCCAGTATATTCTCACATGATAACTTTGGTTCTGGATCGAAGTTTTAGATTCTGATAAGGATCTGGTTTTGGTAGCTCAGTTGGTAAAGTCTTTGGATGATGATACTAGAGACCTGGGTTCAATCCCGCTAGCACTGAGTTACCAGACTCAATAAAAATAGGCTTAGCAATCAAGAACCCAAAAAAAAAACAAAAAAATGTATTGAATAAACTACATCCCGACATAATAAAATTTGGGAAATTATGTAGATTATGTTATATGTTTTGTTTAAATGCATGAACTTTATTTTTATTTCGTATATCAAATTCGATTTGATTTGATCTGGACCAAAATTCAATTGTTTTTGGATCTAATTTAGATCACAAAAAGTCCGATCTAACAAGGGTCAATCCAATTATTTTTAGATTGGTTCTGGGTCTTTCCTAATTGATCCCAATCCAGTCCAAATTCGATCTATTGAAATCCCCCACCCTTTTTCCTACTTCTATCAATTGGCTAGTTCAAGTTTGTCAAAATTGGCATTTTAGACTAAGGCGACAACTTGGATGGATTGGCGCACGCTCAACTCGGTTGAGAGGCGACTATGTTAATCATACCTATTAAATTATTTCTTATTACATAAATTTAGATTTTTTTCCCTTAACATTACTTTTCTTTCTATTGTAGCCTATGAGTCTATTGCTGTTTGTTCAATAATCCCAACCCGTCCAAAACTACTCAGTTCGTGCTAACTGAGCTCACTCCAAGTTTAGAAGCTCAAACTCGAATCACGTTTCAACTAATCTCAATGCTCGGGCTGCGAACTCTACCACTTGAGTTGAGCTCGGTATAACCCTCCAACCCGACCCGGTCGGTCGCAATTCTGTATATATTTACATAAAAAAAAAAAAAATCCCTAGAAAAGTCAATTTATATGTATATTAAAGTTCTTATTCTGTCTTAAGTTCCAAGTTTTGTCACATGGTCCACCCTGTCCTGGTCAGCCTTTTATTGTTTTATTTATTTATTTATTTTATTTTAATTTTCTTGAGTTCCCCCCCTTTTTTGTTCTTTCGTTTTTGATGGAATATATGACACGTAAGAGGTTTCTTATCTTCAATGCCTCCTAACATTTTTAACCACACAACTAACCCCAATAAAAATATATTTTATAATTACGTAGTAGGACCTCCAAGAGCGTTATATTTAAATAAGGGGTCTTGTCTTTGCAAGTGTAGCTTTATCCCAACTAACCTTTGTCTCTAACTCGTTGCCAACGTGCCCATACGGATTCAAAGTTAGGTGATGAGGAGAATATATTTATTTTTAAAGTCAATTAAAAAAAAAGATAATAAATAAAATTTTATTATTTTCATGTAGATTAAATAATTGACAGAAAACTTTCGAAGGCCCTAAAAAGAGTCAAACATTGTGTCAAATATTTTTCAAAATAAGGATTAGAAATTTTGGAATGAACTGATTTTTTGTGAGAATGATCTTTAAGTTTCAAAATGAACTGATTTTTGATGAGAATGATCTCTATGGTGAAGATCATCCTCACCAAAAATAAGTTCATTTCGATATTTCTAACCCTAATTTATAAGTTGAAGAATCATAGAACGTCTGATTTTTACAAGTAACTTTTGATGGGGTTAGAAGTTTTGAAATAAACTAATTTTTTGTGAGAATGATCTCCTCATCTTACAGATAATTGTTATAAAAAATCAGCTGATTCCAAAACTTCTAACCCATACGTTGAAAAAATCTTTGACACAATGTTTGGCATACTTTATGGCATCCGAATGCCATCCTATACATATCTATGTATTAGGATCCATATACACATAAAGTTACTCATAAAGTTACAATGTGTTTTGTCTTATATGGGCAAAAATATTTGGAATGGACTGATTCTTTGTGAGGATAATCTCTATGGTGAGGAGATCATCCTTGCCAAAAATTAGCCCATTACGAAACTTCTAGTCCCATGTTTATAAGTTGAAAAATTTTAGACTATCCAATTTTTGTAAATCACTTTTAATGGGGTTAAAAGTTTTGGAATGTAATGATTTTTTGCAAGGATGATCCCCTCACCACAGAGATCATCCTCACAAAAAATCAATCCATTCCGAACCTTTTTAATCATATAAGACAAAAACGTTGTAGTTTTATGTGTTTACGGAACCCGACCCATATATATATATATATATAAATATGGGTCCCGTTCAACAACAAACATTTTGACAAACATTTTCAAAACATGGGTTAGAGGTTTTGGAATAGGCTGATTTTTGGTGAAGATGATCTCTACGGTGAGGAGATCATCCTCACCAAAAATCAGCCCATTCCAAAACTTCTAGCCCAAGTTTACAAGTTGAAAAATCGTGGACCGTCCATTTCTTGTAAACCATTTTTGATGGGGTTAGAAGTTTTGGAATGGGCTGATTTTTGGTGATGATGATCTCCTCACCGTAAAGATCATCCTCACCAAAAATCAGCCCATTCCAAAGCCTCTAAGCCATGTTTTGAAAAATGTTTTGCCAAAATGTTTGTTGCTGAACATTTCCCATATATATATATATATATATAGGGAAATGTTCAACACCCTAAGCTTTACCCTACACTTTAACAAATGTGTTTTGTCCTACATGGGTTAGAAGTTTTGGAATGGGCTGATTTTTGGTGATGATGATCTCTATGATTAGAAGATCATCCTCACCAAAAATCAGCCCATTCCGAAATTTTTAGCCCCATGTTTACAAGTTGAAAAATCATGGACCGTCCATTTTTTATAATCATTTTTTATGGGGTTAAAAGTTTTGGAATGAGCTGATTTTTGGTGAGGATGATCTCCTCACCATAGAGATCATCCTCACCAAAAATCAGCCCATTCCAAAACTTCTAACCCATGTAGGACAAAACACGTTTGTTAAAGTGTAGGGTAAAGCTTAGGGTGGGGAACGGGACCCATATATATATATATATAGGGTCCCGTTCAGCACCCTAAGTTTTACCACAAACTTTAACAAACGTGTTTTGTCTTACATGGGTTAGAAGTTTTGGAATGGGCTGATTTTTGGTGATGATGATCTATATGGTGAGGAGATCATCCTCATCAAAAATCAGCTCATTCCAAAACTTCTAACCCCATCAAAAATGATTTACAAAATATGGACAGTCCATGATTTTTCAACGTGTAAATATGGGGCTAAACATTTTGGAATGGGCTGATTTTTGGGGAGGATGATCTTCTAATCATAGAGATCATCCTCACCAAAAATCAGCCCATTCCAAAACTTCTAACCCATGTAGGACAAAAAACGTTTGTTAAAGTGTGTGGTAAAACTTAGGGTGAACATTTCCCATATATATATTATATATATATATATATGGGAAATGTTCAGCACCAAACATTTTGGCAAAACATTTTTCAAAACATGGCTTAGAGGTTTTGGAATGGGCTGATTTTTGGTGAGGATGATCTTTACGGTGAGGAGATCATCATCACCAAAAATCAGCTCATTCCAAAACTTCTAACCCCATCAAAAATGGTTTATAAGAAATGGACGGTCCACGATTTTTTAACTTGTAAACTGGGGCTAGAAGCTTTGGAATAGGCTGATTTTTGGTGAGGATGATCTCCTCACCAAAAATCAGCCCATTCCAAACCTCTAACCCATGTTTTGCCAAAATGTTTGTTGCTGAACGGGACCCTATATATATATATATATATCAGGTTCTATGTACACACATATCTACTCATATATCTACAACATATTTTGTCTCATATGAGTTAAAAGTTTCTGATTGAACTGATTTTTGGTGAGGATGATCTCCTCATCATAGAGATCATCCTCACAAAAAATCAACTCAATCCGAAACTTTTAGCTACTAGGATAAAACACGTTATAAATATATGAGTAGATATGTGTGGAGACGGAACCCCACCCATACATATATATATATATACCATCTAAGATTTAAATTAATTGTGAGGGAAAGAAAATAACATATTTACATTGAAATTATCCTAACTGACATGCCCCACGTTCCTAACCCTACATATATTTTAGATATAACTACAAGTTTATATGGTTAACAATAAAATAATCCATTGTAGCTCAAAAAAGAAAGTGCTTCTTTATAAAGACCACATTTTAATTGTTCCTTACAAGACCTACTTTACATCTCAAACAGTTTTAAAAAAATTGGTCACCACATGACAAAACTTCCACAAAATATTAATAATAATAGTAATGATGATCATCTCAATGATTGAATCTGATGCAGGTGTTTTGGTCCATAGACTCGCGTGGGTTAAATCAATCAAAAAAAGTAAATTAGAGAGCAAGTGATCTCTCTCTCACACACACACACACTCTCACACACACACACACGGGGGAGGGTAAATTGGAGAGCAAGTGATCTCTCTCTCTCTCTCTCACACACACACACACATCACTCTCTCTCTCTCTCTCTCACACACACACACACACACACACACACACATTTTTGTCTCCAAAAGCACTCAAGTAAAAGAGAAGGCATGCATCAAAAGCATACAACTAAATATCTCATAATTTGGTGAGGGAAATTTGCTGAACTTCTTTCCACCTTAAAAGAAAAGGGAACACAAGCTTCTTTGCTCTTTTCCTTTTTCTATTCAATGTGGTCACTCTTTTTTGTAACTTTATTTTTAACATTTTAACATCTAACACTTGTATTCAGTTGTACCATCTAATTTTTTTCTTATTGGGGTCCCAAAATTATTCTCCTCAAAATCTTATTTGTTGATTAATTAATTAATTGATCTATTTTTCATCATGAGGCACTAATGTCGTTCTCGCATAAGTCGTTATCTAACATTATTTACTTGTTCTAACCTTATTATAAATCTCATAAAGCAAAAAAAAGTTCCGTCGAACTGATTGGCTTAAACAAGATAACATCAAGATTATTTTTCAAAACATTTATTGACTAGAAAATGCTTGAGAGCACGCCTAGATCAAGCCAAAAGTAGTTAACATATTGCAAATTATTCAATCATCTATTATTATCTTTTCCTTGTCTTGTTTGTGTGGATCTAAGTTGTTTATGAACCAAAAAGAATAGTAAAAACAAAAGAAAATTGAAGAAATACCAACAAAATCGATACTTGTAGGAGAATTATATATAAGAGAAATTTCTTCTCTTTTGTGAAGAAAACTCTTTTCTTTGATCTGAAGTGTGAGTGAAAATCTCTAGATTTAACGATATATACATGATAAAAAAACAAAATTTTGAGAAAACATACCTGATTTAACAAGAAGAAAAATAATTAAAGAGAAAAATATGAAGAAATACCAATAGAAACGATACTAAATTTAGGATTATGAGAGAAATTATTTCTCTTTTGGGGAGAAAACTATTTTCTCAATCTCAAGCGTGAATGTGATCTCTATATCTAAAGAGTCGTGCTCGGTTGACAGTGGGATTTACTGCTTTTGATGCGGGTTGTACTTATAATACACCAATTCCATGTTCATAACTAGCTAGGTATATTCTTAGTAAAAATTGGTGTGCCAATAGAATCTTTCACATAAAAAATAATTTTAGAAAGTATAACAAAATAAAAATTCTGAACTTTATTTAGTTTTTATACCACTTGCAACAATTAGAATGGTGAAGACTCAAGTACTAACTACTAAACAGCCCAAGTACTTATATAATTAAAATAACCCTGAATCTCGGGCCCCAGTTTGCTCTAATTTTCTTATCAAATAACGACTTGAATCCTTAAACCCTAAATCCTAAATCGTGCTAGAGTGACCTAAAGATTGGACCTCATATAGCACATCTTGACGTGAAAGTGGATAGGAACTATAGATGCTTTTTTCACTTATATCTCGGGAAACATCTATGGTTCTCATAATTTTCATGTTAGGGTGTGCGATGTGAGGTCCAATCTTGAGGTCTCTTCAACATTATTCAAATAGTAATATTGAACATATTATTGTTAGTATATTTTCAAATAACAACTCGAAACCTTAAATACTAAATCAAATCTCGATCCCTAGGCCCAAAAATGTTGTTACCATGCATGTTACTCGGACCTTCAATTAGTCATTTTCAAGTTCCAAAATGAGATAGTTTGTACAAGGGATGTAGGTGACCTTAACATTTAGAGAACCTACCTTCTTTAGGGTTTTAGTGTTTCTTGAAATTTTAGGGTAAGAAGAGAGTACTTTTGCCTTTATGGCCTCTGAGGGTTGGTGAAAATAGGGTAAGAGAGAAGAATGGGCATAATCATGATGGGGTCCCCTACCACTCATTGCTCAGTGGTCTCTATTTGTCTAATAATACATAGTTCTTTAACTCGCTTCAGTACAAAGAAGCTATTCTTCACCTTTATTTATTTTTTTTCTCTTATAAGAAAATTAATACTGTTACCCGGCCCATCTTCATCCCAAGTTCCAAACTGTTGGATGACTGTCAAGATTCATGCGCTGCGAATCTCGAGGACTATTCAATGATTGGGATGATACCATACAATGTCCTTCTCCTTATTATATTTAATAAATTATGGTAGAATAGTGATGTAGGCATAGAAGATAAAAAAAAAAAAAAAAGAAAATAAAATTCTGAGCTAGATACTATTTTTAGATGCAAGATTAGCTTTGCAATTTAATACAAAAAAGGAACGTTTGATGCCATCATTATAGGGTTTCCTAATTTAGTAAAAGATGCTCCTTTACAACAAAAACAAATCAGAGTACACTAAAACCCACAAGAATTCTACTGTAAAAATAAATTAAAAACATTAGATTTCATTTCATTATCAATCATTTATACATATATTCATATATTAAGAAGGTGGGTGGAGGTTAAGGTACATTTCACCTTGGAGGCGCATGTTAGCGAATGCCCATAGAGAAATCCCCCTTTTAATCCCTGAATTGAACTTGATCCAAGTACCAAGAAACCAAATCTAATGTAAAGATTCGAACATAATGTTTCTTGATTTGGGTATCTTTGTTTTCAGGGAAAGAAGTAACTTTTGTAAGCAAATGTGGTGAATTTTGACCGTTAGTAGTGTACATGGACATATTGCCTAGTAATTCTCCCATAAGAATGGTTCTTCAAGTCGGAATCCAATGTCAGCTCCAGCTGGAAGCCAAGCCGATGAGTAGCAAAACCCATTAATTGGATCCCTGAGGTCGATGACTAGATCAGGCAGGTCGAATAGAGTCTCATCGTCGTTGATTGATGGAGAAATTGAAGACGACTCTTGGGTGTCATCAGATGTTGTAGTCGGAGTTGGGGAATGCGACATTGAGAGCTCAGCTTGGCTCGGCTGGAATGTGGCAGCTTTCGAAGCGGCAGCTTGGATGTCTTTAGGTGCCGAGCTTGCGGGACGAGGGAGCTCTGAAGCTAGCTCGGGGAAATTTAAGTAAGCGGAATGACCTTTAATTGTAAGAGAAGCTACGTCATGGGCTCGAGCCGCCATTTCAGGTGTCGGGAATGTCCCAAGCCAAATTCTCGATTTCTTCCTTGGTTCACGGATTTCTGACACCCATTTTCCCCAATTACGCATCCGTACTCCACGATAGGTTGGGTGCTTGCTATCTTTGCCACTCTTGTTCCGCCTCTTAGTCTCATTGACATCTTTCGCTTCTAGAACTCTCTTATTATCTTTCTTGGTATTAGATTCCGTCAAGATCTTCGGCTCCAAAAAGGATTTTATATCTACAAAAATTCCCGAGGTCGTCGAAGGAGAGGAGTTGCTGGTGGTTGTGGAAGTGGAGGTAGAAGAAGGGAAGGAGGATTGAGTCTTGGACTCTAAAATGAGTGTTTCTTCCATGGCAGAGAGATCTTAGTTTGATAGGAAAGAATGTGAGAGTGGTACTTAGAAAGGGAGGGATGGGCTTTTATGATTCTTCCATAAATTAGTACAGAGGAAAAAGAAATTAAGGACATGGGCCCTGGGCACCAAGGGCTGTTGTATTTAGTAGTGACGTCTTTAGTGGGGATTTAGGGTAAGGTGTCCTTGCTTGCTGTTTTCATTGGACAAAATTATATCTCATAATCGGGTTATGTGGTTATGGTATAATGAGACACGTGTGTGGTTACCCCACTAAGTTCACCTCAAAGACACCTGATAGGATCTCACATTTTGTTTTTCTGAAGACGAGTGAGATTAATGGTCAGTAATTAGTAGGTGAAGCGAATTTTGAATCTAAGTCATGATATCAATACTCATAGATTTTAACAATTTTAGCAAACTTGCATGTTTAATGAGATCATCATTAATTTGATGACAAAAAATTTAATATAAGATGGTAGAATTAAAAACCCTTGGATTTGAGGGTAATAATGTCATAATTTTATCCCTTTTTTCCTTAAATGAAATGATCAAGATTAAGTGATGGTTGTGAAGTACTACGGGTTGATGACACCAATATCTTTTAAATAATGAATGCTTTGATGTCATCTTTTACCTTCCTTCATTACTTGTGTTGGCCTTTTCTTGTGTCTGCAAGGATGACAAGGCGGCTCTTAGAAGTCTTTTTTGGCCAAAATTTTCTAAATATTACTCAAGAATCCAACGACCTATTCAAATAAGGAAATTCACATGAAAGCTGGCATGGGTCCCTCTCATGGTTGCCATAAATTTTCCCTTCGATTGTTGATGTGGCTCTTACGAAGGCCTGGGTCATGTGTATTTGTTTTTATAGAAGTCATTATTTTACAAACGGTCGGATGAAAATATGTTTATTGGCTAAAATATGGGGAACGACCAAGTGAATTGACCAATCATAAGTTGATTAATTCCATAAAATCCATTATTGTAGATGTGGAGGATATTTTTTGAGCAAGCGACACGTGGCAATTTCAAGGTGATTTAGTCAAAGAATCGAACTATGTGATAATCTAACCAATCGTTCGATCTACCAGTGAAGTCGACTTATCATGTTTCAATTATGTATAGTTCGTGTAGATGCACGAAGTTGCTCTACACTTTCCTTCTCTCTAAGCTCGGGGGACCTGCAAATCAGCCCACTCCGACGATCAAGTTAGACAAATTGATCAGTATAATTTAAGTAACTTGTTTAGAGAAGAAGAGATTGAACCCCTTTTACCCATAGTTTTCTTCCTTATATAGGCGTTTATTTGGTTCGGTTTCTGTGCCATCCTTTGAGGTGACCTAGGGTAGTTAGCCTACTCTCTGACATGTCAGCTGCAGGAGTTGTTGCAACTGCCCTATCACTTTTGAGAAAATCGGAGTTGGTCTGACATGACGTGGGTTGTCAGGACTGACTATCTATCACTGGCACACCTGTCAAATCTGTCCTACCGACCTATGAGGCAGTTGCCCGGACCACTTCACCGGCTGATGGCTTAGTTCCGAGCTGCGAATACACGCATTCGTCGGGGTTAATAGACCGAGTAAGAGCCGCAGTTCGTCCGACCTTAAAATCATTAATCCTGGCCCTTATTCGAGCCACGTGTCCGTGCTCAAGAATTTTCCCCCACAGTTCGACACATAGCCTGTAAAATATGGAATATGGGGTGTAACAGTTTTTACGGAAATCAAGGCAAATCCTTAAACAAACGTAACCACTTAGACGAGAATCATGGAGAAAATCCAAGAAAATCTAAGGGTAGAAACCCCTATAAATACAAGGCTGCATCATGCCAAAAAGGTATGCAAAATTCTTCTATGAAAATACACTATACTATTTGTGCTAAAAATTCTAATTTGGGCGTCGGAATAATGTTATTACAGGTCTTCCTAGGAACACTGAAAAATGAGAGTTTTTTTTATCAATGAGGATCACGAGGTAGAGCAAATTTTTACATCTACAGTAGACATCAAATCAATGAGAGATCCAAGTAATGGGACTCGAGATTAAAATAATTTTTTCCCCTCAAACAACAACATTTTACCCTAAAATATACATAATCCGAGAACTTGGACCTAAGGAAATAGGATGAGTATAATCCACGATTCTATACGATGATTAGTCTACTTCGGTGATGATGACAAATATTGTCTAAGAGGAAAAAAAAAATCCCTTACAACACATGAAGAATATCAATAGAGAAATGTGGGAAAGTCTCTTACAAGAAACCCATAGATGGACAATACAGAGGAAAAAAAAAAAAAACTAGTTCAAAAAGAGTTCAGTAATTATTGATATGTTTTTAGTGTATGATTGTCAATTTGCTTTATACTTAAAATTAAAATTTTGATTCTTGAGTATTAGAGTGCAATTACCATACAATGGTATGAGATGTAAGGTATGAACATTAAAGAACGATCCTAATGGAAAAAAATTACGAGTTGTTGGATTATTTTTTCACATTGAGTTACCCATAAATCTAACATATTGACTTATTTTGATAGAGTCATGATAATCTGACTCACTTTTTTGTTCGATCCTTTCACAAACCGTAGATCCTCTTCTTCGAGATACACAAGAACATATCTTTATGGTTTTACATAGTTGTATTAATGCCCATTTAAATATGCATCTAAAAAATTAAAAAATATAACTTTTCTTAAGAAATTCTAGAAGGGTATCCAATGCCACAACGATAATATAGGTAAAATATCAAATACTAGAGTCTCCAACGGCTATATTGACTACTAAGTTTTCTTTTCAATGAAAAAGTTACATATTTTGCCTTAGAGAATCAGTCATTTTTTTAATATTTACAAAATTATCATATACACTCAATTTCATAATTATTTGTTTTTACCAAAATTGTTCCTTATATTGTCCTCACGCATTTGCTATTTATTCATTTGTCCTTCATGTGAACCTACAATCAATTCATCAAGGCATAAATGCAAATTCGTCAAATCATCCGTGCAATAGACGTCCTCATATAACAATTTTTCAAAGAAAATTACAAAATCGGATATATGATCAATCTTTACTGATTTAGTAATTTGATCAAAATTCCCCATTTGACAAGTTAAATAATGCAATTAGTCATATAAATTAGCATTTTCATCACCTTTGGCATATCAAACGAGAGCGATTAATTCTCTCTCTCTCTCTCTCTCTCTCTTTATCTCTCTCCAATTTTTTAATAGGACCCATGTGGACATTTTCATTTAATTAGATGGTCGCCTGTAGGGATCATATATTATTAGATTGAATATTTCTCATCGAAAAAAAAACTTTGGTGTTGGATACAAATATATGCCACACATATTCATTGTCCTAAATAAGCCATCGTGCAACATTTTTTTAGTCATCGATCGACCCACAAATGGTTCACCATCATTCAAAAAATCTAGATAGATATATAACTTCTGATCATTGGATTTAAAACTTTTTTGTTTTTATGGACTTACAATTCATTGCTAATTACCTTATCCTAGCTATTATAAAAAATATTAAAATCCAATGGATTTGAAGAACCATCTCTCAATAAAATCTTTTATATGTGTGTGATCACTGATCATACAGCATGGAATTAATTTTATAGCATGAAAAGACATGGGATAGGTATTAGTGATTAACACACCACAATTTCCCTTTTCCCAACTGTAAGCCATCTTATTTCCAAGTGGGGATTGTGATGGGCCTGTTTTTTTCCCTAAAAAATGATAGATATTGAGAGGAGATTTCCTGTCCTATTCAGCAAAATAATGGCAAAGATCCTCCTTGGATCTGACATCATCTAAACCCTAACTTTCTCAAGAGTAGAATGTAACCTTGGACCAACCTATATCAGAACCCCATATCAACCAACTCTTACTTCCATGCCCAAGCCATGGGGCCTTATCTTGTTTTAATATTTGATCACAGATTCATACCCTAATAGATGCTATTTTCACTGCTAGACCCTACTACTCCCTTATATTCAACTTGATTGATTTTTGTTAATTATTCATTTTCAAAGCTGTGGGATCCACAATAAGGATATTTAGTCCTTGGTTGACCTATTTTTGATGGATTTGCTAGTCTAAATATTATAGGTTAATCCATTTTAATAGGAGCGCATATGTAACATGGATCTAGTTCGAATCACTTGAACATGCATATGTTCAAACCATGTATATTTTATTTGTCAAAACTAGCTACGACTACAATTTGGGCGCCTTAGATGGATTGAAGAGTAAACCCAGGCAGGGGTGGAGCTAGTAAGGAGTCTGTGGGGGGCAATTATCCTCACATACCTTTGAGATACCCTGTATTTTTCACTAATTACATGCCCTAACTCTTGCACTTCTCTCCCTATTTGCCCCCACTCCCTTACCCCTTCCGATATTTGCTCCCATCGAAATTTTGAGACATCCCTATGCTTTCAACTAATTACATGCCCCATTTACCTCACTCCCTTACCTCCCTCCAATTTTTGAAAAGCCCCCCCTTCCATGTTTTGAAAATGATATTTGCATCTTGACTGAGACCCCTCTCATGGACTAATTGAAAATAACTCAAATATCATTTTCTTCAACTTTTAACAAAAAACCTAAGGGTGCATTTGATTGTACATGAAAAATAGAGTGAAAAATTAATTTTCATGGAAAATGACATTTTTCATGTGTTTAATTATTTTTTTCCATCCCCAAAATATCATCTTGTTCTTCCCTACTCATATCTTTTTCTTCCATATCACTACTACCACTACCATAACTACCATCACACTGACCTTGACATCGTCACCATCTCCGACCATCTTCTCTCTATCTTTGTCTTCTTCTTCTTCTTCTCCTTCTCCTTCCCTCACCTCCGCCGCCACCACCACCACGTCCTCCCCCCTCCCTCTTATATTTCTCAAGTCTCTTTTTTTTCCCCCCTCTCCTTCTTCTTCTTTTTCTTCTTTATCTTCCTTAGATATTTTTCCTATTATTTTGTTTAAGTAAAATCAAATAATGGAATTTATTTTTTAATTCTATCTATTTTCTACAATTATTTTTTCATGGATTTCAAATTCTATGAAAAGTCACTTTCCATGCAATCAAACATACCCTAAGTAGTTTGCCACAACTAAAAAAGAAAATCATGGCTCCACCCCTAGACCCAGGTGCAACTCAAGTGGAAGAGTCCTAACTCAAGCTTAACTTAATCCAAGAACTGAATTTGAACTCATTGACCCAAGCTTAACTCGAACTTGAACTTCTAAACTTGGGTGTGGGTTGGACTCCTTTAACTAGCCAAATTTTGTATTGATTAGCATAGAAAGTTTATATTTAAGCACCGAATACTTTAGGATAAATAAAAATATATGATTAATATAAAAATATTTATATATTATTATTTAAGGTTAGAGTAGGGTTTAGCTGGCTTGCACGAATCCTAAGCTTGTGTTGAGTTATTTCTCAACTCATTTTCTATATAACTTAGTTAGGCTCGCCCATCAAGGCCAACTTGCCCAAATTGTTGTCCTAGTCAAAACACATACTCTTGCCATGGAAGGCTCATTCCTAATTGATCACTCAATTTAATGTGTGGGATAAGTGACTTTTAATTTTTCTTGTGATTTATAAGCGATGTAAGAATGTCATGGTAAGTTTTACAATTTTGGTATCGATAATAACTAAACAAATAGAATAATGATTTGTTGACTCCTCCCCACCCCCCGACATATTCCCCCATACTCTCCTGACGTGGCATGTGCTAGAACCAAAGTTTTTTTTTCCTTAGAATACACAATTGAACATAGATATGTGGATGTGTAATTGTGTATCCTGAGGAAAAAATCTATGGTTCTAACATATGCCATGTCAGGAGAGCATGGAAGAGTATGTTAGAGGGGCGGAGTCAGAAAATCACGACTAAAACAAATAATATAGGTTAAGCTAAGTCCCACCCTTACATTAATTCCATGCCAATTCGAATGCATGTGTGTCTGAAGTTTTCTAGTGATTTATGTAAGAACTTTACCATAAATTCTAAATTTATCATCTAGGGTAATTAGACAAATAATATGGATAAGCTAAGTCTCTCCCATACTTTTCTATGCCTTGGCCATAGGACCCAATACTTTAAATCTTGCTTTGTTTATCTTTAAAGACCACATGATTTCCATCCTAATAAATGTTAATTTCATTAATTGCTTGCCCTACATGGGTATCTGATAAGAACTTCTCTCTTTGGCTTATATGACCATAATCAATTTTTTTGGGTCTACCATCCGTCCCATTGTTGCCAATTAGCGTAATTATCATAATGCGATATGCAGAGCCCCATGGGCACATTAATTCGATTCGATATTAACCACTGTCCTTGTCCTATTATCTTAAAGTAAATGATTAATAAGTGGTTAAGCAGTCAGTATTTCTTAAGATGATTTAAAGGGTCTCTCATATAATACAATAATTATTCTTTCTTGTGCTTCCATTACCACTAAATATCACAAGACTTTGGCATTATCTTTGCGATTTGTAGTAATATTTGGAGGTACTCTAACAATAATGCTTAAGATAAAAACAGTAGCAGTTGTCATTTTCATCTAAGATTGGAACTCTTTCTAGTGGTTGTCATTTTCGTTTAGCTAACAATGGATAAAAATATCTTTTTGGTACAAAAATTGGCTCTGGTCATCAACCAAGGAAAATCTATTTTCCAAACATATTTTGGTACTCTTTTTCTAGGTCAGTTTAGTTTTCAAAATGACTTATTTGATTTCGACTCGTGCTGTAGTGACCTCAAGATTGGATCTCATATTGCACATCTTGACGTGAAAATGGATAGGAATCATTGATGCTTTTTCACTCATATCTAGAGGAAAAGCATCTATGGTTCTCAGACACTTTTACGTCAGGGTGTGCGATGTGAAGTCCAATCTTGAGATCACTTTAGCATTATTTTTTGGTTTAACTATAAATAACAACAGTAAATCAGTGTAAAACAAAAAAGAATCGATTTGAAAAACGTCGAAGGCAGGCGAAGATGACTCAGTATCATTTGTGAACAAAACAAGACAAGAAGACCAAGTTTCTCCCTCTTCTTCTTATTTATGGTTCACCGATCTAAAAATCACCCTTTTCTTGTCAAGAATCGTACGAGTCATCTTGGTATTGTTCATTAATGAGACAAGACATTTTTATGAGATTTAAAACCATGGTAATTACAAAGGCCATTAATATCCCTCATATTCAGTTATGTAGTTAATAATCAATTATTGATCTCATAATTCATTAATTACGAGATTGGTTACCTATTAGTATTTATAATCTGTTGTGTTCATGAAGTATGTGAGATTTCCAGGATCAATCTACACTTGCAACCAAACACCCTTTAAGAGTATATAATTATTGTAATTTGTGTTCAAACTTTATAACATGAGGTTAAGATAGGGTGGGTAGGCCTAGAATTCTCTGTCTTACGTTAGAAAAATGTCCATGTTTACCAAACTCAACGCTTGTGTGGTGGCAAAGACTCCACAGTAGCACGTTGGCTTTGAGAAATTGTGCACTTTTTTAATGCTAAATTTCATTATCAGTTTGTACTCTCGAATATTTAAGGTGATGACTTTATGGTTCCCAATTTTTCATAATATGCTGCATTAATTAATTCTTCATATTTGATAAAGATTCATATTTTATTTGTAGAATTCACATTTTAATTTACTATTTGAAAACAAAAATAGTAGTAATTTGTAGGGGTTACCAATAGAAGCTAGTGCAGGTGGGGCATCGCGGTCGTGTCCTTTACTAAGCCAATTGTGTGGCACTTGAAGGTTTATGACTTGCAAGTAAGCAAATGGAACCCATTCCTACAAGCGATGATTGCCCGCAACACGATGGAATAGATGATCAAATGTCAATTTTTATTTATGATAATCAAGACAATTATTCGGTTGTTCGGTAACTTAAAATTATAAGGATACCTTTTTAAGGCACTTATTCTTAAATATCAATTTTGTTGTTATATACTTCATTTTCTTTATATACTCCATCATCACTTACTATTTCATGAAAAAAAAAACACGCTTGTTTACAATTTGGAATTGATATTTTTAAGAAAGTACACACACTTTATTTAATTAATAAAAATATAACCATAGCTCCAGTATGATCCACAGTTCAATTATATTTTTACTTGTCCCATGTCCATGGCTAGGTTGCATTTTTCATACTGCCTATATATAATATAAGTATCACTAATGTACTATGCTACTCATCAACTCCAATTAATAATAATAAAATCATTTTTTTTTGTCCTACTCATTAGTAGTTGTAATGAGTAATGATTTTCGACTCCCCCACGTGGCATATGTTAGAACCATAGGTCTTTTTTTTTTCATTGGAATACACAATTGCATATATTTACGGGGATGTAAAATGTGTATCCCGAGGCAAAATATATGGTTCTTGCACATGCTATGTCAAGAGAGTATTTTGAGTGGCCATGTGGGGGAGTCAGGTTATCACGACTCACTTGTAATACTCAACAATATATATATATATATATATATATATATTTTCAGGATTACTTACATGACTAATATCTATTTAAGAAATAAAAAATACATAATATATATATATATATTTAATCACAGTGAATATTGCATGGAAATCAGCCTCAACACTAGGGAATTTTACAAGGAATATTTAAAAGAACAATGTTAGAGTGACTGCACAGAACGCTGCGTTCGACACTGCACTATGTGAGGTGTGCTCATAACCATATATATTTTTCACTCTAATCTCAAGGAAAAGCACCTATGGTTCCGAGCACACCTTCACATCAGCATAGTGTGGAATGCAGTGTCGTTCGGAATTTTCTATGCCATCCAATCAGCAGGATCTCTATCGGCCAAGCACAGGTTTCCATTCCTCTCTCATGTTACCCAACAAATTTGATTTCCATTATCTCTTTGGAAGGCAGGCCTGTCCAACTGGCTATTTCACTGTTTGGTCATCCATGCTGGCCATCCTCACAAAATATAGATTTCATTGTTTGTCCAACTGACATGTTTATTTTCCAACAATCTGAATTTTTTTTTAATTCTATATTCTAGAGCTCTGAAAAATCAAGAGCATCCAACTAATCTTTCGGCTCCCCTCCCATCACACACATTGGGTAATTTCCGGAATAAATCCCTAAGGGATGATTCGAACTCAAAACTTCTGCTTCATGGGACATGGTCCTGGTCATCTTGCCAATTCATTTTGATTTGATAACTTTAATGAAAGGACTTACTATATGTGGTATGTGATTAATGTTAAATTTTAAGTGGAGGAAGGTGGAGAAAATCCGAATAATGGAAATTGCTCTGAAGTACGTAGTAATCTCTGTTGTCTTATAAACAACAGACGCCCCACTTCGTTTGAAATCGAATTTGCAATTGAATTGCTAGCGAATTTGTCTTCAGGATACAACATAATTCAATTTTGTCAATATATTCCCTCAAAGTTTGCACTAACTTTGAGAGATTCGGTCACACATAATCTTTGATATAGGAACGCCTCTTTTTTGTAGAAAATAGAAAAGAGTTTAAATAAAAAGAAAATTAGAAAGAGAGAGATTAAGTTTTTCTGGACGTAATTGATGTTTATATATAGAGAACAATTTCAAAAGTCACATCTATTCGAAAATAGACAAAAGAAACTCTATAAGTATGAAACCTATTAGAAGGTGTCCTTTGGATAAACCATGTTAGGAGACACCCTTTACATAGAAATACAATATGCACCTCTTGGAACCACTAAGAACCCGTTCAATAAATCTAAGTATTTTTTAAATGTTATTTTTTGAATGTACAAATACATATTTCATATATTAAATATTTAAATAAAAAAAATTATCAAGTTTTCGGCATGATTTTTCATGATGTGCTCAAACAGTGGAAATGGATTTGCCAAGTAAGTATTTTCCCTCCAATCAAACACGTCCTTAAAGTAACTTTCAAATTGCTATTTTAAAATAAAATAAAATAAATTAATTTTTTTGAATCAATACAAAATAAATATATAATATATTTTTAACAATTAATGAACTATATATATCATAGGGGAAATTTCCTACATCATACCTCAAGACTCATAATGCTAGATGATGAGGTCAAAACTCCTATTGTTAATTTTAATGGATTATTTGCGATTATAGTTTGACAATCAAATTAGTTTTGAATATAATGTAAATGATTATTTTTTTATTATTAGATTTTATATTTTCCCATGATGGATGTCCTTAACAAGTCCATAATGAGCAAATGTTGAAAGCCAATAGTTAAAATGAAAATTTTGGGAATAACCTTTAGCCTCTATGTCCAGAAAGGAGAATAATGTACTTCTTTCTTGGTTTGCCAACAAAGAGAATAAATCCACTAAAAAACAAAAAGTTGTGGTGCTTTGAGCTTAGTTTCTCCTTTACAAATTGAAACAAATTTATGTCAGATATATATAAATATATGTAACACAGTTGGTTAAGTGTCCATTAGTATACATATTAGGCCAGTACCATAGGATTAGAATATTAAAAGATTATATATTAATATATAAACATGATTTCATACCTTGGAAGCTCTACGTGTCAACCAAGACTCGGGATTTAGCTTATCTAAACATGGTTTCAAACCTTGGACAATCTCGAGTTGACTTATTAATTGATTTGTAGACTTTTTCCTAAATTTGAAACCTTTTTGTTACAATGCTTTAGACGTAAATTGTAATGGAAACCTCTTTGCCATTTAATTTAAATTTCTTTTCGGTCTTTCTTAATAAACAAATATTTACCCGATTGATTAATGAGGCTTTGTTTGAGTTTTAGAGAGAAATGTAAAAGAGACAGAAAAGACCAAAACTCGACTATTAATGGGACATGGGCTTCTTCTCACCATCAAATTACATGAATGGAAAAAAAGAAGAAAAGAAAAAGGATGGTGACACATTCAGACAACAATTCATGTAACCAAAGATGCATGAATTTTGGATTTTAAGAATATCTTCTAAAGGGATTGGTGAGTGAAGTAGATGAAATGTAGTACAAGACAAACATCAACACTGAAGAGAAAGTTGATGATGGGTGGTGGGTGGTGGGTGCCGGGTGGGTCGGTAGTGGTTTATGACCCATTAACTAGTGATTAAAATCGATGCATCTTTTATATAAAGTTGTGATTCTTCCAATTCCTAATTTTATTTATTTATAAAATTTAAAATGATATTTATCTTTCTACCTTTTTCCTTGAGGGAAATCCTCTGGATTTTTTCTCTTTTTTTTTAATCCCTTTCCATAGTTTTATAATGGGTTGAATTTTATTCGAAATTTGAGTGTTGTGAATCCGAATTTAATTGATTTGATTCTTTTAAGTGTATCCGAATTAAAAAATGAGTCGGATATAGGTTGATGTCCCTTAACCCAAGTTGAATCAGGGTCGGATGAGGATCCATTCCTGTATTCATCTAAATTCAAATAATATATTATTTTGTAAGTTATATTTTTTAAGATATTTTTTTTCAACCAACAAATGAAGGTTCTTGTGAACCTTCATAAACAAGTGAAGCAAGGCCCTGCCATGTGTGCGGCGGAGCTAAAGTCAAACCCAAATCCTCAAAATCTTTTTCCAGAAATGTCGCAATTTCTTCTTGAAGTTGATCTGCACTAGGAATGGGGTATTCCACTTCGTTAGAAACAGATCTTCTTTTTCTAATAAGAAACAAGAAAAAAAGACGAGAAAATAGTCGGATAATACTGGATAACTGGTCTTGGACATAATGATTAAGGTTTCCCAACAAAAACGAAGAGATTTTGAGTTTAAGTCACACCTTTAATGATTTTCTTAAAATTATCTTGAATGATTCAAAATTATTCAAATCAATTGATTCAGTCAGATTGGATCCGAATATGGGTTTGACTAGTGACCTCCCTTATCCGAAGATGGGTAACAACATAATGGTTCGGATATAATTTTAATTAATAAGATCCAAGATAGATTCAAATTTAGATCCGAATAAAAAATTTGGATATGAATATATCAACGGCCCGAACCCAACCCAGTATCTCTCTCACTCTTTTGTGGATCTAACGAAAATCCTCTCTTTAATTTTATCTCGTTTTAGCGTGGAGATCAACTCTTGATATCCACCCTTTGGATTGAGAATGTTTATGGAAATATGTGAAGTTTGAACTCTAGTGAAAGCATTGACAACATTGACATTGACGCTTGTTGAAGTTGCCCTCGAACAATCTATTTAAATGTGATTGACATCTAAAAAATTTCGATATTGACAATTTTAAATCCATATTTTTGAAGATGATGTTAGATCGAACTTTTATAAATTATGTATATTGAAAACTCTTATTAATAGATTTGAACACTTTCGAAACTGAATGATCTCGACATAATATTCAAAATTGTCATTTACACATTACACTAGTCAACGGGATATCAACATTGGTATAGCACCAACATTTAGACTGTTGATCAATCATTATTGTGGTTTATAAGGTTGATGTCCAAACTGCAATTATGCATTTTACAACATGAATTATTAAAGATTCTGTAAAATGCAACGACATTTTGTTCTAGTTTTGGATCTAAAGGTCTTTTTTTTTTTAAGGTCCGTCCACGTTAGTGTTTCACTAAATGAAAAGAATTGAACAAAAATGAGAAGAAATAATACCCCTATCTAAACGCCAAAAACAAAAAGAATTGAACCCAAAGAAAAAAAAAAAAAAAAACATAAAGGTTACGTCGCAGAATGAGACCTACTTCAAATAACAATTGAGTAAAATACGATCTACACAACCAAGCAGTTAAGGTTTTATGAAGGGAGCATCACACAATGAGAACTACCTCAAATAATAATTCATTTATGTTCTTAAATCTTGACCAAGACATAGTACATAACTGCAAGAAAATCAAATTTAATATACTATCTAAACGCCACACTAGTACCAAAATAAAAAGGTGTTCTTCCTGATAACCAAAAACATATATATATATCACTCTAGAGGTTATTTAACTTGATCCCAAAAGATGATACCTTCTATGACATTATAGAGCAAGAGAGACAACGCAACCCACATTTTCCTTTATTGTTGGGCACACTGCACCCGTGGCATTGATGATTGTTCATCATCCTCATCATATGCCTCTTGCTGCTGCTGTTGCTGCTTCCTCCTCATCTCCTCCTCAATGTTGACATCAGTCATGGTAGTCTCTTCGCACTCATCTATCTCCATGTCTGACAAGTGGTTGCCTGCCCTCGGAGGCAGAATTGTCTCCAATGTACTGCACTGGTCCGGGGAAAGAACCCCTGAGTCTGGGAAATCCACATTGAAGTGGATGTACAGTCGACCTTTGATGATAGGCCTCTGATACTGTGGCATCCCCTCATCATTAATTGCCTTGTATTGACCTAGATCAAAATGATATAATCAGAGCTATAAACAAAATGGGTATTCTACTTGGAAGAACCAAGAAAAAAAAAAAAGTCCCACATAAGTGGATCCCAAAATAGTACCAGGCTTGATGATCTCCCCAGGATTTGATTTTATTAGAAGTTGTCTGCCATCGAGATGCGTTAGGGCAAACTGGAAGCCACAGAGAGCCTCTGTCAAGCTGAGTGTGTGCTCTACATAGAGATCATCGAACTTGCGCTTAAACTTTGGGTGCTCCTTCAGTTGCAATACAAAAACAATGTCCCCTGTAATCGTATCAGGCTGCACACAAAGGAACAGGAACGAGTATTTCAGCAACAAATACTATTATTTTGAAAAGTGTGGGACCATAGTCACCAAAGTCTCTGAGCTACTGAAATAATCATTATTACATGAAGACTTTTTCTTTCACTGTTTTAATCACGACTTCTTTTTAATAAGGCACGACTTTTATGAACTTCGCGATTAAATCACAAATAATGCGTAAGATAGTAAGGATGCAAATGAAGATAACATTAATTAGATGTTTTTGATCGGTTAATGAATCCTAACTTGTACTCATGATTATCCATGGAACTTAGTGATTTATCATTGTAGTTTAATATGGGACTTGATGTTATAATATGAGAACACCCTCTAGTAGGAACAATTATATGGCCCTAACCCTAACTTGATTTTTTTCCTGATATTCCCAATTTTATCGAATTTTCCCCTTGCAGACTTCTTCCCGAACCTCTAACACACTATCAAATAGAATAAGTTCAAATGAAATTATGTAGGGGTGACAATCTTAACACAACACGAAATTAGTAGGTTTGGGTCATAATAGTGTCAACAAGTCTAACACGATTATTAAATGAGTCGGGTTCGGGTTCAGGGCGTCAATTATTTAAGAATTTTTTAAATTACCAATTTTTTTGCTATAATTTCCTAAAACATTTTCATAATATATTATATTCAGACTATAAAATATAGGGGGTGTTTAAAGATTTTTTTCAAATAATTAATGACTAAGCTTACTTTCAGAAAGACAAAACACTTTACTTACTAAGTTATTTATTTATTTATATTTATGTTTTTTTTAACATATTCTTTCATTGAAATCTAGAGGGCATGTAGTGCTTGATTCCTAATATGGTGATGTATGGGGGCAAAATGAAACGACCCTTAGTAAGATTTAAGATATTACTAAACAAGGCTAGTATGTCTCATGTGATAATGAAATACACTTTGCTTAGCCAAAAAATTAGTAAGGAAAGTTTTCAAGCCACATCACCTCATGGTATCCAAAAACATGATATGATGCCATGGGTTGTAAAGGACAAAATTCTATGAACTTTGAAAAAAAAAACTCAATGGGAAAGTTATTTTCACCATTGAATTGTAATTTTAAATTCTGGGAGTTTGGTAGCCGTCCCTTTTCAAAACCTTTGATCAAGCTCAATTTTTTTAATTTGAGTTTTTCCTTGAAATTTAGAAGGCAATGGTGATGGGTTACAAATGTGGTAATCCATGCGGTTCCAACAACACGTAGAAAGATTGTGATGGTGACAACGATGAAGATAGATCATAATGTGTGCTTTAATTATTATTTTTTTTGTTATAGGTAGAGACATGTAGTTTTTGTACTAGGCTATGGACACATTCTTTTTCTTTATTTCTCGTCCCTTTAATTGGTTGTGATACATTTTTTTGTTATAAAACTTAGTTTGTGTTTTGTGATACTTAATTTATGTTATTAGTAGATATTGGTTTAGGTTGTGTGACTTTATTTTTAGTAATGGTATTTTTCGTTGAGGTGTTGGAAATGGAACTTATTTTTTCTAATAAAGACTAGAATTTTATTAAACAGGTTATATATGGGTTGGGTCAGGTATACCTATTTATAAATGGGTTGGATTTGGGTTTAAGTTCTTGATACGATTATTAAATGGGTCAGGTTTGGGTTTGGTAAATTTTCATAATACCCTTACCTCAACACGACCCGACCCATTGCCCCCCCTAAATTAGTATGACTTTACTTACAGCTTCGTCAGCTTCGCCCTGGAATACTATCTTCTGGCCATGCTGCATTCCTTTCTCAACATGAACCTCCAACACCTTCTTCTCCTGAGTAACCTTATTTCCCTTGCACTGAGGACACTTGTCTTTTTCACTGATGACCTCACCTATATCAATAAGAGACACAATCGAGGGAAAAATTGAGAAACTTCTATCCCAATGATAACTGAAACAAATCTCGGCTGCAATTAGGTACCTGAGCCTTTGCAATCCGGACAGACATGTTGCATTTGTTGGATCATGCCCGGTCCAATCTGCCTAGTAGTAATCTTCATTCCCGAACCTTGGCATCCAAAACATCTACCAGAAGCTCCACTCTTTGACCCTTTCCTGAAATAGTTACAGATACAATTTAAAAGCACATTCCATATGCAAAGAGTAAGCCAGAGTAATTCACTTTTTTGGTAAACTGAACAGTGAAAACGCATTTTAGAAGGTAACTAGTACAGAATATAAGGAAAAAAAGGATCTTTAAAATGTACATTAATAAGTAAGCCATGAGAATTTTGACAAATCAACATGAACAACTGAGTGATTCATGTATATGGTAAATGTATATACTTAAATATCAATTAGTAAAAATTAATTATCAGAAAGAATGGATCAAATTAAAACTGAAACAAAAAAAATAAAAAAGAAAGCATGCGCAGAACACAGGTCTCACCATGGCCTTCAAACCGAAGGACCTTGTGATATTAGTCTGTAGACAATTAAAGTCAAAACTTTGCTAAAATGTTTCAATTCATGAATTTCAATATTAGGGCTAACAAACTTCCTAGTCATATTGTAGACAACTTAAGGCTGAAAGTATCCAAAGTGTACACCCACCTCACTTGAAAAACAAAAACACAACCAAGTGAAACATCAAAATATTTTTTAACAAGGTGTCAACTCTGCAAGTTGGAAAAGTCCGCAGGTGGTAATAGCAAACATGGGATCGAAACCCCACCTTCACCCACTTACCTACATAAAGAAAACATTCCAGGAAGCCTTCAAAACTTAATAACAAACGCTGAAGTAGAAAACCTCAAAGTCAGCTCCTTCCCATCATAGATATACTGTACAGACACAGATGCTGCAACCCACTCGTGTCTATTGTAAATAAGGGGAATTCACCTCAAATTTGAACAACTTTTTTTCATTTTAGAAGTCCATGCTTCTAAAACCATAACTCATGCCAATTTATTATATAGACAGTATAGCTGAAGCTCAAAATAGATGAAATGGCTTCAATTAGAAACCATAAACCAGTTTCATAGCTCATCTGACTATAAGACAATGATGCACCCACAAAAACCAAGTGATATGTCAAATGAGCCAGAAAAGGATTATTGGGGAGAGATAATATAGAACAGAAGACATACCCTTTACATTTAGGGCACAGTACATTTCTAGACAATGAGAGCTTCTTTGATGTTCCATTATACAAGTCCTCAAGAGAAACCTTCAGGCTGTGCACCACATCATCACCTTGTTTCTTTCTTCGTCCTCTAGAGCTACCGCCACCTACAGCCATTAGAATAATCAGAAACGGCACATCAAGTATGCATATAAATGAAAAAAAATGAGAAGGAATTTAGCAATCTCTCACCACCGAAAGCTGCTCCACCACCGAAAAATGACTCAAATATGTCAAAAGGATTGTGAGCACCACCACCTCCTCCCATTCCCTCTTTAAGTGCATCTTCTCCATATTGGTCGTAAATTTCTCTTTTCTCAGGATCACTTAGAACTTCATAAGCCTGGGCCAACTCCTTGAACTGATCCGAAATCCAAAACCAACAGATAAGACAGAAAGAACCAAAATGCGGGTAGGCCAATATGATAACATGAAAATTTGAAGTGGACAAACATTTTAACACAAACATCCTTCGAGTGAAGCCTAACACAGACAGAGACATCCATGTTGTTTCATAACTAGTATAGAGATTACTTAAAGTAATACAAATTAAAGATGGGCAGAAAGTAGGAGTGTTTTTCCAAGCAAGTTCAATGAAGTGCATCCAAGGCGACCACTTTCTAAACATAAAAGAGGCCTTGTCATATAGGATATTGGATGGCTAGTACTGGACATCATTTTTTAAATATATATTCATGTATTTATTAGACCTTCTCTCTTACAAAAGAGAGGATTCACAAAGGCCAATAAAAAATCCCATTGACCTTTCAGAGGAGAACCAGTATGAGGTATTTGCAAGGGCTCTTTAGACTTTGGCAAGCTTTTGGGATGACTCATGGTGTGGTGATACCATGTTGAAGACAAATTTCCTATAACTTATACTTACATTAGATCTAAGGAAACAAGTGGAGCTTGTATCATCAATTAGGAGAGTATCTCATGAAACATAGGCCTTGACCAGAATGATTGGGTTATTGATGCAGTTGAAATCTAAATATCGTGCGAAGATCAAAGATCGATAGTTTTTTGAAGCCTTAGTGGATGAAACCAGGTAAAGAGGGCCATTTTTCTCGAACCACACTGAGCCCATAAGTTGTTTACTTGTAATGATCATAACTTTTTACTCATACATCTGATTGGGAAGCCATCAGATGTACTGGAAAGCTTGTTCAAAGAATTTCAAGAACTATGTCATGACTTTTGGGAAGATTGTAATGTTCTGGATGTCAAAAACATTTTTTTTTTATAAGTAGATGTCAATTCGTACATTAGAAGTAACAAAACTAGAGGTATTTTAAGTAGAGAGATTCTATTGCCACACCAACTTTTACTAATGCCAGCCTAATCCATATGTAATTCACCGAGAATTAGCACACATCTTGGGGTGGCATTAGCAAAAGTTGGTGGCAATAGAAGTTCTCTTATATCATTAGAAAAATATTTTATGCTATTTTAGATGAATGGCCAAGATTTTTTTCTTAGGTCTTAAGTTGGATTCTAGGGTTATTTTCCTATACATAGTTTGTTATGAGAATATGTAGACGGAGACTTTGACTGACTACAAAATTTGGATAACTTTTGAAGCCTTATTATAATTGTTGTTCCTCAAGATTCATATGCAAAGCAATTTCCGTGTCTTTTGACTTAGAATACTATTTTCAATTTTCTTGCGCTTTTTTCTGATTTTGTATCAAAACCACCCTATTTCTCTTAGTAGGCATCATTTCTCTTGCATCATGGTCCTCTCATTGAAGATTTGGTAAGTGTGTAATCTCTTTATCATAGCCAAACGAAAAGATATAGAGGTCTATTTTAGTTGTTGACCTTGGATGTTTGCCTTTTTGGTGCTTCTTTGTGTGTTTCAGCCCTCCAATTTATTTTATATAATACTTTTAAAGTTAAGTTAAGACTTGCATCAAAGATGGAGCCCATGTAGTGTGTTCATATTTTGATTTCTCACTTGTCTTTTGAGCTATAGAATTGGTTCCTCCAAAAGTTTGAGATATTTTGGGTATCTTCAAGAATATGCTAGAGGTTATGGAGAATCACTTTCCAAAAAAAGCTAGATTGTTCTGGACTCTGGCTCCCTCCACGTCATTTGTTGTAGAATACAAAAAAGAGGAACAAGAAGATCCATCTTTTTATAATCAGTCTTCGATCACACCATAGTATTGAAATGTGCAGTAGGAGAATTTTGTGCTCAGAAAGGGAGGAGTTTATCTTGAACAATTCTCAATAGTCTAGAAAATCAGCAATTGTAAGTGATAATCCTCATTTGATCCCAGATTTGTATAACCCACACGGCAAGTGCTTGTTGTTCTCTCATTCAATCTAATTATAGTAATAAACAAATTGAATGAATTGAAGCAAAATTTAACATTCGAATGAATTCTTTATATTATTGGATAGACATTAGTATGAAGAAGGTTTTGATCACAGGTCTCTGTGTTACCACCACAAACAAACTTTTGCACCTTCATGGCTTCACTTGAATGAATAATATCATTAATGTGCTCCACGGATGTATTTAAAACCTCATAGTCTACATTCAAATGACATTTTGAACTTTGTTCCACATGAATTGAGGCGTGAATACAAATCTTGACCACCATGGTGAAACTTAGGCATCCAAAAGAAGAAGAAGAAAGGGGGGGGGGGGGGGGGGGTTAAAAAGTCTTCAGATAATCTTAAAATTATATTATCATTCCAAAATAGTGTGAACATTCCTTGACTTACATCTCAAGCAAACTTGTTACTTCCACATTTAAACACAACTAATCAGCAAATCATCATGACTTTGACGATCACATTTTCCATGGATTATATGGCCAATAGTCATAAAAAGTTAATGGCCCTACTAGATACAAGTATAAAAAAAGAAAGAGAAAAATTGGAATAATTCTTTACTATGAATAAATAAAAATTATCTATGGTGCAAGCACTTCCATCATTAAATTCTATTAAGCCAATACTTCAGCATTACATAATCTCCATTCATTTTAGTTAATGTTTGATCAAAAGATCAGGCTCACAGACATGACAATATACAAAAAGCAACACAAACCAAGATTTAGAAGAGAGGCAACGAGCTCACCTTCTCAGGGTCTCCACCCTTGTCTGGGTGATTTTTTATGGCAGCTTTTCTATAAGCCCTCTTTAACTCATCTTGACTTGCACTTTTTGAAACACCAAGAACCTCGTAGTATTTGGTGTTGTCACTCTTCTTTGGAGCTCGACCAAACATGATTAGAAGTTATTGATTTAGACCCTGAGTCTTGAATAAAGGGGGATCCTGAATGAACAAGAAATAAAGCCTTAACTCCCCAATAATAAAAGTTATCGCTTCTTAAAAAAATTACAAAACAATATAAAAAAGAATTCTCCTCTAATCTTTGCCATCCAATATCTACACATATTATTGAATAAATTACAGATAGTAGTATAACATGGTGAGCCAATTGGAAAACCTTTCAAAAAAAGAACCCAGTACACAAATTTCTTTAAAGAAAGCAAAGTATCCACCTTTAACACATGACTAAGTCTAAAGGGAATATAATCCATCCATGGATCAAAGCAATTAAATTGAGCTACATAGACCAAAATCAAATAAACACCACCACCCACAACTCTAATTAGAAAAATAACCTAGAATTCAAACAGGTGTTCAAGCGAACAAATCAAACAATAATTCATAAGACCACCGCAGATGCGTCGGATCATCGAAACTCTCTAGAAATCAAATCAATAAAAAGTTGATTTTTTTCAAAAGAAAAATAAAACCCCCTTCTTTATTTCGAAGAACACATAATTGGATCATATTTTTTTTTCACTAAAATCAACAAAAAGGAGCAGAGCAGATCTCAACAATCCCATTCAAAGTACAAATTATAGCAAACAAAATGTATAAAGACATTAATAATTTAAGCAAACCTTCAGATCACAAGCTTACAAAAACCTCTCAAAGAACACGAACCAAATCGAATAAAATCAAAGAAGATAAAATCTTCACGCTTTAAGATCAACAGCAAACAACACAAAACAAAAACCTAATATTAACCCGGTTTCGAGATTGTTTCTAACAAATCGAAAGAACAAAAATAAATAAAATCGAGGACGAGATCGAATCTTACTGGGTTTCAGAGAGAGACGAAGAGACGATCAACAAAATCGAGGAGGAGATCGAATCTTATCGAGGACGAGGACGAGGACGAGGACGAAGACGAAGAGACTCTTACCGTCTCGCCTTGTTTCTTCGAAAGAGGGTTTCCGCCTTTGTTGACGGTCTCTTTAAGAAAGAGGAGAAGGAAGATAACTTTAGATCTCGATCGTTGGTAAGTATAAAATCTAACGGTAGAGATTCTTTTAGATTTTAATACGAAGCTTGGTGGTTCGTGTGAAAGGAGAACGGTGTGTTGTTGGTATTTGTTTAGTTTCCTATCACATCACTCCAGATTTTTTTTTCTAAAAATACCCTTATTTGTTTATGGAATTACAAATAGAGAGATCCTATTGCCACACCAACTGTTGTTAACACCACCTCAATTGTAATTCAACAAAGAATTAGCTCACATGTTGTCATCTTGCGGTATCCTTCACTTGTTAGGGGTCGTTTGAAACCATTCTTGACATAGATCATACCCTTGTCATAATTGATTATGAGAGGTGATAATAATAATATTTAGTGAATTCTTTCATAGAAACCCCATGCAGATTTGTACGTGTTTCGTTGAGTAATAATTATTACTATTATCAAAATTGTTAGTGTGATCACAATATGTAATAGGAGTTCATTGTTTAGGATTATTGGTCAGAAAGTTTTCTATCGAGTCCTTATCGCTTAGCCTTATTGCTTGGGCGTTTGCTTACTTAGTAGAGTGCTAGTTTATCTAAGTAATTAACTTTCTATGAAAAAAGAGTGTGACTATATATTCCTGGTTTATAATGTTGTCAGTCTACAATTATAAATGTAGCGCTCGTTCTCTTGGTATCATTCACCAATGAGAGACAGACAGGCAAGTCATCTCAAATCTGATGTGTTTTTCCAATAAGACGAGATGGTGCTCATTGTTGAACGAGATGAGTTGTTCATGGACAAGATGTGACGTCAAACCGAGTTTTAAAACATGTGTTTGTGTCTGGTCATGTCTCACTGTCTTGTCACCAGGCATCCACAATTTGATGTGAGGAAATTCTTTTAATCATATCCTTAATTCTAGAGTTAAAAGAAGAAAAAATATGATCATATTTCTATCAAATACCATCCCATCGGTCCACCTGATTTGTGGCTTACGGGGCCAATGAGTAGGGGTGGATGGTTGAGATAACTACTTTTTAGCAGGGATAGAATTATCAACCACTATTTTTCATCTTAATAGTGCAATTTAATATTTTTTATATATTATTTTTGAAAAAAAAAATAAAAATTGGGGACCTTTGTCGGGGGGCAAACTACACTTTTAAAGTCAGAAGAGTCGTGATAAACTATGACTAAATAAAAGCCACTCAAATGTGAGGGGAAGGGGTTCGATAAAGTGTTTAGTGTTCATGTATGACCTCAATTAATATGAAAACCAAAGGAGTTTAAGAAGAAAGATCTTACAAACGAGAGTACATAGAGCATTACAAAGGTATTCTACATCATCTAAAAATTTATTACTATTACTACTCATGTAAAAGTAAAAAATAGACCATAGACCAAAGAAAAAAAAAAGCCGGCTATCGGAATCGAACCGATGACCATCGCATTACAAATGCGATGCTCTAACCTCTGAGCTAAGCGGGCTCACATAACAGAAATTGTATTGTGCATAGGAATTTAGTGAACTACTGGGATCTTATTCATAAAGTCAGAGGGGCATATATGTCATTAACTTGGATACACAAGGGGTAATAGTGATGTTAATTGAGAAGGTGGCCAGAGGGATCTTTCTTCTTAAACTCATTTGGTTTTCATAATAATTGAGGGTGGGTCATACATGAACACTATAACACTTTATCAAACCCCTTCCCTTTCAAAAAAAAAAAATCATGATAAAATGACTTGATTAAAGTCCCACTCAAATGTGACTTTAAGTGGCATTTTTCGGGTCGCAGTTTATTTTATCACGACTCTTCAATAAAACTTTTCCATGCAACATTTTTCCTTACGTTTTGAATCCGACTTTAAATCTGTTAATATTTGAGACACCTCGTTCGAAACACCACATGTACTCCAAAGGAGAGGTTTTTAACAAAGAGTCGTGCTAATCTGACTTAGGAATCGACTAACTTAATGTGACAAGTTGGGAAATCATAGATCTACTCTCCTTAAGATACAAAACTGCATCTTTTTATGGGGAGCCGTAATTTTATATCCCGAGGAGAACACATCTATGATTTTCGAGCCTATTACGTCATAGAGTTGCCACGTGCCTAAGTGAAATTAGCAGCACTCTTTACACAAATTATTTATTTAGAGTACCAAAAGGAAACAAAAAATCTCAAGCAATAATATCTAATTAATGACTTTGATCATATGATATGATATGAATAAGTCGATTGAATTGCCACGTGCCTAAGTCAAATTATTAGTACTCTTTAGGAAAATTTTGAAGCGCTATACGTAACAAGTTATTTATTTAGAGTACCAAAAAGGGAAAAAAAATCTCAAGCAATAATATCTAATTAATGACTTTGATCATATGATATGATATGATAGGTATAGGGTCCACTACTATCTAGTATACCCTTTTTAGAAGAATCCTTTTCAACATACAATTAATTCCAATAAGAACTGAGAATTACGATTGAGGTTCATATATTTCATTAAACGGACTAGACTTACAACATATTGTACATGATCACACACTAAGATTTTTTATCAAAGAAATTACTACTCAAGAAGGAAAGACAGATTCAGTTTGATATTAGTTACGCACAAATCTGTGTGCCCACAAATTGTGATTTCTCACTTTGAACATAGCTTTAGTTTGCCCATTCAGAACCAATGGAATGACAGATTTAGATCCCATGATCATCACACCATATAGAGGATCCCTTCCTCCTGGCCTGACTTCCATTCCCAAGCTCTCCACCACTGGACCCCATCTCCTGTCCTCAAAAAAAAAGAAAAAAAATGAATCAAATACTTCATTTCCTAGAAGAGAAGAGGTTGTAGGTGTAAAAGAGAGGGTACTTACGACGTAAAGAAGTTGATTATTTCATCCTTTGACAACGGGTATCCCCTCGACAAAGTTATAAACAATGTCCTTTTATCTCTAAGCATTTGTTTCTTAGTTGGTCGCAGATATGGAAATGGCGTTGCAATTGGAATAAGTATCGAGCGAAGGGGAGCCCGAGTAGTTGCAGCAGCACCACTTGCCACATATGTCGCACCTGGTTCACCCAATGCCGCCCCTTGATTACTCGATCCTTCACCATATGGACGGATAACAGGTTGGATTGCAAGATCATCAATTTCACGTGCAATGTTTTCTCCGAAAATTACATTACAAATGTTTTCCATTACACGTACAACCCCTTGAGATGCGAAGATTCGATAGTACCAAAAAAATCTACTGTTGATAGTCTCGTTAATTAGTCGAGCATGAATTGGCATATCGTCATCATCCGTTGGCTGTGGTGCATTGGGTGACATAAAATTGAGAGCCAGTACCAGCTCATTGAATATGGCATCAATTGTTCCATCATTGTCAGCAAAAATATTCCTAATTAGGTCATAATGACCAATTTCTTCGAGCCATAGCCAAAGAGCGATGACAAATTTTGCAGTTTTGGGATCTTTGCCCATATCCTGCACCAGTCGATTAAACAAGTGGCGTTCCATAAGGTGAAAACGAAGAAGATCAATGGTGCTAATGGATGCCATGGTTGATAAATTTTACAATTTACTTTATATATTAATATTAACTATAGAAAAAAGATGATGAGTATGTTTGGGCTGTTCGATTGCATTTTATATAGAGAATGATTGGACCTTTTGGTGACTCTTGTAACATGGCTTTTGGGTGGAAACGTTGTGAAAGGAAGGGTTGTAACCTTTTGGAAGGAAGAAGAGAATGGCCGGAAGAGATGTCTTGGGAACGGTATATTTCAAACGAATGTAATTACATAAATGCCCTTCAGGTAATTATGAACCATTGGGATATTCCTATGAATCCTGAACTGATCCATTAAAAAATCCTAATCGATATCTGTATATATGAAAAAAAAAAAAATTTGTATTTTTCCTCTCATCTCAGCCATCCTTAAATATTGGAAAAAGTGTCTTGAATAGCGATGTCAATGGATTTGTTCCGAAGGAACTTAGAACCATAACCATTATATTTAGTTTAGTTCCGGTTCTCGTCGATTTTTGATCTGGTTTCAAAATAAATTGAATTGATATCGAAACTGCGAAAAATCACGGGTACCCATTGGTTCTGGTTCTCAAGAATCGAACTAGAAAAAAAGTATTTCAAATCTTTATAAATCTTTTTTCCTTTCAAAAAATTATAATATTATTAACAAAATTATTAACTTAGTTATAATTTATTATAATAAAGATACAAATTGCTGATTTTTTTAAAAAAAAAATTTGTATCTCAACCATATATATCCCGATGATACTTATCTCGAGGATAATTTTCTTTCGTTAGATTTTGTGTCATTTATTGAGTCAACTGAACTTGTTTTTCACCGTGAATATGCCTTGTTCTAATTCAGATGTTGTATTTTAGATTTCAAAGTGCTCCCTTGGAGAACTCCACACTTCTAAAATGAAGCATCACTTTTGATCAGAGGACCCATTTAATTTAATTTTGGGGGCATTTATTTCTAATCTACTCAAAAACATATATGATAATAGCTAAACATAATTCTAGATCAAAAGCTTTACTAGGTAAATCAGGATAAATCCTTGTGAGTGGCCAATGAAGGGTCTTGAACTCAAGACCTTTCCCTTCTTAGAAGGAGAACCTAACCACTACACCTGATTTAAATGATAAAATTATTCATCTAAAGAATCAATTTATTATTTACCACTAGAATTTACCAATTGCCTACACATACTTACATTGAGAAGAATTCGAGGCATATAACCCTCTTGAACAGCATCAAGCTGCAATCAGCACCAATCTGCTGCTACCCATATGTGTCAAACATAAGAGGATCGACAACACTCTATGCTCTCCCCATTGTGACATATATGGACTTTTAGATGTCGAATAATTTTGAAAAGGCTTATGAAATGCCATGAGCAACGATCAAATGAGTCATTAATTTGCATGAAAATAAAACTAAAGAAATGAAAAAGTGGAGAATATTATTTCCCCATCTTCAAAGATAAGAATGGAAAAAAAAAAAAAAAACTTGTTCAATTCAGATGATTATAGAAAATGCTACAATGGTCAGAGAGTTTATATAGAAAAGTTTGTCATTAAACAAAAATGTAATGCCCCGTGTCAAAAGATCATCTCACATCACCATTGTATTTATTGAAGAGTAAGTCTGGCCTTACTAACTTAGTAAGATTTCAAATCTTACTAAAGGTCATTGAGCTTACCATGTAGCATTCAAAAACATAATCCAATGCCACAGGGATGTAGAGGACAAAATTATATGAAATTTTATTTTTAATTTTTTTTTAAATCAGAAAGATTATTTTTTCACCATTAAAATTTACTTTTAAATTTGAGAGTTTAATAGGTGTCCATTTTAAAAATTTGGATCAAGTCCAAAAAACTTTATTTTTTTGTTGGTTAGATCTAAGATTTTCCATGAAATATAGAGGGCGGTGGTGTTGGATTTCCAATTTGATAATACATTTGAGCTCAACGACCTTTAGTAAGAATTAAATCTTACTAAGTAAGTAAGGAAAATATTTCTCTTTCTTGAAATAATAAACAAGAAAATAGGATACTTCACGCCAAAAGATTTTTTGTGCGTCAGCTCTTTCTAAAATTGCAAATTGGAAAATATAATATTAAATTCCAAAAGATTTTTGAGATTTGATATTTAATTCCAGAATATTTTTGTGATGTCCAGAGCTTTATGAAATGACTCGCTGCAACTCCTTCGTGCATTATGTTCTTCGAAGTTAAAAACATTATACCATTTTTGTTGGACGATAGTCCAAAAGGCCCGCTGGTCTTCTCGTGTAATTCATATTAAAGAAAATCAATAATTATGAATCCTAATCTAATTAGATTTAAAATTGTAAAGGCGGAATCGAATTTTACCTTGATCGACTCTACTCTATTGATTCGAAATAACTCATAAATTCCTCCTATAAGCATCGGTGTGGTACATGTCAGTAATCCTCCGACATCCAAGTTAGAGTTGCAGAGATAACAATATTAAAGAAAAACAGTTTCAACCTTTGTTCTCCTAACCAAAAAATCATTTCTCCTTCATTAATTCCTCTATTTATAGGTTATTCCTTCAGATCAGGATTTCTCTTTTAATTGAGATTCGATTACGATGAATCCCCTGATTGGAAGGATCTTAAATGGAATTTGAATCTTTAAGAGATCTCCGGACTTGACATGCGTAATCTAGAATTATGCAGATATTTGGACTAGGCTTGCCCCACTAAATAGGCCAGGTCTCTCTTTTTGCTATCATACCGTATCAATCAAGCTAGACGCTACTACCTTGGTCTATCCTGCTACTGGGCAGGATTGGATTTATTGGCTCATTCCAAATACCACTTACTTGATTAGGACACGTGTATGGTCTAGATGATGTACTATTATTACCCTCTACAAAAACTAACCCTCTTATACATACGACACCTCATTTTATTTTTGCTTGATCTATTAACTCGTCTTTCTATTGTAGCAGATTTTCGATCATCATGAGCGAGCAATGTTCTAAAAGCATATTGTACGATTCAAGATTGTTTTTGTACGTTCTGGAAAATATTCCACTCCCTGAAAACCACTTTCAGATTAAAAATTTGCCTCTTTAGTAGGAAATCACAAACCATAATGTCTATGGTAGGACATGTCTCAACTACTAGCTCAAATGTCTCAAACACTTTGAAACACCCATTTTCATTGAAAATCTTTACACAAATTGGTCCTGCAAGTGTGAAAACTCTAAAAAATAAAAAAATGTGCCCATAGCCGTGCTCGATCCTTGCCCCATGATGCAGCAGTGTAGGGAAGGAATCACCGTACTGTCCAGAATGGCTTAGTTGGTTGTGCTCTATTCCAACATGCAATCAGATGTATCAAAATGACAAACAGTATTGTGTAAATATATGAAAAATAATACCACACATCTTGTACACATAATTTTGTGTAAAAGTGATGGAGATTTATATTAAACAATAACGATATTGTGTTTATCAGATTGGATCTGATCTGGCCAATCTAATATCAGGTTGACCCTGTCCAACTTTATTGGAATAGTTCAATTCGAACACTGATCCATCCACGGAACTACACAAGCTTTCATGAGCAGGATAAAATGAAACACGGCACCAAAGAATCCTATAGTGCAGGTCCAGAAAACCTGTCCCAGCTACTTTAGAGATTCATAATACTTTGAAATCACAGAACATTGTAGGCTCTTAGTTTCTGATATAATGACAACAATGTAAGAGTACATTCCTTACATTGTATCCTTCACATGAAGCGTATGTAACCCTACAATCATCTGTACATCCTTCCTAAGAAGAATATGTAAGCCTCAAACGCTCTTGTAGGTAGTCCCCACTACGAATTGGAGGAAACCTGCATGAACAACACAAAACATATCTTTACTATTAAATAAACACAGAGAGAAGAAAGGCACATAAGACATCACTTAAGAATTAGCATCTATAAAGACGGAGAGGTGGTGGAGTATGTTGGCCACAAAACTAGAGCAAGGGTGGCTGAAGTGAAGCCACGCTTCCAGAATGCTTTGCAACCAATGCACAACAATCAGATTAATGGGAAAATGTTAAAGAGTGGTTTATGCTTTTAGGAGCAGAATTTTGAAAATGAAGCACATAGAAGGAGCATGGAAAAGATAAAGATGTTAAGATAGTTAAAAGTGGTAAGATTCTGAAGACAAGAACAGAAACAAGTACCTATAAGGTGATGTCAGAGTAGCCCCAATAGGAGATTAAATAACAGAAGATTTTCAACTCTGGATTAAATAGTGGCTTAACATGATTCATGTAATGACCACAAATGGGTGAAGCAAGATGGAAGATTATGTTGATGTATATTGCTTACCTTGGTGGGGATGTTTCACTACAGCAACTTTCCAAGCACTCAACCATGCAATCATAGTTTGGATCCAAAAAGAAGACCACCTGAAATATATTGCAGTGAAACAAAATACTTGATGAAAGAATGCTAGAATACTGAATTATTTATTTCGATATATTAAAACTGGAAATTTTTTATTATGTGCACCTTGATCTCTATGGCAACAAAGAAAATCTGGTCAGATGGTTTTAATCATCTATTTTAAAGGTTATTGTTTTGTTCCAAGTATCATAAGTTTTTCTGCCCCATCCACAATCCAATATACCTGATGCTTATGATCATTAGAGAATATTAATTATTGCATCGAATATTTAAGTGTGACCCATCACATATTATGAACTATATGGCTTGGAGTTAAAGATTTCCAAATAACAAACAGCAATGAGAATATGTGCTCTTTCATACATATCCTTTATTCAAGCTTCAAGACCAAATATGGGAAGGGCCGTTCTATTTGCACCCACCTTTATGCTCAGTACACGCAGCCCAAAATATTCCTTAGGTGGGTGCAGTGAGCACAAATGGCAGATGCAAATAGCCTGGCCCATATGGGAATCAGTGGATACATAATAGATTAAGCCAAGCTTCAAAAGCTTTTCTAAATAAAATGCACAAATCATAAAAGAGTAGTAATTCAGAATTTAGACAGGAAAAAGTAAAGTAGGGTGGCAATCAGAGAATACAGAAAAGCGTTCTTGTCCAGTTGATATGACTCTGTGTAACGTTGACCTACAAAATTGGGAAAGCAAATTAATATTAGAAACTTAGAAATCAGAAACCTTGTCCTAAAAAGACACATGCATCAAAGCTCACAGAGAGAACATGAAAATTCCAGACTGATGAATTACCGGAACAAACAATTAGTCCATCTCTCCATCATATCCCCAATGTTAACAATGATAGCCCTGCAGATTCATATTTTTACACAAGAAATGTCATGGTCAGACAAAATAGCATTTACACACTAAAATAAGCAAAGCTCCCTTATTGACAAGTACTGATATAGAGCTTATTCAAAAGCAGAATAAGGCTACACAAAATGGATATAAAGGAGCCTTCAAGGGCGCCCACAGGCCCAAACAGAAAATAGTGAAACTAATATTTTTTTTTTTTTTTGATCGGTAAAGATAATTTTATTAGAAGAGCCAAGAAGGGGGGTCGAGGAGACCAACCCAAAACAAAGAAAAGAAAAAACAAAAGAGATAATCCTTTCCCCATACATCATATGTTCCCACTAAATCCAAAATCCTCTAAAAATATATCTGGAAATTTCATATATGCAGTTTAGCCTGAAGAAATGTGTGCTTCAATGCCAAGGATATGCAATACACTTCATATAAAATGCTAATTTTTTTTTTCCTCATAGAGATGACCATAACATCAGTTGGTTGGACTTGCTATTTAATATAGAGCATTAGAGCCATAAATAAACTAATAAAAACATGTATTGAAAAAGAAAGTGCATAGTGGCACATGTCCTACATTATTAATGAAGGTTATATCTGAGCCATATCGACTGCAAATAGATTCTATAAAGGGCATATATGTACCTGCAATGCATGTGAAAGAAAACATGACCATGTTTCGTACATCGAAACCCAACACAATCTGAAGATAGTAACTGTAAAGGGTAAAATCGGTATTTCATCAAAACCCCACACGTGTCCTGATGAAGACATGAATTGGAGAGTAGAAAAATGATTGCGAAAGGCACTCAGGAGAAGTCAATAATTCAGCTCTGCTCAGTAGGAGGGCAGGGCATAGATCGAAATCTGCCCTGATTGACAGGGCAGACCAAATCAGAACATTTGCATGATTATTTGCCTCACTTATCAAGCTCCGAAATTCTAGGAAAAACATCAAGACTCTTGGAGCATGATAAAAAGGGTTCCATTTTTAGTTTAAGATCCCCGTGATCATGGGATCCCCCAGGATCAGATCTCGAATAAGGGGGAAACCGTGATCTTGAGAGATATCCTATATAATAGAGGGAGGATCCAAGGTAAGGGGATTCTTTTTCCGAGCCCTGGAGATTAGAGTTAACAAGGATAACATCTTTTCTGCAACTCTAACTTGGTCGTCGGAGAATTTGGCAGGTACCACACCGGTGCTAACAGGAGTGAGCAAGGAGCACCTTCAGAACAGCAGAGCAAAGTAGATTGAGGTAAAACTCAAATTTGCCTCCACAGTAACTTATACCATATAGATATTTGGACAATTCTTATTATTCCTCATCCTTCAACAACAACAACAACAAAAAGCCTTATCCCCAAGATTTGAATTCGGCTAAACGAATCATGTTCCTCCATTCTACTCTGTCCAAAGCCAAGTTTTATGTTATTGAAAGTGAGTTCATATTTACTTTTACTATCTCCAGCAACATTCTTCATATATTCTTTTAGTTCTAACTAAGCATGTAATCGGCTTTCATTAAACATTCCTTAACCATCTTAGTCGACTTTCTTTTAGTTCATCACCCATTGAAGCTACTCTGACATTTTCTCGAATGCATTTGTTTCTAATTTTATCTTTCTTTCCTAATCTTTCCACTCATTCATCTTGACATCCTCATCTTTGCTATGTTCAATTTATTAACATAATGGTTCTTAACCGTTCAACATTAAACATTGTTGGTCTTAAAACTGTATGGTAAAAAAATTCTTTTAATTTGATTGGTATGTATCTGTCACACACCATACCTCCAAATTAACCATCCAACTCTGATTTTATAAGCAACATTTTCTTCAATCTGTCCATCTTTATGCATAATAGACTCGAGATAATGAAACTGGTCACTCCGGGTGTTTCTAAACCATCAAGTTTTGTTGAACATTCCCACTATTGGGAGTCAATACTAAATTTATACTTCGTATACTCAATCTTGGTTCTACTTATTCTAAAGCCCTTGGGTCCGACATCTCTCCACAATATTAGTTTTGTGTTGATTCCCTCTCCACTACATCATTTGAAAACAATAGACACTAAAGTACATGCTCTTGAACATGATCAATTATTTCATTATTACTAAGCGAACAAATAAGGACTCAAAGTTGATCCTTGATCTTGAAAAATTATAAATGGGAAGTCAAAGATGTGAGAAGCGTCGATTAGATCAAATTTTACGCATAACCAATGTCATAGCGGAGGAGGGACCCATCTAGACGAGTTTTCCACTCCTTGCAGTCTATTATGCTATAAGAAAGAGTTTTTCTATCTCATTGTTTAGTTTTAAAAATTATATTCCAAAAATTTTGATTCTTCATCATAATATTTCTTCGGCTTTCAAATAATTTATGAAAAGTATGACTTAAGTCCCCAACATAGGGAAATAGTTTTTTTCCCCTGATAAACATAACTTCATTTCGAAAAGAAGAAAAAACAAGAAGAAAGCCCTACACTAGAATGAGATTACCTACAACAGGATAAGATACAAGAACTAGAAAAGCCAAAACAACATGACTATTAATCTCCCTACACACACACAGAGAAAATGGGAGGATTCCCCATCGGATCAGGCCTTTAGTATTAAAAGGTTTCAAACATTTGGAGTCCATGATCATGGTAAGTAAGAGTGGAACCTAGTTTTAACGCTTATTGAAATCCAAACAGCAGTAATATTTTCATTAACTGATTTACATAAAAATCTTGTAGTTAGGGACTCACCCATTGACATGATGCACATCCTCCCAGATATGCGGTTGCTTATCCTTTTCCTTGCAAATCTGTTAAAAAAAGAGATGAAAGATGGACTCTACCATCGACATTTAAAGGGATAAATGATCACATTGTTATGAAGCCAGACATGCCTGAAGTCCGCCGACTCCATCAGTTGCCAGAAGAGTGATCATTCCATAATCTGAGTGAGCAGAAGCACCAAATGTTTCCTCGTTCAAAGCAGGTAGTTCACCTGAAATGAAAATTAAGATGCAAACCTGCCATCAACAGATTACAACTTGCTTGAACTGGCGTCTACTAATTAAAACCTCTCCAATGGTGCTAGTCAACAGGGCTTCTTAAGTAAGAGATTGATGTTTGGGGGGTGGGAGGAATTGAAACCCAGATATAAGTATAGGAAACTCAACACCTTTTTTTTTCCTTTATCGGGTAAGCTGGGGTTTAAAGGGTCCCTCCCTTTTTATCAAAATAAGCTAACGAGAATAATTACATGTAATGTCATCAAATAAAATACTCAGAAGCCCGTGAGGGATGTTTTCATCATCCTCAATTACATAGAAATTTTCCTCGATAGGAAACTCAACACCTTGGTTCATCATATGGGTTGAAACAGAGTAGGCATCCTTACACTAGTTTTTAACACCTCTATTTGCAATGACTGATGGAGACTCTACCTGTTCAACATGCACTGTTCATGTCACTTCTACATTCATCAAAGTTAAGCTAAATAAGCCTTGTGTCATTTAAGTAATAAAAATCAAATAAAGCACTGATATGATCCTAAATGTACTTAGGGTGAAAAGTAAGGAAATTGGGGTATTAAAAAATTCTGTGATTTTCACACTAAAAGGCAAAAAAAAAAACAAGTTAATAATAACAACAAATTAATCTTCAGTAAAAGCATTATAATACTGTATATAAGATGCATTTACAATAGTAAAAAAACCTATATGTACAAAAGGAATATCAGATTAAAGACAAAAAGGTTTTACCAAAATGCAACTTCAAAATACACAATAAGGGTTTTTTTTTAAAAAATTGTTTTTAACCATTACAATTTTTTTACTCAAACCCCTACAGAGAATTTTTGTTTTGCAACCTAAATCCTCCCAAAGCAAGAAAACATTGAAGAAAATGGGAGTAAAAATGTGCGAAAATATTTAATATGCTATAAAGTTTTGAATCTGATCAGTACAATTTACCACAATCTTAGTCCTAAACTTCAATTTGTCAGGTCACAAGTCAACAAAAATTAGGAACATTTTTTTGAAAAAGAAATACCTGTCAACTTTAAGATAGTGTTATAAGGGCTGGGTTCCCTATTAAAGATTGTGTTAATGAGCTAAGTTGACGAGTCAAGCACCACACACAAGTTTCTACCAGTTTTCATGGAGTTCACAGCTCAGTTGTGGGTTGAGAGCTGCTGTCCTTCTATGGAATTTTTTTTGGTCATCAACAAAAAAATAAAAAAAAAATGTCATAGAAACTTGATTCATTTGGTCCCACCGATCCTGTAAGTATTTAATCCGCCATATGGCAATATAACATCCCTATAAAGTGGGCTGATTGTTAGATTTGATCTTTTTTCCTCATGAGCTTTGCGATCAACAAACAGATGAAAAGCATCGGACCCAGGCTCATGGGGAGATAACACTCAAATCAAAGGTTATTTATATAAAAAAAACACTCAAATCGAAGGCTACGATTTGATATCTGGTGTGTGGGTGGGTTGAACAAAAGAAGGGAAAAACTTACATGGGATCAATGTGTAAAAATGTTAACCATGTGGCTCCAAAGTGACTTATGCAAAAGGAAACACCTACTTTCATGTGTATTTATGGGCAAGCTGACACCTCGATGGTTTACTGTCTTTGGGCACTGAAATAATTATTGCTTCATGGTTTAGGAATTTAATGCTAGTTTAGCAGTGGAGAAGGAAACAGTTACATTTGGTATAAAAGACGATACTTAAATTTTTCAACGTTTCTTGTTAGGAAGAAAATCTAGGCTATAAGATAATCAAGTATGGTATTTTTTTTATCGGTAAAAGAATCAAATATTATAACCAGGAGAACAAAAATATACGACAACAAAGGATAAGTTAGATGGCCCATACTTCTAGTACAAGGCTAATAAGTTATCATCTAGTATGAGGCTAATAAGATAGACTCAATATAAGTGACAAAGAAGGGTGTAAAAAATAAACTAGCTTTCCACAAAATAACATCTTACACAAGTTCAAGAAACTGTTTTGTACTCATACAAAATGGTTGTATGGAAAGAAATTGTAATAGGCGAACAAACAGAAATGAGGCAAAATAATGCTCTCTAACCTGGATAGCGTAATAGACGGACAAATCCCATTGCTTCATGAAATGCCCCTAATTTCTCAAAGAAGCTTTCGTCCAAGTTCAAAGCCAAAGCAATCAAAGAGATTAGCCTTTTCCCAATAGATCTGAGGAAGAAAGACCCAATAGTTGTTATTTCCATAACCTTGTTAACACACAAAAGTTTCATCTTCTCAAATGAAGGAACCATTTGCATAAACAGTATTTTTATCTCAGTCTGATGATATCTAGAAAGTGATATAAGTGGTCTTGGGCTTAAATACTACTCACAACTTATCCTAGATAAACTATTTAGATGAACTATCCAAATATGTAGGTAATAGATACAATATGAGTCTTTCGACCATATTACCTAAAAATAAGTTTAACCAAAATAATTTCCTATGCTCAAAGATAGGAGTAAATGAATCATAAAGATAAAAAAAGATGGCTAATAAAGTCAACAATGAATAAAAATAAGAAAATCGCAAAGAACTCTCAAATGAAGAAATTAATGGCCCAGTCTTGAGGTAAGTCTCCACTAGTTGAAAAAAATGAGATATATCGACCAAAATGGTATGAGGAAAACCGAGACAATGGCAATGAAAATACAGACATATTCAAACAAACCCCGAATGTTTCATTTCACTTACCCTCGAGAGTGTAATTGACACTTTGTTAAACCATTCATAAGAGCCATGTTTTGACTTTTATCTTGAGAATATCCAAGAATGATTTCCATTGAATGAATAATGGATCCGGATCCTTTCAAATAGGTATGAATGATCGAATGAAACAATGCTACTTTATACAACCCCATACCAAAATCTAACATAGGTACAATTGAGACACTGTATAATAGGCTAAACTTTCTTAATGTCTCCATGAAAAGAGCCAAAGTAGCTCTTAATAGTATTGTTATTATACCAATCAAATACATTAAATTCATCATGTAAGGTACGATTATGAAAAAAGGAAAAGCCGCGCTATAAAAAAAATCCCCACTGCTACCATAGTAGCAACATGTATAAGAACCAAAATAGAAGCAGACCTCTCTAAGGCATCAGGTTACTATACATGAAGAGCGAGTTATGAAGATTTAGCAACTATACCTTCGAACCATTGTTGCATAAGTTTATTAAAGTTTGAACAGATATCACCAAGAATGAAATACTCCAAAGTGAATAGAAGAATGTTGGTTAATTTTCATCTACACTTGCAAAACATACAACAATAAAGAAACAGGAAAAACTAAGGGAACATCCAACTTACAAGACTTTCTCATAATAAGATTCCATTGTTGATCTCCAAGATGGTAAAGCTTCTAGAAATTTCATAGCCAAAACAGCATCAAACATTGAGCTCGGGAAAATTAGCTACTGAATCCATAAATATGTATTACAAATTAAACAAACATTCTCGATTGAATATCAAGCAACGCAACAAGTAAATGGATGAAGAACATAAAAATTTCCTAAGAAAAAAAACTGGTTCACATAAAATACAGTTAATATAATATTAGCATTCTAAATGTATAAAAGTGGTAAGGAATATAGTTTAAAAAGATTAATTGAGCCGAGAAAATCAAGCATACAAGCCATATTATTGAATATTTTCTTCACTCGAGAATTGCCCAAAAAAATTATAAATGCAAAGCTGATCATGTATTCATATGCATAAACGCTTCTGAAAATTCTTGAGGGTGAGAAAAGATATAACGGTTTACAAATTGAGAGTATGGTTCTCTCCATGCAAAGGAGTTTTTGTATATCTTGACAACTATGTAAGGTAATGAGGATAAGTACAAATAATACCTTCAGAGGGCCATTGATTCAGATTACTCTGTTTTGCGCCTTCAATTGGACCAATGTAGAAACCCTCCTTTAAATCACCTATTTTACAATCACAAGAGAGGACAATCAAGTCTGACTACTCCCTCCATTTTCGTTGAACTTACTAAAAATGGACCAAAAATAGTTAATGAAATACTATGTGTGTGCCCATGCATGTGTGTGTGTGTGTGTGTGTGTGTGTGTGTGTGTGTGTGAGTGAGAGAGAGAGAGAGAGAGAGAGAAATTATTTGATGGATTCTAATAATGCAAAAGAAAAAAAAGAGAATCTATAATATATATAAAAGAAATGGTCATCCTCCCAAAGTTGCATGTAAAATTATTGTGCATATTTAAATGCTTGAAAGAGAATTCTATGGAATGGTAGTTAGTGAAGAAATCATATTTTGAGATTTGAAGCTCAACAAAGACATAATTTTTTTATGGATATGGCATATGGGTTGAAAAGATTGATTATTAACAATGCTCTTATTGGTAAATGATTGTTGAAGAAAAGAATGTGCAACATTGAACATAAGTTTGATGTTCCCAATCAAAATTTTGAATAGTCAAGTGGTCACAACGATGAATGGTGTGAAAGTCTGGAAAAGGGTTGTGGAGATTCATGATGAATTTTTTTGATAGGTAAATGCTTGGTTAATGGTTAGTGGTAAGCATAAGAAGTATGGGTTCAAGTGGGTTTGAACCAGGGATGTGGGAACAACTCTCCACACGTCTTAACACTTAGCTAAGTGACACTTCTTTGGAGATTCATGATGAATTAATTGTGGGTACCAAATTTAAGGTAAGAAGCAATGGAAATTTTAGGTGGTAAAGTCTTTGGGTGATGATACCAGAGACCTTGGTTCAAATTCTGCTAACACCGAATTACTGAATTCATTAAAAACAAGTTTACTGATAAATAAAAATATAAATAAATAAATAAAACACTATTGGGAGGATGCCTGGTGTGGTGTTGGCAAGTTTGCAATACTAGTTCTCATCTTTAGCTAATGGTGAACAACTATTTGCTAAAAGAAGTAATGAAGTATTGAGGAGACAATGTAAGTAATCGTATTGGAGCCTAACGTTGAACGTGCAATTTCCTGGTACTTTGGGGAATTTTTTCCCTATTTCTGTAACTTTCCTTACATGGTAATGCAATACATATTTGTTTCATCTCACGAAAGAAAACAATGCCAAGAATCCCACCTATCAACAATTCCCCTTGTACTAAGAGTGATCAATTTCTTTATGTTTGTTCTTTATTAGAAATCATTCTAGATAAGTAGTTGAATGAAACGGCGAAAGAGGAGAGGCTAGGGAGGAGTTTTACTATCCTTTTCAATATATTAATAAACTACTTTCTCTCAAGAGCCGATAAAACAACCTATCCGAATCCCTACTATATATGTTGAATGAATGTCCAATATTACTCCCCGTACCACCCGATTACTAGGTCACCAACCCTCCACTGCCTTCTCCATGAACTTCTTACCGATCGGTGGTACTATCATGCCAAGGGAGTGTAACCGAAATCATTTATCCCAAGACTTCACTACCTTTATTTCAGTTTTCTCTCAGGAATCTCTTCCGCATCAATGTTGGGATTGACAAGCTTCAGAATCAAAAAGCCTTGTCCTTTTATGAAATCCTTCATCTCCAAACTAAGTTTCGAAAGTTGTGATTCCCTAATTGATAAAGGTGGCTGATAGGATAAAGCTCTCGAAAATACCAAAAGTAGAGGTGAGGCAATTTCTTCCATCTTCATATTGATCAGCTAGACCCAGTTAGGCAAAGTGATAGAGTAAAGAAGAAAGAATTCATTTCAGGCAGTTAAGTAATATTGACTTCAGCTATGGAAAAAACACAAGTGAAGTACTCTCATGAAGAAAAAAGAAAGTGACCAAATACAGATGCAACACAAGGGATATAGCATGCTTAACCTTCAAGAGGTTAGTGATCAATAAATCAATGCATAACTACAAATTTGTATATAGTAAAAAACATAAAAGAAATAAAGAACAAAGAACTAAACTTTAGCTTAAAAGAAACAAACACATGATTCTGAAATACGAATGCTACATAAAGTTACATGAATTTTCTTGAAACTACAATAGAAATGGCTTTTTAAATTACTACATGACACACATTTCGGTCAATCCAAAGTATCCAATTGATGGGTCTCATCCAGATCATCAGAATTGGTGGGAAGGGGGACTAAAGTGCATAAATGTGATTTTCATTGCGTTGATCTCATCTAGATTAGAGCCATCAATTGGACGGTCATGATTGATACACTTGTACGCTACAAGACAAGAAAATGGGCCAAGACCGATAGCTCAGTTGGTTTGACACATTGCAAAGCAACTTTGAGTTCAAGGGTTCAAATCCATCTTACCCATCCAATGAAAAAAAAAATAGAGAACAATGGCTTGTATATAAAAAGGCAAAGACATATAAATCCTTTTCAGGAGCCATAAGTAGAAAATTGGGATCAAAACACCGCCTTCAAACTTAAACCTAAAATAAAAAAATTAAAAAAAAAACAGAAGCCATAAATGACAAATGAGAGACTTTAGTGTAGCAGTAGTATGGATTACAAAAACAAACCTCTAGATTTCACCGAAAAATTGAGGTTCTCAGCATACAAGGGCGTGTAACCTCTGATCTTTACGCATCAATTTCATCTTCTCTTGCAGTGGAAGCAAGAAAAACTTCTTACTCCCATCAAACACTTTCTTTTGCAACTCCTCCTCAATCCCATGATTCACAAGGTAAAAGAAACCATAGTCCACACATGCCTGAAATATACATTTACACATTAAATCATTTAAACACAATCTAACCGCCTCTTCAAGAAAACTTACTTCAAAATTCAACTAATCGAAGAGCACAAACTAATAAATCCAGAAATCTAGGGTTTCAAGAAGAAACCTGACGAATCGATTTAGCTGTCGAGACGCGATCAGAAGAGCACAAGTCGATGAGAGGAAGTTCCGCCATTTTTATTTTTCCGTTCTTTTTCTTGTCTTTCCATTGTTTATACAGTTCCAGTACTGTAGAGCGTTAGACGAAAATGCCCTCAGAATTTGTGACAGATATAGCGCATGGGTCGGGTGATCTGATATCCGAATTTAATGGGTTTGGACACCTCGAGTGGATCTGAACCGAAAAATGAGTCGAATAAGATTTGATGTCCCTTGATCTAAAGCAGAATCAAATCTTATACATATTCATCCTTATGTCCACCTAGTTCGGAATGATATATTACTTTGAAAATATTTTCAAATTTTTTCAACAGGATTGAGATCCCTTGACTCGTGAGAAAACACATGATCCCCATGCTTTAAATATAAAATCCAACAGCTAAGATTTATGTGTATCTTGATAACACAAATCTAAGAGATGTTTATTCTAAGGATAAATCGCAACCATTGAATTTTGGGTTTAAAAAGTTGGCATCATGTGCTTTTTTCCATGGATCTTGGCCAATAAAATAGAATAATATAATAATTAACAAAAAAAAAAGTAAAGAAAAAAGATGTTAAATGGCTGGAGATATCAATCCAATTCGATCATAATGGACCAGATATGTATTTTCATTTGTCTTGACTTGGTCGATCAGATTCGACTAGTGCAATTAAAACCCTTCCAAACTCGTTCAAAAGGTTTTAACATAAGTAAAATAAATAAATGTGTATGTGTTTAAAAATAATTATTTATTATAAAATCCGACTTTGTATTAATTATACAAACATTTAAAATCTTAAAATTTGTTTGGAAGCTTGCTCTTCATGAACAATCTCATTTAACATTATGTTAGGTCGTTCTATTTCTTGGATATATATCAATCATGTGTGTCTTGAAAACCAAATAGTGACATCATCTTGGGTTTGTAATCTCTTGATCCAATGGTGCTAGTCAACTCAAGACAGGATTATTGAATATTGGGTGGTGATCACAATATAATTTTCAGCATCAACTCTTGGGGGGTATTATGGGAGATATGGAACAATATTGACATTTGTTGAGTTTAGTCCTACATCAGACACTCATTGAAGTCTCTCTTTATAAGTTCTTGGACTTCTTTAATTATAGTCAATTGGTTTTGAGTTGGACCCCCAAATTTATCATAATATCAGAGTGAGTCTTTTTATCTCCCACATCACTTGGTTCATATATCCATGTGCTTTGGCCCAGCCAACTCACACGTGTGGGAGCCTGTTGAGTTTAATCCCACATTGGACACTCATTGTCTTGTCACTCATTGCCAATTGATTTTGAGTTGAACCGTCAAATTGATCATCATTCATTGCAAATAATATTAGGAATTCAAATGATATATTATTTATGAACTTAATTTTAAACTATAATGAAAATAAATAATAATCGAAACTACTCAAACGAAGATGTTATTTAAATATAAAAATATATTTTATTAAAAATTAAGAATGCCAAATGTCATACCATTATAAAGTAGTTGGATCTTGTTAATTATGCCAAATGCACACAAAATGGGACCAACACATTTTTTGAAGTATTTTGAGTTACTTGTGTTTGATTTTTCTCACCTCTATCCAAAGATTTTTAGTCAGTGTTTCGGTAATGGTAATTATAAGCATGATAGTAACTAGAATATTCCCTTTTTACTCTTTAATAACTTTGACTTCTACAAGTTTATTGATCAAATTCTATTTATACAAATTTCTTTTCTAAAGCAAGCAAGTGATTTTATTAATTATAAAGGTATGAAAAAAATGCAAAAATTACATTCATCTTGGGATTCGTAAATTTAACCAAGGAAAATTTACCAAAACAATACAATTTTTTAACTTATTTACAAAAATGATATATTATACATCATATTTTTCAAAACAATAATTTATCGTTTTCAAAAATATTTTATTTTATCAAAATGATAAAGACAATAATGTCAAAAGGATTCTTTTGATATGATATCAAAATTTATTTTATATAATGTCAAAAGATTCTTTCAATGTTATTATTTTTATTATTTTGATAAAATAAAATATTTTTAAAAATGATAAATTATCGTTTTCAGAAATAAGATATACAATATTTCATTTTGGTAAATAAGTTAAAAAACTATACCATTTTGATAAATTTTCCTTTAACCAGAGGCCCGTAGATGCTTTTCGAAACATTAAAGGAAGATATCTAAAGACATGAAAATCCCCTTTTACTTTTAGTATTGGATGGAAGCGAAGGAAGCCAATGAATCCGCCAAATTGTTAGCCTTTCTAAAAATATGTCTGACGCCATCCCATTGTACATTCTTCAGAATTTGTGGGCTTTTGGCTATTAAGTTGTCCATTCTCCATGGAAAAATTCCTCATTTTAAAGCATTGACCAGTAAAACTAGACTCAAATTCTATCATTAATTTTCCCTTCCAAATGCACATATAATAAATAAGCCACGTAACAGAGTCGAGAACTCAGCTACGATGTTTGAAGCATTCCCTAGATAAAAATGAAGTTGCTTTCAAAAACCGACCTGAGTCGTCTCGTAACACATAATTTACAAAGTATTAATTGACACTTAATGCATTTGACCCACAATTTCAACCATTTTCGGGTACAACCGTAAGAAGTAATTTAGTTAAATTATTTAAAGAATAAAATTTGTTTAAAAATATTCTAGAATATTATTAAACATCATATATATATATATATGGACTTCAAATCAAGATTTAGGTTGTGGGTGTGGGACCTCCCATTTTATAAATTCTAACTAGATGATCAAGATTGGCATAATGTAAATTAAAATATGTTATTGGTGCAGTGAGAAGAACAATCTTCCAATTAATTCGTTGTTAAGGAATACTGAATAATTGCGTATTAAAATCTTGTTGATTTCTACAAAGACTAATGATAAATTGACTCGCAAAACTGACACTCTTAGCATGGCATATGCACAAAACCATAAATCTGTGATTTTCTAATCAACTGTGTATTGAATTTTTAGCATAGTGAAACACCGTTAGACGATTACCAGAGTTGAAGAACACAAAATGTATTGGAGTATTTTGAGCATATAACACACACTAAATCTCCTAATTAGAGATGATGCATTCATAGTCCATGTTACTTGTTATTTTCGAATTTATTTTGATTAATTATTTGTGATAGATCAAAGGCACGAGGAATAAAGGAATAAACTTATATAATTGCTAAAGCTCACTGCACTTGGAGACCCGAAATAATGATCCAGGCCCATGGGGCCCACCATAGCTGCGATGAGGTGAATGGGTATGGCAGCGTGATGAAGGGGTACAACGGCCTAGTGAAATCGATTTAACTTGTCTCAAGATTTGTATTGTGCATTGACAACATAATCACACACGAAGTGGATTAGAGTTGGACTCCTTTTTATTTACATGAAATTTTCAATTTAAGAAACTTTAATCCAGCTTTATAAATAAAGACCAAACCAAAGCCAGAAAAATATCTCTCTCTACTTCTCTTCTATATTTTTTGGTTTTAGGCTTTTAGTTTTGCTTTGTATTCCAACTTTTTAACCAAAGTAGTATTGCCATAGTTCATACCAATGTTAATAAAAGAAGACATTTTCTCCTTTCTCTTATCTCTTATCCTCTATATTTTCTCTTTTGTCTTATTTTATATTTCTTGTAATGATCTGTGGCTAGACCTCCATTAGAGAGTTCAATAAAATCACAAGCAAGATTATCTTAATCAATTTATTTATTTTGCATCTGTGTTTCATTATTTTCATGTGATGATAATTTGTTAAGTATAGATCATTAGATTTAATTTATAATATTATGATTTTGATGATTTAGGCATGGACAAGTTCACGTTAAATCATGCCCTATTAAAAAATATCATATATAGTCTTTGTATTTCATCTTATTAAAGTTTAATCACAAATTTCTGAGTTATTATTATTTGTGCTTGGTAGGATTAACTTTCCGATCCAACAACATTAGATTGTCGATTGAATCGAGATAAAAGCAAATATAGATAAACTGATAAGATAGTTTATTTTTGGTGGATTCGACTGATCTAAATTTTTACATTACAATCTTTCTTTTTTTACTATTTTCATTATATTTACTTAGTCCTTAATCTTTACTAAAACATGTTTTATTGGTTACGTTAGATCTTAATCATTTTTAGTTAAAAGTTAAAATCAACGTTTTCCCTGTGGATCGACACCTTGCTTGTCAAGGTTTTATTATTTTGTTCTCTATTAGTTATTGTGGTAATCTGTGACAAATGGTACTGCATGAATTTGAAGGATTGATACCATGGCCGAAGAAATGAAACAAATATATTTAGATACTATTATTAGTTACTCCAATAGAAAATGAATGAAAAAGTGTAAATTTGTTTATCATTTTTTATTTACATTTAGATAATATCTTTTTAGGCTAAGTTGTGCAAATGATATATGTGAGTGGTGCAACTGTGTAAATCCGTCATGTCTTTTGAGAAAGTAACGGAGTTATGAACGATTTGGCAAACAAGACGTCCAATTCCTCTTTATCTTCTTAGTTTGAATCTGTAGAGAATCTCTTTCATAGTTCTAAAATCTTTTATGGGAAATTTATTGGGTCTTTCGGTCATCAAAAGTATGTAATTTTGATACCGAGTTGTCTCAGACAAGACAACCTATTAAACTTGGTTTACATTGATTAATTTACATATATTTAAATTAAAATAATTATAATTTTGTAATAAAATAACATAGATTAGCAAATTTTTAGTCATAAAATCATGTATTTAAAGTCATACAATTTTAAAATCTAAAATATTATAATCAAAATCTACAAAAATCCTGGTTGACTCAATCAAGTTTTACTGACTCGGTCAAGATTTTCAAAATATCGTCTGAGATATCTTGCAAGATGATGTGAATGTTGAGACACTGTGCAAATCCGTATCGTTGCTTAATGAGACCAAGATGACTCGGGCGAGCCATCTCAGTGTCGGACGGGATTTAAAACCATGCTGTGAAGGCCCTACATGGCCTGGCATGTATCGGGTCTGGTCTGTCCCAATTGCATCCCTAACAAGTCCTCTTGGATGGAAACCATGCAGCCAATGATAGCCCTCCATATGAAACAGAAACACATGCATGCGTGAAACATATGAAAAGCAACCAATAACGTGGTGTAGAAGACACAAACAACCAATTAAAACTACGCAAATGACACTAATTGCACGGCACTTTATATTCTCTATCATTTGGCGGGTCTCACACGGTGTAGACTCGATCACACGGTGTAAACTCGAATACAAGTTGCAGCCTATTTATTTAAGAAAAGATTCCTTTTAACTGGTGTTAAATATAGTCTAGAGCGGAGCCCTCATATATGTGGATGTGGTGTTAAGTGTGCCCAAGAAGGGTCCACAAAGACTTGGCTAATACCAGTTTTAATACCTCCAAAGTCATCCTATAATTGGGACAAATCATGAATATCAGTTTTATGATCTTAGTCTTCATGAACACATAAGTCTTCTATAATTGAATATTGTTTCTTTCTATCTTGGCCCTACGCGGAAAGAAATGCAAAGCTGAAATAAATGCAACTATGACGCCTTCCTCTCCATGCCCTCACTTCACCCATATATAAATGAAACTATGTATAATTTTCAGGAATCAAGACCAAGGGGACTGAAGTGGCTTGATAGGGCAGACTCATATGGCCGTTATGGGTTCCTCCTTCTTCCATTGTTTACATTTCCTCTTCTTTTCACTCCTTTTGTTTCATTCCTGCTGTTTGCACAAAGCTTACGCCTACGGTGGGCGAGGGCGAGGGACAATGAAGAGCCATCATGTTATTGAAATCAAATCCCTATTAGCATCAACTGTTTGCTCTGATTCCTTCACCAAAGGTAACTAAAGACATAAACTAATGATGCAAGTGATGCCCAAGACATTGTTTCCCTTATAGATTAATATGTTTAAATGATAAACGAAAGGGTGAGTTATTACAAAAACATGCGATGAAATCATCACGGGGATAGCTAGTACACATTCGAAACACATGGGTTGAGCTCTCCATCACTTGTTGGGATCATGGTTATAAAACTCGTTTTGGTGTCTCGCCCATAAACAAGACTGAGTCGTCTCCTTCAGCAATGAGACAATGAACTGACTTTTGAGAAACACATCAGTTTTGAGATGACTTGTCTATCCGTATTGTTGGTGGGAGATACCAAGACAAATTGGACGAGTCGTCTCGATCACGAACGAGTCATCTCATTCCCGGACGAGATTTAAAACCATGGTTGGGATGCTAGGGATTCCCAAGAAAAATGTAATATGTGTTAATCCCTAGAAGTTTGGAACTGGTTTCTAAGAAATTAATATATGTTTTTGTTGTACTTTTTAACTATTTCGGATATTTTCAAAACACGAGTGATTGGTGTTTGTTTTGTTCTTTATAACTTTTAGTCCTGC